>NW_006408760.1:2445428-2456112 GCF_000296735.1 Chrysochloris asiatica
AAGCTGGACAGTGAATAAGGAAGACCGTAGAAGAATTGATGCTTTTGAGTTATGGTGTTGGAGGAGAATATTGAAAGTGCCATGGGCTGCCAAAAGAATTAACAGATCTGTATTGGAAGAAGTGCGGCCAGCGTGCTCCTTGGAGGCCCAGATGGCCAAAATTTTTCTCTCATACTTTGGACATATTGCCAGGAGGGACAAGTCACTGGAGAAGGATATCATGTTTGGTAAGGTGGAAGGTCAGAGAAAAAGAGGAAGACCCCAACGAGATAGATTGGCCAAGTGGACTCAAGCGTGGCAACAATAGTTAGGTTGGCTCAGGATCAGGCAGTGTTTTGTTCTGCTGTGCATAAGGTCGCTATGGGTCAGTACTGACTTAATGGCACCTAACAACAACATATTTTTCATAGGAATACTGGTGTGGTGCTGCAAGTTAATGCGCTGGACTGCAAAGTTGGTTTATACCACGAAGTTGGTGATTCAAGCTCATCAGCAGCTTCTTGGAATCCTTATACAGGGTTGCTATGGGTCAGAACTGACTTGCCAGCATTTAAAAACATCAACAAATATTTTCCATAACATGCTTTATATTACTTTTATATTAGAAAAAATACATTTAATTTCAGAAATACAGTTATAAACGCATGTGATAACATGGCAATGGCTTACATTAGAAAATTAACTGGAAAATAATACAAATGGTACGTACATTATGGAAAAACTTATCTGCATGTGTCAAAGGCAAAAAGTGAATATAGAAACAAACTATGAGTATAGAGTCTTTGGAATTGTGTATTATCCATGGCCAAAGCATTTCTGAGCATATTCCCTTCTTATTTGTTTATGTAAAGGTAAGTCTGTGACTTTATAAAGTTCTGTTCTTAAGCTAGTTAGTTCCCTTAGCCTGATGCGTTAATCTTTTCTGTACCATATGGATAACAAAAGTAATTAGCACTATTATAGCTTAACAATGAATGAACCAAAAGTAAGGCCAATGACATGCTCCAGGTGGTGGATACTACTGGCCAACTACTACATTTTATTGGGGGGGGGGGGGTCCATTCACTAACTAGCTTGATGATGGTGACAATGATGATAAAAATAACCAAAGCAGCTGTCATTTACTGAGTATCTATTATACTCTAGGTGTTTTATACACATTTGTCCTTATAACCTATGAAATAAAGAGCATTATTGACATTTAATACGTGAGGAAACTCAAATACTAAGAAGCAGTCACAAGATGGCAAATAACATTGCCAGCATTTAAAAGTGGGTCTCTGTGACTTCAAAGCCTATTTCTATTGTTTCATACTAGGAATGACTACATTTTGGTATGCTAAGTGGGTATAATTATGAGTGATTTTTCACTTTATCTTCAAAGCCCTTCAAAACACTGATATGGTGGAGTACTAATACAAAACAAAACAAAAAAGAGTAAGAAGTAGTGTACTCCTTGGTCCAGAGCAAAGAAAGAAGCAAAAACTATGAAGAAAAAATTAAATGAAGATCAAAGAACTTTCATTTGCAGAAATATCAATTCCCTAATTGCAGTTAGTGGAGGTTAAAAACCCCAGAAAGTCAGGAGTTAATGAGATGAAAGTGAGGGTTGATCCTGAGTGGTGACAAGATAAAGGGGTCTATTTCAGCTGTTGCTGCACTGAGAATAAATTCATGGCAGCTGCAAACAGCTTACTGGGCAATAGTGGCAGCACTGAAATAGTCAGCTTTGAAAGGCAAGTGCCTTGTCTTGAGAACAGGTGTTTTTTGAGGATAAAAGTGAACTGGGCATAACCTTAGCACTTGAAAAAGACAAGGATTTGGCTTTCAACTTGGAACACATGGTGATAAGGGCAAGGCAATGCTGTGAGGAAAAAAAAAATCTAAGTGGGAAAGTGTGGGAGATAGAACGCTCTTCCTGTGTGTGCAGCCTGGAGGACTTGGCACTTGCGAGTTATAATTATTAGAACACAAGATCAGGGTTATGAAGATTCTACAGAGAAAAATCGATGTCAGCAAAGAAAGGGAGGCTACATTTCAGTGAAGCTAGGCCTCCTTTGATATTTTTAAGGGTTTCTTGAAACAATTCAACCTCTGCAAGTCTGTGGCCCCAGTGAGCATTTCTCAGAGCACCCGGCCCATATAGCACTACTCAGGAAAACCAGTACCTTCCACCTTAGTGGATTGCTGCTTCAGCTTTAAGTTCTTTGCGTGGGTCTTCCCCAGGTAGTGTGACTGGGCCACGACAGGGGAGGAAAAGGTCATGTTACAGACGGGGCAGCACTGGTTCTTGTCTTTGCTTCTGCTGCTCTTCTGGTTGGGAGAGAGAACACAGGTCTAATCAGGCCACTGCCCAGCCAGAAAAAATCTTCAATGGCTTCCCAAAGCCCACAGGAGGATGGGCATCCACGGCCCCTTTCACAAACTGACCCCACCCCCACCTACCTTTCTGGATTAATCTTTAGCTACTTCATCCCAGGCTCTACTCACCATTCCCCACTTTGTTCTCTGACACTTCCTTTCTTTGTTTGGGCCATTCCTGCTGCCTAGAATGATCTTCCTTCTTTGCTGCTTGGCATATTCCTGTCTAGCCTTCAAGACCCAGTTTAAGAATATCACCTCTTTAGGAGACCTTCATTTAAGAAAATCATTCAGCAATTATCAAACCTCTTTGTGTAAGCATTCCAGAAAGAATTAATATTGCCGTCCTCTATATCCCTCCTGTTGCTGCTGTTGTTGTTGGTAAGTGCCGTAGAGTAGGGTCCGACTCATCGAGACCCTGTATAGGATTTCCAAGGATCTTCTGGCGGGTTTGAACTGCCGACCTTGCAGTTCAAACCAACTTTGCAGTCTAGTACTTATTCTAAGTTGCTACACCAGGACTTCTCTATATACCTGCTATTTTGGTTGTTAGGTGCCATCGAGTTGGTCTGACCCATAGCGAGCCTGTTTAGGGTTTCCAAGGAGCTTGAACTGCCGACCTTGTGGTTCAAACTGACTTTGAAGTCCAGCGCATTAGTCCTCAGCACCACACCAGGACTACTCTATACTCCTAAAGGGCTTTAAATTGACCTCCTCTATATAATCTGGGCTGACACTATAGGATCAGCACTGGACTTGAAATCATAAGGCCAGTTGTTCAAACCCACCAGCTGCTCCTCAGAAATCCTATTACAGAGTTGCTGAGTTGGAATCGACTTGACGGCACTAAACAACAGCAATATACCCCTTGTTGTTGTTGTTAAATGACGTCAAGTTGGTTCCGACTCATAATAGTTCTGCATACAGTTTCCGAGGAGCGGCTGGTGAGCTTGAACCACTTTGCAGTCCAAAATGCCCCTGGTGGTGGTAGTAGTGTGCCATGGAGTCGGTTCTGACTCATAGCGACCCTGTATAGAGTTTCGGAACCTGTAAATCTTTATGGGAGCAGAAAGCCTCATTTTTCTCCCATGGAACGGCTGGTAGTTTTGAACTGCTGACCTTGAGGTTATCAGCCCAACTCATCATCACTATGCTACCAGAGCATGCCTCTAGAGAGGTTTAAATTGATCTCTAGGAAAACACTTATCATTCTAAACTGCCACTGTCATACTTTATGTGGTTTTCTTGTGAACTAAATGCAACATTTGGGCATGGACTGCCTGACTTGCCTGTGTCTTAGCCCTAAAACTCCAGTTGAGCCTGGCACACAGAAGATACTCAGGGTTTGTTGAGCAAGCAGAATACTGGGTTTAATTTGTTGATTATGATTAGATGAGAAAACAGTGTATTTCAAGTCTATTTTAAGGGATCCTAAGACTTTCTGAGAAAGTCTGATCTCCAAATAGGGTATATTCACTCTAGGACAAGGTTTCTCAGCCTTGGCATGGTTGATACTTTGAGCTGAAAAATTTTTGTTGTGGGCTGTCTTGTACATTGTAGGATATATAGCAGCATCACTGGTTTCTGTCCACTAGATGCCAGTAACAAAAACCTCATGTTGTGACAACCAAATTTCAGATATTGCCAAATGTGATCTGAGTGCAAAAATTGCCCCAATCGATAACCACTGCTGTAATCATTAACCTAGATCAAGAAGAAGAGTAAGGGCTTGATGTTAACAACCTCTTTTCTACATAGAATTGTTGTTTTCAAAATCCTCCCGTATATGAGGGGGCTTCAAAGAGTTTGCGGGAAAATTCTATTATTCCACAAATTTTTTGAAGTCCTCTCATATGTGGTCTCCTTTGAACCAATGGACCACCCCAAAATTGAAGGAACTGAGGTACAAGGAAGCACTTGCCCAAGGTCACAGAATTGACTAGAGATAATTAGGACTCTTATATTCATGAATTCTAAATCATAAGGACCACCATAGGAGGATTCTAGGGGATCTAGAAAAGAGACGAGCAAGACCCTTCCAAACCTGTGGCCACTGATGTATGAGGTAAGAGCTTGTAAAGTAAGCTCCTATTTGCTGAGTATGTACTGGAAATTGGACATTTAGCTGACAATACCCTTAAGAGTTGGAGTCCTGGTATGGTGCTGTGGGTTAATGCTCTGGACCGCAAGGTTGGCTTGAACTATAATGTCAGTGGTTCAAGTCCACCAGACTCTCCTTGGAAACCCTATACAGGGTTGCTATGGGTCAGAACTGACTCAACGGCACTTAATAACAACAACAACAGCCCTTAAGAGATAAGAGATTATAAGATCCATTTTAGGAATGTTAAGCAAAGTCACACAACCAGTAGGTCACAGAGCCCTAGTCTGCTGACTTCTCATCTCATGACCTTTGCATAGCCTTTCAGGGAATAAAAATACTTGTACTCCCTGAAAGTTGGGGAACCACTTTAGCATAGTTCTCAAGCTATTTCTGAGCCAAAAAGCTTATATGACTACATCTCAATCAGAACAGTCATTTGGAAAGGTTCCTTCTACTTATTTATTCAAAATATTCAAGCGCTGAACTTGGCATTTCCCCTTGGATCACAAGAAAGCAAGCAGTCTGGCTCTCTCTCACTTTCTTTCCTTGAGCAGTGAATAGACAGCTTCTTGTCCTGCTCAACAAACCACTGGACTCCATTTATTGAGCCCCTACTAACAGGGGGCTTCAGAAAGTTATGAAAAAGTTGAACTAAAAAATATTGAAAATTTTCTATGAACTTTTGAAGCCCCCTTGTATGTGCCAGGTTCTGTCGGGTGCTTTTTAGTTGGGTGCCTCCTCATTTTAGTTTGGAAAACTGGAAAAGGTTATTATCGTCCTCATTTTTTTGTGGAGAAGAATCAAGATCCAAGTCACACAGCAGGACCAGGACTTGAAGCCTAATAAGTCTGACTCCGATGGTCATGTTCTTTCCACCACACCAACCTGGCTGTTAGCTTCACCAGGAAGCGAGCAGTCTCAACATGGCAGCTGTATTACCTGATCTGAGTCTAGCTTCTTCATTTCCCCCTTTAATGTCTCCATTCCATGGATTGCTAGGTATCTCTTCACTTTGTTGGCATGTTTTTTGCTCTGCAAGAACCCAGGAAAAAGAACAAAGATAGCCAAATGCCATTTCATACCTAAGGCACTCAAAACATGTAACAGATTTATATCTGGTTCCTTTGTACTAAAACTTCTAAGGAGAAGAGGGTGGGGAAAGATATCTAGTTTATTCAGTTTCTACTATGTACAAGACACTTTACACACACTATCCAGTTTAAAGTCCACAACAAGTCTATGAGAAGATGATTATAATTTATCTTATGGATGAGAAAACGGAGCCTGAAGATGAGTAGCAGAGTTGTGATATAAACTTAGACCTATTTAAAGCCAAAGCTCATACTTCCTACCCTACTATATCAAGCCACAAGGAAAGATACAGGTATAATGGTCCTCATTTTGATGGAAGAGATGAGACTCAGAACAGTTAAGTCAACCTTCCAGTCATAAGACAACATGCATGGAGGCAATGTCTGGGTGGTTATATTCTCTGCACAAGCCAGGGAGAAGTTGGGGTCTGGAAAGTAAAGCAATTCTGGAAGTACAGAGGCATACCTGGTAATGTGCCAGCTTCTGGGACTCAGAAATGAGCAAGGCGCAGCAAACCTTACACTGGGTGTTAGTGAAGAGACACTGGTTCTTCTGGATCATGTGCTCCACTACAGAGGAGAAAATTAAAAAAAAAATCTCTTAGTTACTAAACACCTGCCTTAACAGTGTGGTCTTTTAACCCCTGCCACACTACTGTATCAGTGAACGTCAGTCAGCTAGCCCCTACTGCCTTTATGGCTCATGCTATGTTCTTACATCATTTATAAAACCAACCCAATTGCCACAGAGTTGAGTCTGACTCATGATGACTTCATGTGTTTCAGTGTAGAACTGTGTTCACATGGTTTTCAAAGGGTGTCACCTTTTGAAAGTACAGTATTTTTAGGCAAATAATTCTTGTTATACTACATAACTGTTATAGGTAATGCTGGATGCAAAAAATACGGTAGATTGCCAGGCTTTTCTTTTGAAGCACCTCTGGGTAGACCTGAACTATCAATCTTTTGGTTAGTAGTCAAGTGTTTGTTTGCGCCACCCAGGGACTCTATATCATCTATACTATTACTTATTTTATAATTTTACATACGTCAACTTCCTCTACTTAATAAAATTATTTTAATGTTTAGATCATTTTAAGTAGATACCAATAAAAATAAATGCAATAAAAATTAAGCAATTCTCATCAGGTACTGGTGTCAGAGGCTTAGAGCTCTGTTTAAGAGGAAGAACAGAACTGTTACAGAGAGGTATTAAAGACATGGTAGCACTCAAATGAGAATCCCCTACTGATAGAATCAGAAGGACTGAAAGGTTTGAAAAGGCAGCAATTTCTTTCAATTTTTGATCTGACTGTGAAACATCTGAATCATCTAATATAAAATGCAAGTTCTTTAGGTACTTTAGGAAACACGATATTAACCTATGGTTAATTGATGGCCCCGGAAACAACTTTCCTCTTTGATTAAGTAAAGTCTCACCCAAGAAATGAATTCCATCATTGACACTGATAACCTGGGGCAGAGGCCTCTGGGAGAGGAGGACAAGCCCACTATCTCCTAGTCTGAGCCAAAAAATGATCAACATGCCCTGGAGAGAAGTCTCCTTAGTAGAGACTATACAAGATCTGAAGTTTATCTATGCCAGTCCTTTGGAGTACAAGGACTGATGGCTGTTATTTCTGATCCTTGTTTAATTTTCCATTTTTCTTCTACATTGCTTACTAAATTTTTGTGAAAAGCCTTGCTTGCGTCAGCTGTGCTCAGAAAAACCAAGGGAAAGAGAACTATGAGCACATCTAGATCAGCACTTTAAAAATAAAAGGGGGTGAGTAAGAGAAGCTCCTCTAGATGAAAGCCTAAAATGGGAAAATGATCAATAGGGATCACAGCCCAGACATTCTCTCCTTGAATATTCTGGCTTTTTGTTTAAAGGAAATGGGGTTACCATTTAATATTCAGAAATTAGCTCCCTACTAACAAAACAAGCAGGACACATCCTTTATGATTTTGCATCCCCAATATTAAGTACAATACCTACCCACAGCAGGGGTTGATGAGCACCTGCTGAATGAATGACCGTACCTCTCTGCTGGAACCACTCTTGGGTTGTAGTGTACACTCAAACATTCCACATACCTGTACTCACAATGGGTCTTCTACGTGCTGGTCTGGGCCATATCAGAAATAGGACAGACAAGGTATGAAGCATTAAATAAGTATGCAAAATTGTGACTAAAAAAAAATCCACTGCCATCCTGACTCATAGCGACTCTACAGGACAGAGTAGATCCTCGTTAGGATTTCTTTATAGGAGCAGACAGTCTCATATTTCTCCTGGGGCACAGTTGCTGGGTTTGAAATTCTGACCTTAAGGTTAATTGCCTCCAATTCCCCTTAAAATAATGACAGAGTGAAAAATGCTATGAAGGGAATACACACAAACAATAAACAAAAGTGACTGATAAAGAATTATGAGGACAAGTAGTCTGTGAAGACTACCCTAAGGAGGTATCAGCTACAAGGTCAAGGTCTGGAGACAGAGTAGTCCAGCCTGAAAGTGCCATCCTTGAGGTAGGGATAAGTTAGGATGCTTACGGCACAAACTACAAATTTTATTCTTAATCCAGTAGGAAGCAACAAGACTTAGTTTATAATCTGAAAAGACTATTTAGATCACTGAGTGAACAGACTGTACAGGGACAGACATAGAAGAAAGGAGAACAATGAGGAAGCTGTTGTAGTCTTTCAGCCCATAAATGATGAAAGCTTGGACTGGGCAGATTAGCAATGGAGATGGAGAAAAGTAAATGAATTTGGAATTATATACTGACATCCAATCTCTCAGATTGGATGTCAGATCTACTTCCAAATCGACTTTCTTTATCCCACACCCAATCTCTCAGCCTCCCTCAAATTTATTTGAACCACCAACTTTATGATTAGCAACCCAATGCTTAACCCACTGTGCTACCAGGGCTCTTGCAGATTGGATGTGCAGGTGAAGGAAGGAGAGAAAGGATAATTCGTAGTTATTTAATTTCTGGAAATTGAGAGTAAACAGGATGAGAGACCAGTCTTGGAGGAGAAACTGAAACATTCTCTTTTGGCCATACTAAATATGAGGGGTCTATCAGACATATGGAGTACTGGTGTGGCACTGTGAATTAATGCTCTGGACCGCAAAGTTGGTTTAAACCGCAAAGTCAGAAGTTCAAGCTCACCAGCAACCCAATACAGGATCTCTATGGGTCAGGACTGACTTGATGGCACTTAACAACAAAAACAATTAGACATATGGAGTCCTGGTGTGGTGCTGTGGATTAATGCTCTGGATCACAAAGTTGGTATAAACTGCAAAGTCAAAAGTTCAAACTCACCACCCACTCCTCGGAAACCCTATATAGGGTTGCTATGGGTTGGAATTGACTCAACGGCACTTATCAATAAATTAGACATTTAGGTTGTTGTTGTTAGGTGCCATTGAGTGGGTACCGACTCATAGCGACCCTGTGCACAACAGAGTAAAACACTGCCCGATCCTGGGGCCAACCTCACAATTGTTGCCACGCTTGAGCCCATTGATGCTGCCATATTGCCAATCCATCTCGCTGGGGTCTTCCTCTTTTTAGAGATGTCAAATAGTCAGCTGGAGAATCAAATTGGAGCTCAAGGGAGGGGTCAGAGCTGAAGATACAAAGTTGTTGTTAAGTTCCAACGAGTTCATTCCGACTCACAACCCTGTATAGGGTTTTCCTAGAAAAGGCTGGTGATTTTGAACTATCAACCTTGCTGTTCAAACTGACCTTGCGGTCCAGCACATTATCTTAGGTGCCACACCAGGACTCTGGAGATATAAAATAGGAATCAATGTATTGACCACACTTAAAAGTGTAGGACTGGAAAAGAACACTTAGAATGAGGAAAGAGGACCTGGGACTGAGTCTTGGGAGCCTCAGGCAAAGGAAGTGAAGTTGAATATACAACAAAGTGAGAAGAGGAGTGGAGTTTCTAGCCATCCATTTCCCCCAAAGCAACTATTAAACTAGGAAAATTGACAGAAACAATCTTTTCAGCACTCTGAAAACTAACCAGAGGCACAAAACAATCAGAAAGGTGTTATGAAACTGGTGAATTTCTGGGATGAGGAAGGCTATAAGAACTGATAGCAGCAATTGGAGTGGTGGGCAATGCCCACACTCAGGGCACTGTTGGTGCAAGTGGTAATCTCAGAGACAAGTGAGCAGAGCAGGCCAAGGCTCTATTAGCAGAGAGGGCTAAGGCTCTACTAGCCTGAGGTTGTAGCAAGCATTTTTTGGCTGAGACTGAATGTCAGATAACCTGAGAGGGCTCAAGTGAGCCACACATACCTGGTCAATCATGAGGTTAAAACACATGCACATAAGAGATGCAAAGAGCCCAGATGGAAGTACAAACCAGGGCAGATTTCAAGATGGCCCAAACTCTGCATGCCCTTCCCTACTCACACACAGATTCACCAAAATTGGACAGAGACCTTACTCCAAGTATTTGAAAACAAATTCTGTCTAATCAGTGTCTGACCATTAAGTAATGTTGCTAAGTACCATTAAGTTGGTTCTGACTCATAGTGACCCTGTTATAGGGTTTTACAAGGGGTTGCTGGTGGGTTTGAATTGCTGACTTTACAGCACTACACCATGAGTCCAGCATAGAGATGCTAAAGTGAATGAAAGAAAGTAGGAAGTCAAAGAGCTGAACAGAAATTTTCAAAGGGCAGCTCAGGAAGACAAAGTCAAGTATTATAAGGAAATATGCAAGGCCCTGGAATTAGAAAACCAAAAGGAAAGAATATGCTTAGCATTTCTGAAGCTGTAAGAATTGAGGGAACAACTCAAGTCTTGGCTTGCAATATTGAAGGATTCTATGGACAAAATATTGACTGATGGTGAAAGCATCAAAAGAAAATGGATAGAATTCAGAGTCACTGTACCAAAAAGAATCTGATGGTCAAGTAGTTCAAGAGGTAGCATATAATCAAGGGGGAGTTTAGTTTCATAGTGTGTGGGCGAAGAAAGAATCACCACTAAATAATTTTCATCTTGTCTAGATGGGTCTGGTGCACAAGAATACCCAAACTTGCAGACAGTACCCTTTTGACCTAGCCTCAATGGCTTGATAATCAGAACTT
>NW_006408760.1:2456892-2468925 GCF_000296735.1 Chrysochloris asiatica
CATCAATTCTTCTATGATCTTCCTTATTCACTTTTGCATCCATATGAGGTTATTGAAAATACCATGGCTTGGGTCAGGCGTACCTTAGTCCTGAAGCTGACATCTTTGCTCTTCAACACAGGGTAGACAGGGATGGGCAACTTAGGCATTGGCTACCTAAAATGAGGGGGCGATAAAGGCAAGAAGTGACTGGCTTACAAAGTTTCAAGAAGGAGTTTGGTGAGGAAGAAAGTGGGGTTGGGTGGGGAAGAAAGAGTCCCCACTGAATAGTTTTCATCTTGTCTAGATGGGTCTGGTGAAAAGAGATGGGGATAAGAGTCGTATGATTCAGTAGTAATTGTTATTATGACTAATTGCGACTCTCACAATTGTAAAGGTAGAAGTTTTGTAACAAAATCAGGGGGAGTGGTTAACCTTACTGTCCAGAAACAGAGGACCCTAGGACTATCAAAGGAAAAGAGCATGAGGGGAATGTGGAACATTATCCAGAGAAGCAGCAACACTAGAGATGGAGGCAGAGATGATGACATGGAGAGAGAACAACTGAGGACTCATGGAAAGAGAAAGGC
The DNA here is from genome assembly GCF_000296735.1 of Chrysochloris asiatica. Classification (NCBI taxonomy): domain Eukaryota; kingdom Metazoa; phylum Chordata; class Mammalia; order Afrosoricida; family Chrysochloridae; genus Chrysochloris; species Chrysochloris asiatica. Next base: position 2,457,462 of record NW_006408760.1, read on the forward strand.
TGTGTGTTGACAGCCAGGAAGCAGGCTTGCAGAATGTGTCTTTTGGTTGTTTAATGATTATATATTCCTGAGTGTTTTTGTGCCGATGTTCTCCCATGTAAACGATCACTCAATTCACAATAAAATCTTGGAAAGAAAAAGAAAAGATAATGGAATTTCTCCCTGAACTTTTTGAAGCCCCCTCATATATTTCATCAGAATTAAGTTAATATTAATCTGAAATAGACTGCAATGAGTTCAGATGCATATTATAATCTCTATATTGTTGTTGTTAAGTGCTATCGAGTTGGCTCCAACCCACAGCAACCCTGTATAGGGTTTCCAAGGAGCAACTGGTGAGCTTGAACCACCGACTGTGCAGCTCAAATGACTTTGCAGTCTAGCGCATTAGCCCACAGCACCACACCAGGAATCTCTATAGAATTCTATGAAATAAATAACTTAAAAATTTTTTTTAAAAATTAACACAGGAATTAAAATGGTGAAATAAAAATATTTAGAGCAAAAAAAATCAGTTAAGGATGAAGAAACAAAACATAAAGTGACAAACACACACACAAAAGAAAATGTAAATCTAGCCATATCAATAATTACATTCAGTGTGAATGGTCTTACCCCACTCAAAAGGCAGAAATTGTCAGATTGGATAAAATAAGATCCTGCTATATGCTGTCTATAAGAGATATACCTTAGACTCAAAGATGCAAATAGGTTGATATGAAAAGAATGGAAAAATATTATACAAGGATGAATCTAAAATTATCCTCACTCCAGTTATATTAAAACAACCGTCCATGGCTGATGACACATTGAGCATGCATGTGAAATGATCCTGTCAGACAGACCAGCAACAGTAGATTATGTGGCAAATCACTTGCAAATTGTTTGAGGTGTTAAAAATATCCTCCCTGGAGTCCTGGTGTCAAACTATGGGTTAATGCACTAGACTGCAAAGTCAGGTTGATCCGCAAGGTTGGTGGTTCAAGCTCACCAGCTGCTCCTTGGAAACCCTACACAGGGTCTCTATAAATTGAAACTGACTTGATGGCACTTAGGATGCGCCTGACCCAGGCCATTGTGTTTTCAATAGCCTCGTATGGACAGTGAATAAGGAGGATCGTAGAATTGATGCCTTTGAGTTGTGGTGTTGGAGGAGAATACTGAGGGTGCCATGGACTGCCAAAAGAACCAATAGATCTGTTTTGGAAGAAGTGCAGCCAGAGTGCTCCTTGGAGGCCAGGATGGCTAAGCTTCGTCTCTCCTACTTTGGACATATAGTCCGGAGGAAACAATCGCTGGAGAAGGATGTCATGCTGGGTAGGGTGGAGGGTCAGAGAAAAAGAGGAAGACCCCCAACGAGATGGATCAGCCAGGTGGCATCATTGATGGACTCAAGTGTGGCAGCGGTAGTGAGGTTGGCCCAGGATAGAACATTGTTTCGTTCTGCTGTGCATGGGGTCGCTATGAGTCGGTTCCGACTCGATGGCACATGACAACAACAACAACAAACAACAACATAGTCCTGATATGGAGTCCTGGTGTGGCGCTGAAGGCTAATGCACTGGACTGCAAGGTTGGTTTGAACCACAAGGTTAGTGATTCAAATTCACTTGCCGCTCCTCGGAAACCTTACACAGGGTCGCTATGCATCGGAACCAATTCAACAGCACTTCACAACAACACAGTCTTGATCTTGCTCCATTGGACTTTCACCAGTTTGGTTCCCTGAAAGTAGCCCTTTGAGGACTAATTCACCTCTGATGAAGTGAGACATCGGTGCATTTGTGGCTTGCAGCTCAGCCTACAACAGTTTTTAATTGTTCTTATTGGTAAGTACTGTCAAGCTGGTTCTGACCCATAAGAGACCTTGTATAGGGTTTCCAAGGAATGACTGGTGAGCTTGAACTACCAGCCTTGCAGTTCAAACCGACTTTGCAGTCCAGCGCATTAACTCATAGCACCACAACAGATGGACAAAATACTGAAAAAGCAAGGCGATTCTGTCAAAAAAAAATGATGTCTTTGTCTTTTCTAAAAGTTGATTAAAATAAATTCTACAGCCAGAATGTGGATAATTTTTACACTCAACCTCATACAAAAGTACAAGATTGGCAGAATGATGAAGGCATGGGAAGAAGACGCAAGGAGGAGTGCAAGAGTTAAATGGAACAGAAGTAAATATTGTTATAGATACAATCTTGCAGTAACTGTGATATACAAGTAGATATGTGGATAGACATACAGGCTGAATCAGTCTGGGATGGAAAAGGAAGCATATTCATAAATATATTAAGGTTTGACAGAAGATAGTTATATATGAGTATTTACTTGTTTCACTATATTGAAAATAACTGAAATTATACAGAGTATATTTTATGAGTACAATAGGAATTTAGATAGAAACCAACAATTGGAATACATCTGAGAAATCTGCAAATGTTTGGAAACTAAACAATATAGGTCAAAAGGAAATTATAAGGCAAACTGGAAATTATTTTGAATTGTATATATAACCGAATATAAACACAACATTTGGAGTCCTGGTGTGGAATTGTTGGTTAATGCACTGAACTGCAAAGTCCACATGAACTGCAAGGCCAGTGGTTCAAGCTCACCAGCTGCTCCTTGGAAACCCTATGGGACACTATGGGTCAGAACCCGACTCAATGGCACTTAACAACAACAACATACACAACATTAAAAAAAAATGATGGTATGTAGCTAAAGGAGTGAAATTTATAGCTTTAAGCATTCAATATATTACAAAGTGCCTTTGAGTCGGTTCCGACCCATAGTGACCCTGTACAGGGTTTCCGAGGCTGTACGGGAACAGAAAGTCTCATCTTTCTCCCACAAGACCGCGATAGTACTGAACTGCTGAAACTAGAAAGGCTGGATAACACTGATAAACCCTTATCTATATTGAACAAGGAAATGAACAGGGGAAAAAAAACAAAACCAAAATCAGGAATGAAAAACAACCAATCCTACAGAAATTTAAAAGATTATAAGAGAATATTGTGAAAATTTTTATGTTAAGAAATCAGAAAACTAGAGAAAATGGGTGAAATTTTAGAAAGACAAATTAAACAAATTTATAAAACAGAAAAAATCTGAATATACCTATAACAAGAAAACAAAACTAAATTAAAAATTAAACATCTTCCACAAATAAAAATCCAGGCCCAAGTAGCTTTACTTCCATCAGCTATTCTAAGAAGAAATTATACTGATCTTTCACAAATCCTTTTAGGAAATAGAAGATGAGGGAACAATGAAAACAGTAAGACTCATCTTTCTCATGAAGAGTAGCTGGCAGATTCAAACTGCTGAACTTGAGGTAAGCAATCCAACTTGCAATCCACTATACTACCAGGTGGTGGTTATGTGCCACCAAGTCCATTCTGACTCATAGTGGGTTTCTGAGGCTGTGAATTTTTACTGGAGCAGAAAGCCTTATCTTTCTATCATGAAGCAATTGGTAGATTAGAACCGCTGACCTTGGGGTTAGCAGCCCAACTCGTAATCCACTACCGTATCAGGGTTCCTTATATGTTTATGTATAAGTAAGGGAAAATTTGATAAAGAAATAAAATAAATAAATACATTCACAATAGCATCAAAAAAAAAAAACTTGGGAATAAACTTAATAAAGTAAGTGTAATATATACATATTGAAATCTACAAAGCATTGCTAAAAAAATTAAAGAGCTCAATAAATGGACAGGCATTCCATATTCATGAAACAATGGAATCAGGATAGCAATTATCTCAAGGCTGACCTATGAATTCAATGCACTCTTTATCAAAATGCTTCTTTTTTTTTCTCTCTCTAACAGAAACTGATAAACTGATGCTAAAATTTATTTGGAAATGCAAAGGACCTAACAAGATACTGTTGTTTTTGTTAGCTGTCATTATGGCAATCCCACACAACAAAACAAAACCCTTTGAAACCCTGCTAGGTTCTGCGTCATCTTCATTACAGATGGGGATTGGAGCATTGTGATCTAGAAAGTTTACATTAGCTCATTTTCAGGAATAGATCACTAGGCCTAGCTTTCTAGTCAATCATAGTCTAGAGGCTCAGCTGAAAGTTGTTCAGCAACAAACCAACACAAAAGTCTGCATTGACAGATGGCTGATGATTGTGCATGAGGTACTTTGGCGGAAATTAAACCAGAAGTCTCCTATATAGTAAGGTTTAGAACTGTTTGGTGCTTCAATGGTTGAAGATGAAAATTCGACGACTGAAGCATCAAACAATTCTGAACCTTACTATAAAGCCATAGAAACCAAGACTCTGCTAGTATCTCAAGATTAGGACTATAGATCAATGGGACTATAGATCAATCAAGAATAGAAAGTTCAGAAATATATCCTTACATTTACGGTCAATTGATTTTCAACAAAGATGTCAAGACAATTCAATAGCAAAAAGACAGTTTTTCAACAAATGGTGCTAGGACAGCTGGGTAAACCAATGGAAAAAAAATTATACCCTTATCTCATACCTTAGACAAAAATTAACTAAATCGTCTAGAACCTAAATGTAAGAGCCAAAACTATAAAACTTCCAGAATAAAACATAACAGAAAATCGTTTTGACCTTGGGTTCTTACTTAACATGATACCAAAAGCATAACTCAAGAGAAAAAATACTGTTAAAATGAATTTCCTAAAAATTTAATACTCAGCACTTCAAAAGGCACCATTTAGATAATGAAAAGAGAAGCTACAGTCTGAAAGAAATTGTCTGCAAATCACATATCAGATAAAGGAATTGTATCCAGATATACAAAGAACTTTTACAACTCAAAAATAGAGGTCAAAAAACTCAATTACAATTTGGGTAATAGATTTTAATATTTTTCACCAAAAAAAAAATAATACAAATGGAAAATAAGGATATGAAAGGGAGGCTCAATATTGGTTGTCTTTACAAAGATACACACGAAAGCCATATGAGACATCACTATACACTCACTAGAATGGCTGTAATTAAAAAAAGATAAAGATAATGAGCACTGGCAAGGATGTAAAAAAATTAGAACCCACATAAATTGTTGATGTCATTAACAATTTTTAATTATTTTAATATTAACAATTTTTTACCTTCCAGATGTATTGACTCTTCTATCATTATGACTACAATGAGTTTAGAGAAATGAAATAGAGATTGCCAAATTGCAAGGTCTGAGGGAACAGTTATTCTAAGACTGTCCTAACTTCAGACACTAGCAGCAAGTTCCAAGGTCCTCAGGACCATTTTCACTTTAGACCAGTTTGGCAAATCCTCAAAATATTAAACATAGAGTGACCATGTTGTTGTTGTTAAGTGCCACTGAGTGGATTCCGACTCATAATGACCCTGTATAGGGTTTCCGAAGAGTGGGAGGTTTGAACTGCTGCCCTTGTGGCTCAAACTCATCTTGCAGTCAAGCACATCATCCTGCAGCATCACATCAGGACTCCATATGACTTAGTAATTTCATGCTTAGGTATACACCCAAGGTAAATACAAAGATATGCCCCCACAAAAACCTGTACATGAATGTCCACGGCAGCATTACTCACAATTAGATTCTGATGCTGTAAATGGTTGTGAAGAAATAATCCAAATGTCCATCAGATAGTGAATGGATCAACAAAATGTGTTCCAGCCATACAACAGAATTCTATTCAGCAATAAAAATGAATAAATAATACATGCTACAACTTGGATGAACCCCAAAATCATGCTAATGAAAGCTGTCAAATTCAAGACTACATATTGCATGATTCCATTTATATGAAATATCCAAAAATGGCAAATTATTTATAAAGAAAACAGATCAGTGATTGCCTAAGGCAGGGGCTGGGAAGGGGGATTTACTGTTCTAAAAGTTGACTGAGGTAATGATTACACAACCTGATGTAACCATTCAGTATACTAAAATCACTGAATTGTATAATCACAATGATGAATTTTGTTATGTGTCCATTACAACTCAATACAAGTGTTAAAAGACAACAGAAGTGAGTAGAAATCGGTGTTAAAGGTATCTACCTGGACCTCATGTAAATTAGGGAGAATTAAGCATAAAATGATCTAGGTTATAAGTAACACCGTGCATTCATGCACACATACACAGACATTTTTTAGAGTGGTTACTTCAAGGTCTTGGGCATACCTTCCCTTTCCCCCTAGATCGAAGGTTTGTGCACTCCCAATTCTTTAGACATTCCTCTTCATTGTACCCATTACACGGTGTTAAAATTGTTTTGTCTGCTTTGTGGACTGGACTGCAAGCTTCCCAGAGCAAGGGCAATAGAACAGGCATGAGTGAAGGTTTGTCAAATTAAAAGAAAATGGGAGTGGGGGATGTTTACCAAACACGTTTGAAACAGGGTCAAGGAACACAGAGAGTAACACATGTTAATTTAGGAGTTAGATTAAACTTGCTCTTTAACTGATAAAGAATACTCTACCTGTGTACCACCTCAAATTTAAATATACTTGCCTTGGAGATCATCAGGATTGTATTTTTACTTCAGCTCAATCTGTTCACAGACAATTCATTAACATGTCTTAGATTAGTCTGCTCAGCAAGCAAACCATCTGAGAAACCTGATTTCCCTGCAAATACCTGACAGGACTGGCATGAAAGCCCAGAAGGTTTGAGCACATTTCAGCTAGAACTACATAGAAGATGCTGCAACGGGCTGGCTGCGAGCGTCATATAACCAGGCTAGCTCTAATTCTGCTTTCTATCTCCCATCTTACACGCGTGCCCGGTCAAACCTCCAAAGTGGCCTTGTGTATACTGCTGTTCACAACTGTTCGCAACTTTGGGCTAAACATCAAATACAAAGCAGCTGGAGGTAAAGTTATTATAGGCCACTTTCTTAGACTCTTGGTCCCATCTTCCCATCTCAAAAAGAGGGGCAGGTAGTAGACGCTGGACACCCAGAAACGGGTGAGCCAGGGTTGTCACCAAGCCAAATATAGACCTTCTAGAGTTCTCAGAAGAGGGGTAGGGCTTGAGAAGAGACGAATGACACTAAGGGTGGGAGGGCCTGGGGGCTGGGGTGGTGGGGAGTCAGGAAGAAATGGTGAGGAGTACTCGGCTGGGCTGCAGGTCAGTGGGAATGGTCTAGGGCTGAGCTCCGGTGACTGAAGACAGCAGGGACAAAACCCTGGGCCTGAGAATGAGAAACTGGGTGAGAAGGTTCAGGATAATTTATGCTCGAGAGTCTTATTCTTGGGGTGCCGCGGCCCTGATTTTGGGGGGAAGTGACCCACGGTGCCCCGGCACTTGTGAGAACAAGCCCCGGAGTCCCCCGGCACGTCACGCGAGGGGGCGGGCCGGGCGCCAGGGGGTGTGACTGTGGACCCGCGAGGTTGATCAGTGGTCCACCCCGCGCCCAGACCACACTACGCGGGACAAACAGACGGGTGAGCGGCTTCCTGCCTCTGAGGCCACTGGACTCACCTTCCTCCCTCCCCACAGGTTGGGCCCCGGACACCGCTTCCCACAGGCGGCGCGCCCTCTCGCGGTCGAAGCGCACCCCATCCGAGTCCCGGCCCTCCCGCTCCTCCGAGCTGTTGTACGGCCCGGCCCCTCCGCTGTCCGTGGCCTGCAAGGTGCCCAACGCGGGATATTCCATCTTTCCCGCAAACCCTAACCGGCCGAGAGCCGTTCACGTGTCTTGGTCTCGCGAGATGTGGTTCTAGGGCAACTCGGCCCGGCCAACAAATCTCGCGAGGTTTGGGCGAGGACTGTGGCACCACTTGTTTTAGCGTCGTTGGGGCCAAAGAGCGTTATTTGTCTGCCACTGTCTGTTCCCACAACAGCATTGCTCTGCGGGACGAGCATGTGCGACCCTTGGCTCTTGGTCCTCACCTTATGGGCCAGCTTTGACACTTGCATTACTTTTTCACGAATGCTCTATTATGTGGAAATAGTTCCCCAGTTTTATTGGTGGGGAAATTGAAGCCCAGAACCAGGAATTGATTAATCAAGAGTTTGCTACTAGTAAGTGGTAGAGCTGGGGGCTCCACCTCCATCATTTTATTACTGTTAATATGCCCAGACTTCTATATCTTGGTGTGGCGCTGGGAGATAAAGCAATGGATCGCAAGGTTAGTCTGAACCATAAGATTGGTGGTTCAAACTAAACAACTGCTCCTTGGAAACCCTATACAGAGTCGATATGAATCAGAACCAACTCGACGGCAGTTTACAACAACAACAATGTAACTGTCCAAATCCAAAACTTTTATCTTCCAGCTCCAGACCTGTACTTCATCTCCCTTTCTGGAGCCACCGTCTGTTGCTTGGATTATTACAGTAGCCTCTTTACTGGTCTTGTCTTCCCCTTCTTCAGGGACACAGTAGTCCAAGGGTCCTCTTGTAATGGAGATCATAGCACTCCTATGTGCAGAACCACCAGTGACTTCCATCACACACTTCATCAAAGCCAAAGTTCCTTCTTTGACCAACATGTGTTGTTAAGTGCTGTTGAGTCGATTCTGATGTATTGTGACCCTGTACAGAGTTTCCAAGGAGTAGCTGGTGGGTTTGTGGTTAGCAGTCAAGTGCTGATTCGACAGTGCCACACCAGAATGGTGGTCCACGATTGGACTCTTCCTTAACGGCCCTGACCATCTATTATGTTATTCATATTCTACTCCCTTCATCTTTGTCACAGTCATACTGACCTTCTGGAATGCATTTCTCCCGGATACTTCCAGGCTCAATCCACCTCCTCCCCCCACTCCCTTTCCCACCTTCATGGGCTAAGAATTCTTGCCTTCCATGCTGGGGACCCAGGTTGGATTCCTGGTCAATGCACTTCATGTACAGCCACCACCCATCTGTCAGTACAGACTTGTGTGTGGCTATGATATTGAGCAGGTTTCAGCATAGCTTTCAGACTATGATGGACTAAAGAAAGGCCTGGTGATCTGTTTCTGAAATTCACCTAGTAAAAACTGTGGATCACAATGGTCCAGGGCTGCCAGGATTCAGGGTCCACTCAGTGACAGCTACCAGCAACAACCCTACCTAAAATGTCTTCCCTATCTCAAATCTTACCCATTCACTGTACACTTCATGTGCTCTTTTTCCTGCTTTATTGTTTTTTCTACTTAACACTTAACCATAATTGAACATAGTACATATTTCCCTTTTATTTTATTTATTGTTTGTTTCTCATTACAAGGCAAGCCCCACGAAGGAAAGGATGCTTCTTTATTTTGTTCTCAGATGAATCTTCAGCACCTTGAAATAGAGCTTGGTCCATAAGTGTGAGTCCATTGTTGCAGCCACTGTGTCAATCCAAAAAGAGGGTCTTCTTCTTTTTCACTGACTCTCTACCAGGCATGAAGTCCATCTCCAGAAACTAGTCCCTCCAGATAACCTGTCCAAAGTCATAAAATGAAGGTTCACCATCTTTTTTTCTAAGAAGCATAAGACAGATTTGTTCAAGCCTCTGACAGTCCATGATATAGTTAATACTCTTTACCAATAACATGGAGTTCTGGTGTGGCACTGTGGGATAATGCACTGCAAGGCTGGCATTTCAAATTCACCAGCTGCTCCTTGGAAACCCTATACAGGGTCACTGTGAGTCAGAACTGACCCATAGGCACTTATCAACTACAACAAAACCAATAACATAATTCAGATGCATGAATTCTTTAGTCTTCCTTGTTTATTATCTAGCTTATGCATGCATATAAGGAGACAAAATATCTAGTCTTCCAAGTGATATATTTGCTTTTTAATTTTATGCAGTAGATTTGCCCAAATGAAATATGTTGTCTGATTTCTTAGTTGGTACTTCCTGGGCATTGATTGTGGGTCCAAATAAAATTAAATCCTTGATAATTTCAATCTTTTCTTCATTTATCATGATGTTGCTTATTGGCTCAGTTGTGTTTTTGTTTTATGCTGAGGTGTAATCTATACTGAAGACTGGGGTCCTCTTCACTTTTAGCAAGCAAGGTTGTATAATCTGTATATCGCAGGTTGTTAATGAGTCTTCCTCTAATCCTAATGCTAGGTTCTTCTTCATATAATCCAGTTTCTTGAATTATTTGTTCAGCATACAGATTGAATAAAGATGAAAGGATACAACTCTAGTGCATACCTCTTCTGATTTTAAGTCACACAGTATCTCCTTGTTAGAATGACTGCCTCTTAGTTTATGTATAGGTTTTACTACAATTAAAACCAAAACCAAGCTCACTGCCATCAGGTTGATGCTGACTCATAGTGACCCTGTATAGTGTTTTCGAGACTGTAAATCTTTACGGGAGCAGAAATCTTCATCTTTCTCCTGTAGAGTGGCTGGTGAGTTTCAACCACCAATATTGCAGTTAGTAGTCCAGTGCTTATCCTACAGTGTCACACCAGGACTCCTATGAATACAATAAAGTATTTTGGAATGCCTGTTCTTTGCAATGTTATACATAGTTTGTTACAGTCCCCACAGTGGAATGTCTTTGCATAGTCAATAAATCACAGGTTAACATCTTCTGTTCTTCTCTGCCTTCAGCCAAGATCCATTTGACATCAGCAATAATATCCCTCATTTTATATCCTTGCCTGAATCTGGCTTGAATTTCTGGCAGTTCTCTGTTGTTAAACTGTTGCAACTGTTTTTGAATTATCTTCCGCAATATGTTACTTAAAAGTGATAATAAGTTAATTTCTGTCTCCTGTTAAATCACCTTAATTTGTAATGGGAACAAATATGTGTTTCTTCCAGTCGATTGACCACGCTGCTGTTTTGCAAATTTCTTGGCACAGATGAGTAAGCATTCCATCTGTTTGTTGAAACATCTTTTTGCTTTTGTTTTGTTTTGTCATCATTTATTATGAACATGGATTACCTCTACAAAAATAGGGATTATGCAGATGTTTCGTACTTAGGAAAACCTAGCATCCTTATAATATTATTTCTAAAGAAAAATTAAGTTATAGTTTCAAAAAATCTATCCCAAATGAACACTGGAGATATAACTTACTGTAAAATTGGAAATTTCCCTACTATAAATAATTTAAAGATGTTGTTGTTGAGTGCCATCGAGTCAGTTTCAACTCATATGGACAACAGAATGAAATAGCCCCAGGTCTTTTGCAATCCTCACAATTGCTGCAATAGTTGAGACCATTGGGGGGCCTTCCTCTTTTTCACTGACCCTCCATTTTACCAAGCATGATGTGGTTCCCCAGGGACTGGTCCCTTCTGATAATATGTTCTAAATATGAGAGATGAAGTCTGGCCATCTTGGAGCATTCTGGTAGTACTTCTTCCAACACAGATTTATTTGTTCTTCTGGCAGTCTATGGTACCTTTAATGTTCTTCTCCAACACCATAACTCAAATGCATAAATTCTACTACAGTCTTCCTTATTCATTGTCCAACTTTCACATGCATCTGAGGTTATTGAAAGTACCATGAAAAGTCAGG
>NW_006408760.1:2469890-2472735 GCF_000296735.1 Chrysochloris asiatica
CTGACAATATGTCTGAAGTATGAAAGACGAACTTTGGCCATCTTGGCCTCTAAGGAGCACTCTGGCTGCACTTCTTCTGGCTGTTAGCCTTCCAAGCTTCTAAATATTCCTTTTTATGTGGTTCAGAGTTCTAGCACCATCCCATGAGCCTGCTTGGTCTGGTATTCTGTGTTGTTGCTGGTAGAGCTCCCCACTGCACGTCTACCCAATCTGCCATGACTAGAGAACAGTAAACAAGGCCGGTGGGGTGGGGGTGGGGAGATGTTAACAGAGGCCAAAGTGAAACAGAGATCAATTTTCTTACCTGAGATTACACAGCCTGTCTGTTAAATTTGCTCATTTATACTATGTTAAGCAGCATTTCTGTGTCAGAGTTCATTCCAGGGTCTGGAGCCTCCAATAGATGACTCATGTTTGTGTAGTGCTTTGTAGTTTACAAAGCACCTTTAACATGTAATATTTAAATCCCATGAGGGATTATTTTCAAATATGACAAATGAAGAAACAGACTAGGAGAGATGAAGGTTTTATCAGGATCACAGAGTTAGTTAATAACAGCCTCTGTATGAAAACTTGTACTCAAACTATAAATCCATATTCTTTTGCCATACCAAATGACCAACATAAATGCCAGTGCTTATACATTTCTTGGAGTCCTGGTGTGGTGCCATGGGTTATTGTGATAGACTGTAAAGTTGGTTTGAACTACGAAGTTGGTGGTTCAAACTCACCAGCTGCTCCTTGGAAACCCTATACAGGATCACTATAGGTTAAAACTGACTTGAAGGCACTTAACAACAACAACAACATACATTTCTTATTTACCTTAAAGGACAGTTCTAGGTATTCATATTTGAATAGTAGGAATTATTCATATAGAGAATCATACATACCGAGAGAAGCCATTTCTGTTAAAGTCCCAGAATTTACAAGGGTACTTATTATTATTATTTTTTTTAAACACAGTAGAACAAATCCTAGGAGTGGACTACTTTAGTTGCTGTACATACAAGTATTATTGGAAAACAATTCCCCTTTTGCCACTCTCAGTCCAATTAGGTGATCAAAATAATTTGTATTTGTTCTCCAATGAATACTCTTGGGGTTGAATAGAAGGCTCTCCCTCTGCCACTGAGGCAGAGTCCTGAGTAAATAATCCTCATTATCACCTATTTTCTGGTTTGACAAAGAATGGTCCAGTCTTTTTGCTAGGATCGGACAATGCAGGTGATACCATTTTGCTAGGATCTGACAATGCAGGTGATACCTTTTATTTGTGGGGCTGGCTTTATGTTTTGTCCCTGTAGAAAATAGGAAGTATTTCCAACACATTCTGTGTATTGTTGCTATGGGAGATGAACAATCCCAGAGAAATGGCTTTACCAAGGGACAGAAATTGGCTATAGTTCAGCAGAATTTCAGTTGAGTAAACACTGACTCTGTGTGCCTGTGCGTGAGTGTGAGCTCACATGTGTATGTGCAAACTCATGTTACAAAGCTTGGTAACATAAAGCTCTTGCTCTTAGGGAGATTAAACTCTAGTGAGAATGAGAAAAGTACAGTGAAAACCAAAACCTGTGTAAGGCAGAAACCTGTCACAAGAAAAATGAAAATATTTGCCAAAAATATTTGAGAAAAGTGGTGACAGTGATAGTGGTAAGTCCCTGTCAAATGTGGGAAAATTTTGAGATTTGGAAAAACAAGGCAGCCCTGTCAAGTTCTGCCTCTCATAGGTATCTCTGTATGTACTAAGTATACGAGACCAGAGAGAAGGTGTTAACTACTATAATAGAGTTGATAATCAAGACTGGCATGGATGGGGGAGACGTTGAATCTACAGTGTGAGGATATGGATTATGGATCTGGGTTATTCCATGAGACTTTTTATTTTTCATTTCTGTGAGAGGTGGGCACAGATTAGGTTCTACTAACAGGGCGTAATTTCTACTAGTCTATCAATGTATTGTATTGTGGTGGCTTGCATATAGCTGTGATGCCACTAATATGTTAAGATCCAGCAGGGTCACCAATAGTGGATAGGTTTCAGTGGAGCTTCCAAACTAAGACAGACTAAGAAGGAGAGGCAGACTACTTCTGAATATTTCTGAACAAGGCACCAGGGATTGATGGAATCAAAATTGAAATCTTTCAAGAAAGTGAGGCAGCACAAGAGGCACTCACTCATCTCTGCCAAGAAATTTGGAAGACATCTGCCTGATTGGAATGTTGTTGTTGGCGGTGCTCTCTGCTATACGTCTACCCGATCCGCCATCTTGTTGTTGTTTGAACAAAATTTTTAACCTTACTTCAAATACATTTATTTAACTATTTACTATGAACTAGTTGGTGTTTTAGGCATTGGACTACAGCAGTGAACAAGAAGCTTTAGTACAGTTCTTGTTCTAGTGGAGGAGAATATAATAAACAATTTTACATATAAGGTCATTTCAGAAAGGAATAAGTGCTAAGGTGAAAATAAAACAGGAATACAAATCAGATGAATGATGTAGGAGGAACATTAGATAGGGTTATTGGGGAAAGACTCTGAAGAAATGACATTTGAGCTAAAACCTGACTGATGAGAAGGAGACAGCTTGGCAAAGTACCAGGAAAGAGTGTCCCAAGTAGAGAGAACAACAGGTGCAAAGGCCCTGAGGCAGTAGACTTGTGTGATGGAGAAACAGGAAATAGAACAGCATGACTGTTGTTGTTATTAGGTACCATTGAGTCAGCACCGATGCATAATGACCCTATGTACAGCAGAACGAAACACTGCCTGATCCTGGGCCAACCTCATTACTGTTGCCACGCTTGAGTCCATCAATGCTGCCACTTGGCCAATCCA
>NW_006408760.1:2473220-2475554 GCF_000296735.1 Chrysochloris asiatica
AGAAGGATGTCATGCTGGGTAAGATGGAGGGTCAGAGAAAAAGAGGAAGATCCCCAACGAGATGGATCAGCCAGGTGGCATCACTGATGGTGTCAAGTGTGACAGCGGTAGTGAGGTTGGCCCAGGATCAGACATTGTTTCATTCTGCTGTGCATGGGGTCGCTATGAGTCAGTTTTGACTCGATGGCACCTGACAACAACAACAACAACAACAAAAACCTTATGGATAGCAGCAGAACATTGTCAGATATAGTGCCAGAAAATGGAAAAATAATTGTTGTTGTTAAGGGCTGTAGAGTTGGTTCTGACTCATAGCAACCTTGCAAAGGGTTTTTGAGGAGTGTCTGGTAAGCTTGACCCTGACCTTGTGGTTCCAATAGATGTTGCAGTGTAGCGCATTAACCCCACAGTGCCACACCAGGGCTCTGAAAAAAATTAATAGCAGCAGATTATTGTCAGATACAGCGCTGGAAGATGAGCCCCTCAGGTTGGGAGGCATTCAAAATACCACGGGGGAAGAGCTGCTTCCTCAAAGTAGACTTGACCATGATGACACTACTGTAGTAAAGTTTTCAGGACCTTTATTTGCCGATGGAGTACAATTCAAAATGAGAAGAAACAGATGAAAATTTCCATTAATAACTGGAACATAGAATGTATGAAGTATGAATCTAGGAAAATTGTAAAAAATGAAATGGAAAAAAAATGATATGGAACACATAAGGATCAGTATCTTAGGCATGAGTGAGCTGAAATAGATTGGTATTGGCCATTTTGAATCAGACAATCATGTGGTTTATAAACCAGGAACAACAAGTTGAAGAGGAGTGGTGTTGCACGTCAAAAAGTACATTTCAACATAAGTACATTGTTGCCTATGATAGGATAATATCCATATGCTTACAAGAAAAACCAGTTAATTCCACTATTATTCAAATCTGTGCACAAGCTTCTAAAGCCACTGATGATGAAATTAAAGAATTCTACCAACTTTTTCTGTTGGAAATTGGTTAAACATGCAATCAAGGTGTATTGATAATTACTGATGATTGCAATGTGAAGGTTGAAACAGAGGAAGGGTCAGTAGTTGGAAAATATGGCCTTGGTGATAGAAATGATGCTGGAGATCACATGATAGAATTTTGTAAGACCACTGACTTTATTCATTGCAAATAGCTTTTTTGAATAACAGAAAAGGCAACTATACACATGGACATCTTCAGATGGAATACACAGAAATTAAATTGACTACTGTGGAAAGAGATGGTAGAAAGAGATCAGCCAAAACAAGGCCAGGGATAGATTGTGGAACAGATCATCAGTTATTCATATGTAAGTTCAGGATGAAGCTGAAGAAAATTTAAAAAGTTCACAAGGTCCAAAATATGACCTTGACTATATCCCACCTGAATTTAGAGACCATCTCAAGAACATATTTGATGCATTAGGCACTAGTGACCAAAGACCAGAAGAGTTGTTTGGTGACATCAAGAACATCATACAGGAAAAAATCAAAAGGTCATTAAAAAGACAAGAAAGGAAGAAAAGACTAAAATAGATGTCAGAAAGCACTCTGAAATTTGCTCTCCGGTATAAAGATGCTAAAGTGAATGGAATAAATGAGGAAATCAAAGAGTTGAACAGAAAATTTCAAAGGGCAGTTCTAGAAGATAAAAGGCAATATAATGAAATATACAAATACCCAGTGTTAGAAAACCAAAAGGGAAGAACACACTTAGCATTTCTCAAGCTGAGGAACTGAAAAAAAATTCAAGCTTCAATTTGTAATATTGAAGGATTCTATGGGCAAATACTGAATGATGCAGAAAGCATCAAAAGAAGATGGAAGGAATGCACAAGGTCACTGTACCAAAAAGAAATGGTCGATGCTCAGCCCATTTCAGTCAGTAGCATATGAACAACAACTCATGGTACCGAAGGAAGAAGTCCAAGGTGTACTGAAGGCATTGCAAAAAAACAGGGCTCCAGGAATTGATGGAATACAAATTGAAATCTTTCAACAAATTGATGAAGCACTGGAGGTGGTAAGAAACTTGGAACAGCTACCTGGCCAATGATTAGAAGACATCCATATCTGTGCCCATTTCAAAGAGAGCTGACCCAAAGGAATGTTGTTGTTGTTGTTAAGTACTGTTGAGTTGGTTCCAACCCACAGCGACACTATAAAGGGTTTCCAAGGAGCAGCTGGTGAGCTTGAACCACCGACCTTGCAGTTCAAAGGGCTTTGCAGTCTGATGCATTAACCCACAGCGCCACACCAGGACTGCTGACCCAAAGGAATGCAGTACAGAAAATTATATGGAACAACAACAA
>NW_006408760.1:2475654-2476707 GCF_000296735.1 Chrysochloris asiatica
TCTGCCTCCATCTCAGGCATCACTGCTTCTCTGCTCTGCTCCTAGTCTGGAAAGTTAATCACGCCCCTCCTTGCTATAATTGATTTCTTGACTGCTGCTTCCATGAGTGTTGATGGTGGATACCAGAAAAGTGAAATTTTTGCCAACTTCAGTCTTTTTCCTATTTATTTGGTGTTACTTGTTAGTCCACTTGTGAGGATTTTTTGTTTTCTTTAAACTGAGATGCGACCCATACCGAAGGCTGTGGTCTTCGATTTTCATCAGCAAGTATTTGGAGACGTCTTGGCTTTCAGCAAGGTTTTGCTCTGCGTATTTCAGGTTGTCAATGAGCCTTCCTCCAATTCTGATGCTACGTTCTTCAGATAATCCAGTTTCTCAGATTGTTTGCTAAGCATACAGACTGAATAAATATGAAGAAAGAATACAACCTTGGCACACACCTTTCTTAATTATGAAACCATTCAGTCTCCCCTTGTTCTGTTCAGGACTGCTTCTTGGTCTATGCACATGTTCCTCATTATCATAATTAAGTGTCCGGAATACTCACTCTTCGCAGTGTTGTCAATAGCTTATCATGATCCACATGGTCAAAAACCTTTGCATAAAGCACAATAAATATCTTTCTGGCATTCTCTGCTTCCACTCAAAATCCATCTGATACCAGCATTGATATCCCTTGTTCCAGTCTGAATCTGACTTGAATCTCTGGCAGCTCCCAGTTGATGTGCCACTGCAGCTGCAGCTGTTTTTTTTTTTTTAAGGTTTTTATTGTGGATTGAGTAAACGTTTACAGGGCAGACCATCAGTTTTACATTCAACAAATCATACACCTTGTTTCATTTGTTATTGTTGTTGTAGGTGCCATCGAATTGGTGCCGACTCATAGCGACCTTATGCATAGCAGAACAAAACACTGCCCGATCGTGGGTCAACCTCACTATTGTTGCCATGCTTGAGCCCATTGATGCTGTCACTTGGCTGTACATTCCATGTTTGTTGCAGACTGCAGGTATTGGGGTGTTGAGGACCAGTGTCACGGACGAAAATCCAGCA
>NW_006408760.1:2505782-2515645 GCF_000296735.1 Chrysochloris asiatica
TATTTAGATGGGTATGTATTTTGGTATTTTTTATGCTTTCTGATTGCCTCCAGGTAGATGTGATCAGAAAATGGGCTTCCCTTTTCACTCTTCTTCTTGAGAAATTTCAAGATGCCATTGTTGGTCGTTGTGATGTAACTTAGGATTTAATTTTCAGCCTATTTCCTTTTTAGTCTGCCTGTCCTACTCCACAATCCCTGTTCAGGCCTTTTTTTCTAGTTATAAACAGTTCAGAGCCGGCTATGGCTGTTTGGTTTTAAGTGGAAACTATCTCTTTAAATTTTGAGGAGATCTGTGCACATGCATAGTAGAACCCTCCGAGGGTGGTGCTGGGGTGTCCACTAGTTCAGGCAACCCCATATTCACCAGAATGGAGGTGCACAGACAGCAAGGGACCAATGAACAGATACCAAAAGAAAAGAATGTCCACACCTTTATCTCTGCAGTTCTGTCAGATGTCCATGGCTGCTCTGATCCCTCCCTGGCTTGGTCTCACCCAAGATGGCGGCTCCTGGAGCAGCTGAGAATCTTGAATTAGAAAGCAATGGATTTCTTGCTTCTGCTACAGATTCCCCTAGCTGTAAGCCTTTCAACCTTCTAAATATTCCTTTATATGTAGTTCAGAGTTCTGGGACCATCCCCTGAGCCTGCTTGGTCCTCTATTCTGTGTTGTTGCTGATGGAGCTCCTTATTGCACTTCCACCTGATCTGCCATCTTGTTTGTTCTCTTTTTTTCTTTCCTCTCCGTCTTTTTAATGACCTTTTAGTTTCATCCTCTATGATGTTTTTGATGTCATCCTACAGTTCTTCTGGCCTTAGTTTATTTGTGTCTAATGCATCAAATCTGTTCTTGTGATACTCTCTAAGTTCAGGTGGGAAGACAACTACCTGGCCAATTGACTGGAAGAGTCTCATATTTGTGTTCATTCTAAAGAGAGGTGACCCAACGGAATATGGAAATCATTGGACAATATCACTAATATCACATGCACGTAAAATTTTACTAAAGAGAATAAATACAACAAGATTTGTACAGCACATTAACAGGGAACTGCCAGAGGTTTAAATTGGATCTAGAGGACATCATGGAATGGGGGATATCATTGCTGATGTCAAATGAGTCTTGGATGTAAGCAAAGAATACCAGAAATATGTTTATCTGTGTTTTATTGACTATACAAAGAGTTTTTACTCTGTGGGCCATGACAAACTATGGATAACATTGTGGAAAATTGGGTATTCCAGAACACTTAATTGTGCACATGAGGAATCTGTACATAGACTAAATCTGTACATAGACTAAGAGGCAGTCATTTGAACAGAACAAGGGAACATTGAGTTGGTTTGAAATCAGGATAGGTGTGCACAAGGGTTGTTCACCATACTTATTCAATCTGTATGCTGAGGAGATAATCTGAGAAGCTAGACTATATGTAGAAGAACATGGTATCAGGGATGGAGGAAGACTCATTAACAACCTGTGATATAGAGATGATACAATCTTGCTTGCTGGAAGGAAAGAGGACTTAAAATACTTACTGATGAGAATCAAAGGCCACAGCTTTCATTATAGGTTGCACCTCAATGTAAAGAAAATAAAAATCCTCATCACTGGACCAATAAATAACATCAAGATAAATGTAGAAAAAATTGAAGTTGTCAAAGACTTCATTTTGCTTGGATCCAGTACCAACACTCATGGAGTGAGCAGTCAAGAGGTCAAACAATGGGACTTCCAGCAGAATGGTGGAATAGGCAGATGCAGTACATGGACCCTTTACAACAAGAATTTGTTGTTGCTGTTAAGTGCTGTCGAGTCAGTTCCGACCCATAGCAACCCTGTATAGGGTTTCCTAGGAAAGGCTGGTGAGCTTGAACCACCAATCTTCCAGTTCAAACCACCTTTTCAGCCCAGCACATTTATCCCAGCACCACACAGCAAGAATACAGGAGAGAAAATAGAACAGACACAAATGAAAATTCTGGCACCCTGGACTTCAGAAGAAAAGAAAGATATTTGGAGTGCTTTCTGGGAGGAGAGGCTGAGCAGGGAAGGGGAGAGAGGGAGACTGACTGGTGAATGGCTGGCCAGACACTGCTCGACCATCTTGTGAGCAGCTCTGGATGTGAAGGGAAGCCTGGTCGAGCAGATTCACGCAGGTGATGGAAAAGGTGAGATTTCTTCTTTCCCCCCAACCCCACTGATGACCAGAAGTGTGACCAGATCCCACCCTCATCCACCCCCAAGTGTAGGCCATGCTTCCTGGGCATTTGAAATTTTGTGGTTGGGAACCATGCTAGTGTGAGGTGGGGACTGGCTGTGCCACTTTAGCACCTGGATTCAGGTGGGCTCAGTTGTGGACCTATAAAACCTGCAGAGTCATCAGACCAGCATTTAAGCAGACACACTTCCCTCAGCTTCCCTGAGGTCCTAGCAGACACTAAACCCAGCTCCATCAAAGCCTCCCATGAACTACTTTCAAACTGCCCAGAAACCAGCTCCATCAAAGGACTCCATGGACTTCTTCCAGATTGAGTGCTCTGAACATAGATAACATAATGGGTAATAGAAACTCGATCTAGGGTCAAGGACTCTACTGTCACATCCCTTCCACAACCACCTCATGAGCCCCTTGAATTGCAGGACCCCCCCCCCCCCGGATATTTCTCCTCTCCTGGTCCAACAACTTCATTGTTTGCTTTTACTAATATAATAACCTTATAATGTCCTGAAGACAGCAGACAATCTTAGCTCATACAAAGAAACAAGAGATAATGGCTCAAAACAAATGACCAAGATGCAGAGATAGAAAATGTTTCTGAAGAAAAGGTAATACAACTAACCAAAAAATAATTCAAAAGAATGATAATTAGGTACCATCAAAGGATCCAAAGATTGAGGAAAGCAAGGAGAATGCAATAAAAACTTTAGAATAATTGAGGAAAACACTACAAGAACAAACAGACATGGGCAGCAGACATCGAAGATCAGCAATAAAGACTCCCAATGAGATGGATTGGCACATTGACAGCAATGATGGGCGTAAGTGTAAAAGTCTAACAATGATTTTGAGGGTGATTCAAGGACAGGCAATGTTTCTGTTCTGTTGTGCATAGAATCATTATGAGTCTCACAGACTCAATGGACCTAACAATAACAGTGTGGCAAGAGACTTGATACTTGATGTATTAATTTTCTTGAAGTTACCCTGTAATTTATTATTTTGTTCTCCCTTTTTAAAACAGTCTGTCTTTTCTTGAAATCTACTTGACTTCCTTGCCATTTGGAAATTCTGTCTTTACACTATCCCCTCTTTTTGCCTTGTATCTGACTTCATTAAACATTGATATGTCTGGTTCCCTATTTTCAGTCTTGTAGATTTGTTTTACTTTAAATACCTCTGTATCCGGATTGAGTTCTTCATGGTGTTATCATGAATGTTGTTGGTTCTCAGTCCAATGGATACCCTTTAGAATTTTTGATAAAGTTGATCTGGTTATTACAAATTCCTTTAATTGTTCTTTATCAGGAAGTGTCCTAATTTCACCATCATATTTGAGGAACAGCTTTGCTGGGTATATGATTCTTGGTTGGCAATCTTTTTCTTTCAGAGTTTTGTATATGTCATTCCATTGCCTTCTTGTCTGCATGGTTTCTGCTGAGAAATCCGAGTTTAGTCTTATTGGGTCTCTTTTGTATGTAATTTTTCATTTTCCTGAGCTACTCTCAGAATTCTTTGTCTTTGTGTAAAGTTTGATTATGCTATGTCTTGGTGATTTTCTTTTGGGATCTATCCTGTTTGGCGTTTGTTCAGTTTCTTGTATGCTAATGTTCTAGTCTTTCATGGTGCTATGGAAGTTTTCTTCCAACAACACTATGACAATTTTCTCTGTTCTTTTTAATTGTCTCTTGCTGTTCTGGAATTCTGATCACCCATAAGTTATTCATCTTCATGGTGTCCCACATAAATCTTTTTCTTTCTTCTTATTTTTTTTTCCTGATTGTTCTTCTAACGTTGTACTATTGAGATATTTATCTTCAAGCTCACTAATTTGGGCTGCCATTGCTTCATATTTACTCCTTTGCCCTTTCAATGTATTGTCCATTTCTGAGAGCTTAATATTAATCTTTTGGATTTGTAATTGCAGGTTTTGTATTGTTTCAAAATTTGTGTTTATTTTGCCTGTTTGTTCTTATAGTGTTTTCCTGAATTATTCTAACGTTTTTATCGTGTTCTCCTTGCTTTCCTCAATCTTTCTTTGGATACTTTGAAGGTACATAATTATCATTATTTTGAATTCTTTTTCAGTTAATTGTATTACCTTTTCTTCTTCAGAAACATTTTCTGTCTCTGCATCTTGGTCTTTGTTTGAGCCATTCTCTCTTGTTTCTTTGTGTGAGATAAAATTTTCTGCTGTCTCCAGGACACTGTGGTGTTATCATATTATATATAAAAAACAGTGCAGTTGTTGGACCTGGAGAGGAGAAATCTCTGGGGATGCTTCTGCAATTCAAGGGGCTTATGAGGTGGTTGTGGAAAGGATGTGACAGCAGAGTTCTTGGCCCTAGATGGAGTTTCTATTGGCCTCAGAACTCAATGTTCAGGACACTCAATCTGGAAGTTATGTTCAGGGCACTCAGTCTGGAAGTATGTTCAGGGCACTCAACCTGGAAGTAGTTCATGGGGTCCTTTGATGGAGCTTGTTTCAGTGTCTGTTAGGACCACATGGGAGCTGCGGCAGGGTGACTGGTTAAATGCTGGTCTGGTGGTTCTGCAGGTTTTGTAGGTCTTGAGTAGAGCCCACCTGAAACCAGGGACCAAGCAGCACACCAAAGTGGTACAGCCCGCTCCAAACTCACACTGGTGTGGCTCCTAGCCACATGGTTTTGAACTCCTAGTGAGCAGGGTCTGTGTTCAA
This sequence comes from Chrysochloris asiatica, assembly GCF_000296735.1. NCBI lineage: Eukaryota > Metazoa > Chordata > Mammalia > Afrosoricida > Chrysochloridae > Chrysochloris > Chrysochloris asiatica. The sequence goes on from NW_006408760.1 coordinate 2,510,703, forward strand.
AGTAGATAAGATTAGGAGCTGTCCACACTTTTGGTCACCTGGGGAGCATGAGGAAAAGGAAAAATCATACCTTTTCCATCACCTGTGTGAATGCCAGGCTTCTCACCACTACCAAAGCAGCTCACGAGATGGTCAAGCCACATTTTGCCAGCTAGTCACCAGTCATTGTCCCTCTCTTACCATCCCTGTTTGACCTCTCATGCCAGCAAGCACTCCATCTACCTCTCTAACCTTTCTTCTGAAATTCATGGTTCCAGAATTTTAATCTGTGTCTGCTATTTTGTCTCTCATATCTTTGTTGCAGAGGGTCTGTGCAGTGCTTCTGCTTAGTCTACCATTTTGCTGAAGTCTTCATCTCTGTTTCTTGATTGGTACATTTAATCCATTGACATTCAGTGTTATTATCAATAGGTATGAATTGATTGCACTCATTTTGCTGGGGTTTTTTGTGTGTGTGTGTGTGTGTGTGTGTATGTGCGTGTGGTGCTGCTGGTTTCTTTTTCTGCAATTTTTCCTGTGCTGAGTTCACTTTTTTGTACTTTTTCTTGTTAATTTCTTCATAGTTCTAAATTTTACAAAATTTTCATGGACTTTCGTTTTTCTTGATGTGAAAATTTTCAAGGGCTTTCCTTTTCTTGATGTGAAAATTTTCATGGGCTTTCCTTCCTTCATTTTGCTGTGAAGGTGTATTATGTTTCTTTGAGGTTACCCTGTAATTTATTAATTTCTTCCCCAAATTAAAACAATCTGCTTTATATTGAAATTGACTCTACTTCCTTGCCATTTGGTTTTCTGTAACTATACTTCACCTTGTTTTTGCTCTTTATTTCTCTTCATTATAGATTGATATCTCTGATTCCCTATCTTTAGTCTTATAGTTTTGTTTCACTCTGGATGCTTCTATATTTTGATTGAATTCTATGTGGTGCTGCCATGTATGTCAATCTACAGTGATTGTCTGCTGTTGTTGATTCTCAGTCCAAAGGACTCCATTTAGTATTTTTTTGTAAAGTTGGCTTGGCTTTTACAAAATCCTTTATTTTCTGTTTATCTGGAAATGTTCTAATTTCAACTTTTGTTGGGTATATGATTCTTGGTTGGCAGTTGTTTTCTTTCAGATTTTTGTATGTGGCTCCCCATTACTTTTCGCCTACATGGTTTCTGCTGAGAATTCAGAACTTAATCTTATTTGTTTTCCTATATAGGAAACATTTCATTTTTCTCTAGCTATTTTCATGATTTATTCTTTGTCCTTGATTTGGAGAGTTTGATTATGATATGTCTTAATGATTTCCTTTTGGGGTCTATCCTGTTTGGAGTTTGTTCAACTTCTTGAATATTCATCTCATATTTCATGATGTTAGGGAAATTTTCTTCCAACAGCTCTTTGACAATCTTTTCTGTGGTTTTCTTTGTCTCTGACTATTCTGAAATTCTGATCACCCATAGGTTATTTCTCTTCATATTGTCCCACATGAATCTTAGCTTTCTTCAGATTTTTTCATTCTTTTCTCTAATTGTTCTTCTATCTTCCTAGTATTGAGAGATTTATCTCCAAGTTTGCTAATTCTGACTTCCATTGATTCAGTTCTACTCCTTTCAGTGTATTGACCATTCCTGCTATCTTAGTATTGATCTTCAGGGTTTCTATTTGCATGTTTTGTATCATTTCCAGTGCTGTACCTATTTTGATTTTCCTGTAGCGCTTTTCTGAATTCTTCATTGTTTTCTTAGACCTTTCTGTGAAACTTTTGGATGTACCTCAAAACCATTCTCCTGAATTCTTTTTCAGGTAGTTCCAGTGCCTCTTCTCCTCTAAAGCATTTTGTAACTCTGCCTCTTGGTCGTTTGTTTGAGCTACTCTGTCTTGTTTCTTCATGTGAACAGAAATTTTCTGCTGTTTCTAGGAATTGCGTTATATTTATATTAAGTTGATGAGCATATGTTGGTATATTCTTAGGCACTCACCAGTTGCCTCCTGGTGCATGTAATCAGGAGATTAGCTTCTCTGTTCATTGTTCATGCATTCAATTTAAAGTGGAGTTAGTTGATGTTGGTTTTAATCACTGCTCGTGTGTATAGCAGGTGGTATTGGCTATTTCCCAATCAGTAGGGTTGTAGAAGGTACAGCTGTGGTTTGGCTGTATGGCCACAGTTGCTGTCTTCTTTGTCTCCATGAGTCACAGGTGAATGTCTTTTCTCATCTCTAAAGCTATTCACGAACTCTCACGATGACTGCAGCAGGTTCTCTCTGCTGCCGCTGCTCATTAGTTAACTCCTTTCTTGCTGCATCTATTCAAGTTTTTCTCCTGTAAGCGCTTGATCCACTTTCTATCCCTTCCTCTGTAGTTCGGAGATCCAGTACCAATCTCTGTGTATGTCTCATCCTGTTTTCTGAATCCTTGCTGAAGAGAGCCCATACAACCTTTCCGTCTAGTCCACTATTTTTCTCTGACATAGCCCTAACCTCAAGTTAGGGATCTTTAGATAGGGACATTATCTATATTATTTGAGTGGTCTCCATGTAGCCACAAAGGTTCTTATAAGAGAAACGTAGGAGTCAGTAAGACAGAACATGACGTGATAGTGGAAGCAGAGAGTGGAGTGATATGTCTCATACATGAAAGAAGGAGGCACAAATCAAGAAATACAGGCAGCTATAATTGCTGAAAAAGATAAGGAACAGATTCTTCTCTCAGGACCTACAGAAGGAACTTGTCCTGCCTACTCTTTGATGTTAGCCTAACAGTAAAACTGAATTTAGATTTCTGACCTCCACAACTATAAGAGAATACATTTGTGGTGTCTTAAGGCACGAAATTTGTGATAATTTGTTATAGTAGCCATAGGAAATGAATACATTGTTTCCCAGAGCTTTCATAAATTTTAAATAAAATAATTTTTAATAAAAAAGTTAATTATGAATTTTAATGAAGTAGAAAAAACCTAAATTGCCAAATAATTTAAAAGACTTTATAGTTAATGGGGACAAGGTTTGTTTTTGTGATGAAAATGTTCTAAAATTAGATTATGGTGATTGATGGTTTTACAACCCTGTAAATATCCTAAACACCATTATATTTTACTTTAAATGGGGGAAATTAGCGTATGTTAATTATATCTCAATAAAGTTTTTTAAAAAGAGAGAGCATGCCACATTGATGTGTTACAACTGAAGGGTTATAGTCACTGGTTTTTAGCAGGGGTTATCCCTTGTCCTCCTCTATGTTTTTCTCCTATGTGTGGATTTCAGTAAACAATAAAAAATTAAAAAAAAAAAAAAAGACTAACCTCATATCATCTATTAATGACAAATTCTAGAATTTCTTTGCCTACTGTATATAAAATTATTTATTAGCCATCAGCATTGTGCATGGTCTTGGGATGCTATAGTCTTTAGCTTGTCCTTACTTGATAGAGTCTTTGCATATTTCTAAGAGTCCTCTCGTTAATATTATCTGAGGTAATCTAATGATCTGTTATTGTATTGTTCATTTTATTGTTCTAACATGGCCTGTTTCAAGTTAGGCATATTCCCATGAGTGAGAATTTGAATTATTTCCAGTTTTTAACTATACAATATTATTTGGCTATAACCATATTTGTTCAAATTTGTTCTTTTTCCTTTTGAATGATCTCCTCAAGATGTATTCCCCCAAAGTGCCATTACTTACTTTGAGAGTATGATCATTTTTATGGTTCTTGACAGCAATTGCCAAATTTCTCTCTGGAAAGATTATATTTGTTTATAGTGTAATCAACAATGCATAAATATGCTTTTCTTACAATTGTGTTAGCATTTCATTTTATCTGTTTAGCTTGTTTTGACTAATTTAACAAGTGTACTGATGGACTTTTATTTTGTATTTCTTTAGTGAGTAGTGATATTGCATATTTTTTCCAAGTACTTGTTCATTTATTTATTTTTCTAAGTGCTTGTCTATTGTTTGAAGTCCCTGTTTAAAACAAATGGTTAAAGGTTCAGTCACTAACTGAAAGTTTGAAGATTGTAATCAACATAAAGTTGCCTCAGAAGAAAAACCTGGCAATCTACTTCTGAAAAATTGCAGCTATTGAAACACTTAGCTCAGTTCTACCTGAAATATGTGAGGTTGTCAGAGTTGGAATGAACTTGATGGCAACTGGTTTGTTAACTTTTTCTAATTTATTGTTAACCTTTTCTTGTATGTTAATAGTGTGTGTTTAACATTCCCAACTTTGATTGTAACTGTGTGACTTTGGACTTAAAAGTTGAACTAAATTAGTGTTTACTTTGTTTAGCAGTTGAATTTTTTTTTTTTAACCCCCAGACACAATCATATGTAGATTTCTAATGTAAGAAACAGATACAAGTGATATTTTCATAATATAGCTAATTTATAAGCCCCAAATTATAAAATTATTTTTTAAATGCAATTAATCAGAGCAATGAGGCAATCTACATAAAGACAAAAAATTGTTCCTGGGCATTAGAGGTGGTAAGTGAAGTTTCATATCAGACTTAGGTAATTTACTCCTCTTTGTTTTGGGAGCATGATGGTTCCACATCATAAGCACTAGACTGTTAACTACAAGGTCCATGGCTTGAGCCCGCCAGCCACTTCATGGAAGAAATATGAAATTTCCTGATTATGCAAAGATTTAAAAAGCCTGGAAACCCTGCACAAGGTCACTATGAGTTGGAAACAGCTTGAAGACACTTAACAACAACAACAACAACAACAACAAATTTTGTTTTGACTTTATATGTTTGCTACGTTTGAGATGGCCACCACTCGTCTGTCTGTCGTGCTGTGGTGGTTTGAGTTGCTGTGATTCTGAGGGCTATGCCACCGGTGTTTTAATTAAATGTTTTTGTTTTGGATTGAGTGAAAGTTTACAGGGCACATCATCAGCTTCACATTCAACCATTCATATAGCTTGTTTCATTACATTGATTATTA
>NW_006408760.1:2544431-2558476 GCF_000296735.1 Chrysochloris asiatica
GTGTTGGAGGAAGTACAGCCAGAATGCTCCTTAGAAGCCAGGATGGTAAGACTTTGTTTCTTATACTTTGGACATATCAGGATGGACCAGTCCCTGCAGAAGGACACCATGCTTGGTAAAGTGGATTGTCAGCGAAAAAGAGGAAGACTCCCAATGAGATCAATTGGCACAGTGGCAGCAGTGACTGGCTCAAGCGTAAGGATAGTTGAGGATGGCCCAGAAAGGGTCCGTGTTTTGTTCTGTTGTACATAGGTTCATGATGAGTTGGAACTGACTCAACGGTACTGAATAACAACAACAACAACGTATAATCAGAAACTTAACCCTTCTATTTATTTTTTCTTCCTATAAACTATTAGTTATATATATCTCTGTAACAAATTATCCCAAAATTGGGTAACTTAAAATGTAAACATTATTTCATAATTTTTGTGGGCTATTCATTTAGGATGGTGTTCACTGTAGGTTAAGCACTTGACTGCTAATCACAAGGTCTGTGGTTCAAACCCACTAGCCACTCTTTGGAAACCTTATGTAGTGTCGCTATATTCATAAACAACTCAATGGCACTTAACATCAACAATTAATTTGGTCATAGTTTAGCGGGTTGCCTTTGACTCCAGGTCATTTATGATGTTGCAGTCAAACTGTCAGCTGGCTCGGTGGTCTTGTGAATACCTGATTAGGGGGATCTTTTCACTAGTGTGAGTCTCTCTCCATTGCCTTGGCATTGGCATTCTTTCCCCCAAAGTGAACAATTCAAGAGAGTAAGAGTTCTCATGAAGCCAATGTCATTGTATAACCCAATCATGAGAATGACATGAATGACACTTCTGACCTATTATATTGGTCAGAAATGAGTTATTAAGTCTAGTCATTATTCAATGGGAAGGGATTGAACAACATATGTTAGGATAATTGGGGGCTATTTTAGTGACTGCCTATCACAGTTTGACTCTCCTCAGGGTAGTTTACTAGCAACACTTTGCCCTAAACTAAGATGCTCTTAAAGGACCTTTCAGGCCCTGCATTGAGACCTTTTCTAGCTTCCCTTCACTCTCTTAATTCAATTAAAACCAATCAAATTTATTATTTGCTCTTTGCTAGGCCCTCTGCTACTTGCTAGGGTCACAAGGACTCTGGCTTTAGAGAACTCTCAAGTCTGGTAAAAGAAATGCATGCAGTGAAAAACTGTAGTGTATTGTAGGGGGTTAAGAATCCCAGAAGCCAAGAAAGCAAGTGACCGTGGATTAGAGAAGGCAAAGAATCAAATAATTGAAATGGGTCTTGGAGGATCAGTTGGACGTGGTTGACTTGGAGCACAGGGAAATGGCATTCTAAAATATGTTACAGAGAAGTTCAATTTGTTACAGAAGAATAAAATTGTCAACATTTTGTTATATTTCTGTTTCCCTGCCTTTTCTTTATGAAGTAATTACAGATCTAGTTTAAAGTCCTGCTTGTTAAGTGCCTTCAAGTCGATTCCGATTGCGACTCATAGTGAACTTGTATAAGGTTTCCGAGGAGCACCTGGTGGCTTTGAACTGCTGACCTTGGAGCTCAAACTGACCTTGTAGTCCAGCTTATTATACTGCAGCATCACACCAGGACTCCAAAGTCCTGCTGTATGACGTGGAGTCGGTTCCGACTCATAGTGACCCTGTATAGGGTTTCTAAGGCTGTAGATCTTTATGGGAGCAGAAAGCCTCATCTTTCTCCTGCAGAATAGCTGGTAGTTTCACACTGCTAACCCTGAGGTTAGCAGCCTGATTCGTAACCACTAGACTATCAGAACTCCTAAAGTCCTGCTAGACATTGTCTATTTCATGATCTTGTCCAGATCCAACCCCACTATTCTTCCTTACCCCATATCAGTATCCTGTGTGTATCCATCTAGTCCATTTTCTATACGTTTATACACATTTCTTACATACAAATAAGCAGCTGTTTTGTGTATTTAAAATTTGCATACATCATTTCACAGTGTATCTATGTGGTTGGCATGTTTCTATTTTTAAGCTCTCAAATGTTGATATGTATGTTGTTGTTATTAAGTGCTGTGGAGTCGGTTTTAACTCATAGCGACCTTGTGTAGGGTTTCCAAGGCTTTAAATCTTTTTGTGGGAATAGAAAGCTTCATCTTTCTTCCAGGGAGTGGCTTGTAGGCTTGATCCATCAAACTTGTGGTTTGTGTTATGCCCAGAGTTCAGGGTCCCCAATGACCACCCAGGAGCCGTCACTGATGTAAAAACATAAGGGTTGTTTATTCAAGCTCTAGCCAGGTCTCTAACCTTATCCAACGCAGTGGAATAGGGAAAGAGCCCCGAAATTTTTGTCTGCAGGGTTTTTATAGAGTTTTTAAACAGCTCAGGTTTCTCAGCTTTACAATCTTTGGATTGGTTAACAATTGGCAAACTATGAGCTGTTACAGTTTAATTGGTCAGGACTGGTGGTCTTTGTTCTTAGGCTAGGGTAAAGGAAAACATCTGGCCTCTGGCCTTGAGCTGCCTGGCTATATATTATTTTCTTTGGAGTTAGAGGACGTCCTACATTTGCAGTTCCATGCTTATCCTATGAAGCCACTGCACTTGGATATGTATGTTAAGTGCCCTTGAGTTGGTTCTGATTTGTTGTTGTTAAGTGCTGTCGAGTTGGTTCTGACCCATAGCCACCCTGGAAGGGTTTCCGAGGCTGTAAATCTTTACTGGAGCAGAAAGCCTCATTTTTCTCCCTCAGAGTGGCTGGTGGTTTTGAACCGCTGACCTTAAGGTTCACAGCCCGATTCGTTAAGTGCCTTCAAATTAGTTCGGACTCATAGCAAACCTGTATAGGGTTTCTGAGCAGCAATTGGTAAGTTTGAACTGTTACCTTATGGTTCAAACTGACCTTGTGGTTCTGTGCTTATCCTTCAGCACCACACCAGGACTCTTTGATATGTATTGTTGTTGTGAAGTACCGTGGAGTCGGTTCCAACTCATAGTGACCCTGTACAGGGTTTCCGAGGCTGTACATCTTAACGGGAGCAGAATGCCTCATCTTTCTTCCGCAAAGCGGCTGATAGTTTCGAACTGCCAACCTTGAGGTTAGCAGCCTGATTCGTAATCACTACGCTACCAGAGCTCCTTCCTTGATATGTATGTTGTTGTTGTTGTTATGTGCCATCGAGTCGGTTCCGACCCATAACGACCCTGTATAGGGTTTCCGAGGGTGTAAATCTTTACGGGAGTAGAAAGCCTCATCTTTCTCCCGCGGAGCAGCTGGTAGTTTCGAACCGCTGACCTTAAGGTTCGCAGCCCGATTCGTAACCACTACGCTACCAGAGCTGATCTCATTTATTAATTTAATTTGTTGTAGTATTTCATTTGGAAACATTTCCCCCCCAGTTGGACTCATGGCGACCCTTTGTGTGTCAGAATAAAACTGCTCCACAGGTTTTCCAATGACTAATTTTTGGGGGCAGTAGATTGCCAGACCTTTCTTATGAGGTACCTCTAGATGGACTTGTTAATGCACTAGTCGGTTCCAACCCATAGCGACCCTGTACAGGGTTTTGGAGGGGCAGCTGGTGAATTTGAACTGCTGACCTTGTGGTTCAAACGGACTTTGCAGTCTAGCGCATTAACCCACAGCACCACAGATGGACTGGAATCTATGTAAATCATTTATACCATCCTGGGACTCCATGTTTTAATCATCCATTCCATTCCCTTATTGGTCACTTCTGCTGTTTTAATTTTTCCCTATTACAAACAGTGCAGTATGCGTCCTTGAATTTCTTCTCTTGTGCACATATGTAGGAATTTCTTTCTATACTGTTCTAGAAGTGAAACTGTTGGGTCATACAAATATTTAAAAATTTACCATATACTGTCAAATTATCCTCAAAAGTGGCTGTACTAATTTTACACTTCACCGCCATCGCTTAGAATTTGTTTCCCAGTTTCCATATGTGCCCCTAAAATTCGACTTTTAACGTTTTGCCATCTGGGAAGCTATTTTGCAAGGGTTCATATGTACTGATAATTTCAATACAACTCTAGATAGATACAAGGTAAAAAAGCCAGAGGCAGCCTGAGGTTGCAGAGCTGACTTCAAATGGTTCACTCTCTGAAGTCATGGTCCTTGTGACCCTTGCAAGTTAACAGAGAGCCTAGCCAAGAGCAAATAACAAACCTTGTCTAAATAGGAGAGAGGAAGCCCCAGTAGCTACTCCGGTTTTCCTCAAAGTGTTAGCATGTGTAAAGGGAACACCTCGAAGACAAGGGGAGGGAGCCGGACCCGCCCTCGCAGATAGCTTAGCCTCCCGGCGGCGGGGTTTTTTTGCCCTGCTCAGTTGGTACATCCCGGTGAGGCGTCCCCCGCGGTGCTGGTTGGTTTCGTCCCTGAGAGCCCGCGCCTGCGCCTGCGCCCGTCTCAAAAGCGCGTCTCCTATAGCTCAGAGACTGAACTTGGCGTGCGCCTGTGTGCGCGCGACCGTCTGCCTGTCCACCTCCCACTACTGACGTTCGGCGTTCGCTTGCGACCCTCAGCGTCTCTAAGGAGGGGCTCAGCGAGCTGCACTGGCCGGCCGGTGAGTACCTGCTGCCTCCGCACACCGCCAGCCCTCCCTCTTCCCGCCTCTTTCCCGCCCTCACGGGGGCCGCGGCCCGCTCTTCACTAGGGTCGGCCCCTCCTTACGACGCAGTGGGCGCTGCCTGCCGCTGGGGTGGGCCCCTTCGGACGCCGCGTAGGCCCCTCCCGACGCCGGGGGGTGCTTCCGCCCTCAGGTCCCGGCCCCCCCTTTACACTTGGGGACCATCGCGCATCCTCGGACCTTCACGTTTTGGGGCTCCTCTCCAGGAGGCTAGATTGCCACTTGTCTGTCACAGCCCGCTCGCCCTCTCTCTAGGGTTTCTTCCCGGTGTGAAACTTGAGAGGACGCCCTGGCTCCTTTGCGGTTGCTCTTCACCGCCCCACCGCCAAGTTGCAATTTTCCCAGAGTAACCATTACCTTCTCCAGTTTTTTTTTTTTCCCACAGAAAAATAGCTTATCCTTGAAGCTATATCATTTTCCCTTGCAACTGAGCGGTCTGTTTCCCCGCTCTGCTCTGCGTGTAGGGGAGTCCAACTCGTAGCATAGGGTTCCCGAGACTAAATTTAAGGAAGCAGAAAGTCTCATCTTTTCTTCTGCGGGACCAATGGTGGATTCAACTGCTGACCTTGCAGTTTGCAGCTAAACGCTTAACCCAGTGCACTACCAGTTTTTTAGGATTTACACCCTCGGAAACCCTGTACAGGGTCGCTATGGGTCGGAACCGACTCGAAGGCACTTAACAACAACAACAACAAGGAGGACAGTTTCAAACTTTTTCATGTACTAATTTACCTAATCTATACAATGATTTTATGAGATTTAAAAAACATAAAAGCCCAGTGCTGCCATCGAATCGATTCTGACTCAGCAGAGAAACTGCCCCATAGCGTTTCTTAGGTTGTTGTTATGTGCCGTGGAGTCGGTTCCGACTCATAGCGACCCTGTACAGGGTTTCCGAGGCTGTAAGTCTTTACGGGAGCGGAAAGCCCAATCTTTCTCCCGCGGAACAGCTGGTAGTTTTGAACTGATGACCCTGAGGTTAGCAGCCCGAATCGTAACCACTATGCTTCCAGAGCTCCTTGAAAAGCTGACTGCATACAGATAATTTCTCTCATGTCTTTCCTTCTGTGGAGTTTTTTTTTTGTTATCAGCCTAGCGCTTAACCACTGTACCACCGCAGCACCTTTCTCATGAGATGTGCATGCCTTAAACTTAATTCTTACTCATAGGGATCCTGTATAGGATTTCCAAGAGTTGCTGGTGAGTTTCAGCTGCCGACCTTGTGGCTACCAGTCCAGTGCTTATCCTACAGCACCACACCAGGGCTCTCTGGGTACTTTATTATTCTCCATTTACAGGTGAGGTAACTGAAACTGAATGACATCCGTCTAAATGGTAGAGCTGGATTCAAATCCAGACAGTCTGAGTCTAATGTCATTTAATTACTATTACCATCTCATAATGAGATAACAGGTGGTTGTTAAAGGGCTGTCAAGTCAATTCTAACTCATAGCAACTCTGTACAGGGTTTCTGAGGCTTTAAATCAACAAGGGAACAGAAAACATCATCTTTCTCCTGTTGAGCAACTAGTGGGCTTGAACAATTCACAGTCCAGTGCTTATTATGTGGAGCCACTGTGCTACTAACATAACAGGTATCACCCAGAAAAAAAGTGAAAAGTTTTATGCTTCTGTCTTTATTTTTTCATATCAAGGGAGACAGACTGTGCATTGTAGTTGAATCAAAGAATGTATCTTTTTTGCATCAGACACATGGTGTTTTAATTCCCAGCATAGCCATTTGGCAACTTATCAGCCATTAGATTTTGAATAACTTTCCTCATGTGGAATATGTTGCTGTGTGCTACTGAGTTGATTCTGAATCATAGTGACCCTGTAGAATAGAGTAGAATTGCCCCACAGGGTTACCTAGGCTGTAAATCTTTGCAGAAGCAGAACAGCCTCATCTTTCTCCCTCAGAGTGGCAGTTGGGTTCCAACTGCTGACCTTATAATAGCAGCCCAACATGTAACCCACTGCACCACCAGGTCTGATGTAGCTATCCATCACATAGAGTCATTTTGGAGAAATAGCCTCAATCATGCTTGTGGGGTACTGAGAATAGTGTCCAGGGAGGGCTTCATAAAAAACCCTACACCAAACCCTTGCAGCTGAGTCAGTTTGGACTCATTGTGACTGTGCAGTCTTTTAATGGTATTTTGTTCTAAACTGTTACAATTAAGAAGTGGCTTTTGGCATCCAGACGACTCTATTCGTCCTATGCAAGCTTGTCATTGTTAGGTGCTGTTGAGTTGGCTCTGACCCATAGCAACCCCTGTGTACACAGAATGAAACACTGTCCAGTCCTGTGCTATCCTTACAAATGCTGCTGTGCTTGAGCCCATTGCTGCTGCTGCCGTGCCAGTCCATTTCATTGGGAGTCTCCCTCTTTTTTGCTGACCTTCTACTTTACCAAGCATGATGTCCTTCAGGGACTGGGTCTCCTGATAACATGTCCAAAGTATGAGAAACGAAGCCTGGCCACCTTAGCTTCTAAGGAGCACTCTGGTTGTACTTTGAACACAGATTTGTTTCTTTCTCTGGATGTCTGTGGTAAATTTAATATTCTCCACTATCATAACTCAAATGATCAATTTTCTATGGTTTCACTTATTCATTGTCCAACTTTCACATGCATATGAGGCTATTGAAAATACCTTAGTCCTCAAACTGACACTTTTGCTCCTTGTGCAGAGATTTGCACAGTGCAATAAATCGTTTGATTTCTTGACTGCTACTTCCATGTGTTGATGGTTGATCTGAGCAAAATGAAGTCTTTGACAATTTCAATCTTTTCTCCACTTCACATGATGTTATTTATATTGGTCCAGTGGTGAGGAGTTTTGTTTTTTTTTACATTGAGATACAGCCCATACTGAAGGCTGTGATCATTGAGCTTCATCAGTAAGTATTTTAAGTTCTCTTCACTTTCAGCAAACAAGGTTGTATCATTTGTGTATTGCAGATTGTTAATGAGTCTTCCTCTAATCCTGATGGCCACATTCTTCTTCATGTAGTCCAGTTTGTCAAATTATTTACTCAGCATACAGATAGAATAAGTATGGTGAATGAATACAATCCTGGTGCATACTTTTGTGATTTTAAACCCTTCAGTGACCCCTTTTTCTGTTTGAACATCTGCCTATTGGTCTATGTACAGCCTCCTCATGAGTACAATTAAGTGCTCTGGATTGCTCATTCTCCGCAGTGTAGACCATACCTTGTTATGATCCACATAGTGTAAGGTTCTGTGTAGTCAGTAAAACACAGGTAGACATCTTTCTGGTATTCTCTGCTTTCATCCAGGATCCTTCTGACATCAGCAATCCCTTGTTCCAGCATTGAATCTGGGTTGAACCTCTGACAGTTCCCTGTTGCAACTAGTTTCTAAGTATCTTTAGCAAAATTTTACTTGCATGTGATATTATTGATGTTATGTGATTTCCACATTCTGTTGGGTTAGACACAAATATGAATCTCTTCCAGTCAATGAGCCAAGTAGTTATCTTTTTTTTTAAATGTTTTATTGGGAATTATGTGATGGTTTACATGGGAGAACATTAGCTTTACATTCATCCTATCGTATATCGTTTCATTGCCATGGTTACAGTCCCCTCCAAGCAACCAAAGGGTATACTACCCTGCAAGCCTGTGCTTCCCCCCACCCCCCACGCCCCCTGCTGTCATCAGCACCACAGTGTCTTTCCCTCTTGGGTTTAGAGTTCCCAGCCGCTCCATCTCTACATGTCATCGTCTCTGCCTCCATCTCTGGCATTACTGCTTCTCTGAGTAGGGTCCTGCGCTCTGCTCTTATCCCTTAATGGTCCCAAGGGACCTCCAGTTCCTGGACTGGAAAGTCACTCACTCCTCTACTTTTGCTATAAAACGTCCACCTTAATATTTCCAACCCTCACAGTCAGACCTGGTAACAATTATTCACTATTGTACCACAAGAGACCTATTCCGTCTCCTTTCATCAGCCCCGCCCAGACAGATTGGATACTACTCAGTGGAGATTCTACCTTCTTCCACGCTCTCTGGATTTAGGTTCCCTCTTGAAAGCTTGTAAGCCAGTCACTTCTTGCCTTTGTAGCCCCCCTTTGTTGCCCATCCCTGTCTACTCTGTGTATGGAGGGGGTGGGAATGATCCTTTTTGTAAAGATTTGTTCCCTCTTTTGAGTTACTGCATCCATAGGTGTAGGTCAAGTTCATCAAATTGTATCAGATTACTCTTTTTTTCCTCTCCATTTTTCTTCTAGTTGAGCTCTGTTCATCCAGTCATTGAAGCTAGGTCAAGGGGGTATTATCTGCAAGTGTGGGTGCACTTATGCATATGCCCTTTTTTCTTATCAGCTGGATGCTTCACTCTCCACTCTAGTCCTCTGTGGCTATGTCACTGACTCTGGGCCAGGAGTCCACAGGTCTTGCCACACTGCTGGCCAACCAAGTCTCCACCCAGGTTCACAGGAGTCTATTGAATGTGGTAGGACTTAGCTCACAGCTTCATTGATGTTTTTCTCTCACTTCCCCTTATCAGTGACGAATGTGGTCACCAATCAGAGTGCATGTCTGTTCATGTATTCCCATTGAGTCTTATTTTTTCTTGGAAGGGAATTTGCCCTGAGGGGACCCTACTACTTGCCTTGATGTCTCCTTGGTGAGCAACTTGCTTGTTCTTGTAGTAATCAGTCGGACTGATGTTATTGTTTTGTATTTTTCCTGTTGGTCTTTCTTTCAAGAAGTATCTTCTATTCTTCTAGCTGCTCCAGGCTGGTCAGCCCATCCTTTCAAGTGGAAATTTCCCACCTCAGGACATTTTGGTTGGGGTCCAGTCTTAAGTAATGCAGAGGCTCCACAGGAAGCCTCCTTCACTGGGCACCTTGTAGCCCCATTTTAGGTATTCCAATGAGTTATAGGCAGAAGATGGACTTACAAGCTTTCTATGGTGATATTTCTGGCTAGTCAGTTCTCTCCCCCTCAAGTGTCTATTTTATAATAGTATTCCAGGGAAACCAAGATTCAAAAGACAGCCAAGAATCTTAACATTATTTCCCCCTTTTTCCCCATTCCAAGCATGTGTCAATCCCTGTATCCCAGAGCCCTGTTGTTCCAAGGTTGTTCATACATCATTATTTACCTCTGTCCCACTTAGCCCATGCAAACCTGCGTAATTGTTTTCCCATCTGCCGTGTTTGTCCATTCCCCTCGCCTTTCTTGTGTATTGCCCCCCCTCGCTAGCACCCAAACTATCCTGTGTCTGTTCCCTACCCTGTGCTCCACCTTCCCCTCCCTCCCCTCACCCCACTCCCCATATCCTGGTAACCAGCAAAGAATCCCCCCCCCACCCCCACCTCCCCACCCACCCTCTGCCTTTAGTATGGGTTCTTTTTCTTAGTCTTTTACAGTAGTGGTTCTATGCAGTATTTTTCTTTTTGTGACTGACTAACTTCACTCAACATAATGTCCTCAAGGTTCATCCATGTTATGTGATAGCTTACAGCTTCCTTGTTCTTTAAAGTAGCATAATATTCCATTGTATGTATGTACCACAGTTTGTTTATCCATTCTTCTGTTGATGCACACTTAAGCTGTCTCCATATTTTTGCTATTTTAACCAGGTAGTTATCTTAAAAATTTCTTGATCTAGATGAGTGAGTGCCTTCAGTGCTCCATCAGTTTGTTGAAAGATTTCAATTTGTGTTTTATGAATTCTTGTAGTCTTGTTCTTTACTAATGCCTTCAGTGCAGCTTAGAATTCTTCCTTCAGTACCATTGGCTCTTGATCATATGCTTCCTCTTGAGATGACTGAATAACAACCATTTGTTTTTGGTACAGTGACTGTGTGTTCCTTGTATCTTTTAATACTTTCTACATCATTAAATATTTTGCTTAAAGAATCCTTCACTGTTGTAAGTCAAGGGTTGAATTTTTCCTCAGTTCTTTCAGCTTGAGAAGTGCTGAGCATGTTCTTCCCTTTTGGTTTTCTAATTCCATATCTTAACACATTTTATTATGATATTTGACTTTGTCTTTTTGAGCTGCTTTTTGAAATTTCCTGTTTTGCTCTTTTACCTCTTGATTTCTTCCATTTGCTTTAGCATGTTTATATTGGAGAGCAAGTTTCAGTCTTTTCTGACATACATTTTGGTCTTTTCCTTCTTTCTTGTCTTCTTAATGACCTCTTGCTATCTTCTTGTGTGATGTTCTTCATGTTATCCCACAACTCTTCTGGTCTTTGGTCATTAGTGTTTAATGAATCAGATCTGTTCTTGAGATAATCTCTAAATTCTGATGGGCTATGTTCAAGGTTATATTTTTGCTCTCTTAGGCTTGTTTTAATATTCGTCAGCTTCAGCCTGAGCAACTGATGATTTCTTTCACAGCTTGTCCCTGGCTTTGTTTTTGGCTGATGATATGGAACTTTTTCACTGTCCCTTTCCAAAAATGTACTCACTCAGTTTGATATCTGTGTATGTACTCACTCAGTTTGATATCTGTGTTTTTTATCTGGTGAAGTCCAAACACAAGGATAATTGTGTTTTATGTTGCTTAAAACAGGTATTTGCAATGAAGAAGTCATTGGTCATACAAAATTCTGTCTTGGGATCTCCAGCATCGTTTCTATAACCAAGACCATATTTTCCAACTACTGATCCTTCTTTTTATTTCCAACCTTAGCATTCCCATCTAATAATTATCAATACATCTTGTTTGCTTATTTAATCAATTTCAGACTGAAGAAGTTAGTTGTTGTTAAGTGCCATTGAGGCAGTTCTGAGTCATAGCGACCCTGTCTGTATTAGGTTTCCGAGGAGCAGCTGGTGTTCTTGAACTGCCGACCTTGCAGTTCAAACGGCTTTGCAGACTGGAGCATTAACCCACAGCACCACACCAAGTAGACTTCTTCAATTTCGTTATCATTGACTTTAGAGGTTGGTATATAAATTTGCTATAATAATGCTATTAACTGGTCTTCTTTGTAGGCGTATGAATATTTTCCCCTCACACACAGCATTGTACTTCAAGATCTTGAAATACTCTTTTTGGGGATGAATGCAACAACATTCCTCTTCAATTTGACGTTCCCAAAATAGTAAACCCTATGACTGTTGGATTCAAAATGGCCAATACACATCCATTTCAGCTCACTAATGCCTAGGATATTGATCTTTATGCATTCCATTTCATTTCTGACAACTTGCAAATTTACCTAGATTCTTACTTCATACATTCCACATTCTGATTATTAATTGATGTTTTCATTCTTTCTGATTTGTGCCCCATCAGGAACTGAACACCCCCCAAATTGCTCCATTTATATAAGTATTGTTAGCTCTACTTTGAGAAGGCAGCTCTTCTTCAGTGTTATTTTGTGTACCTACTAACTTGAGGGACTCATCTTTAGCACTGACAGTGTTCTTCTGTTATTCATAAGGTTTTTATTGGCTAACCATTCAGATGTAGTCAACCTCTCCTTCCTAATCTATGTTAGTCTGGAAGCTCTGCTGAAACCTGTCCACCATGAGTGAACCTGTTGGTATTTAAAATACTGGTGGCATAAATTCCAGCATTACAGCAACACACAAGCCACCACAGTAGGACAAACTGGCAGATGACTGGTAGGTTTTTGTTTTTAGTGTTTTGGTAAAATTAATCCAATGAGTTGTTGCCTCTGTATCTTTTTTATGAAGGAACATAATTTTCATTCCCCTACTTTGCAGTTTTTGTTTATGTAACTTCTGTGGAGCTTTCATTAAAAATAGTTCTGTGCCTCACCCCAGGGCAATTAAAGTAGTGGGAACTGGCCATTGGTAATTTTATTTTAGTGCCTTCATTGATGAATATTGCATATACTATAAAGTTCGCCTATTTGAAGTGTACAGTTTATTTGGTTTTAGTATATTCAGAGTTTTACAGTCATTACCACGATTCCATTTTAGAACATCTTCATATCCCATACCTCAAACCCTGTATCTCTAATCAGCCACTTTGCATTATAAATAGTCCAGTTAAATTTCAAGGTATACTCAAGATTGAGAACTAGTAATCTAACATTATATATGGATTTAGGTTTAACCAAGGTAATCAGTTATGTTATTGTATATTCTAAATTTAGCATAAACATTTATCTCAAAATTTCATCATGAAGATGTGATATGTTGTGTATTTTTTTTTTTCAACTTTTTATTGTGAATTGGGTGAAGGTTTTCAGACAAGTTTATTAGCTCTGTATTTAGCAAACTATACTCCTTGTTTCATCACAATGTTTATAATCCCTTATCTGCAACATCATTTATCCTACTTCTTTCCTGTTCACAAATGAACAAGGGAAAGGTATTTGATGTACACTTACAGAACAAAACAGTATGTATCTATCTATTTACAGAGTGTGTGAGTGAGTCCTGGTGTGGCACTGTAGAATAAGCACTGGACTTCAAGTTCTATTTGAACTGCTGGGAGTTGGTTCAAACCCACTAGCCACTCCTCAGGAACCCTATGCAGGGTTGCTATGAGTCAGAACTGACATTAGGGCACTTAACAACAACAACATAACACACACATTTTCTCTACTTCCACTCACAAGTAGACCCAGGTGGTCACAAGTGACCATATTATACTGTTCATGGGTTCCCTTGGAATATTAGTGCTAGAAGGGGGTTTTCCACTATGGACTGATTTTTCTTTCCTTGATGCCTCCAAAGCAAACAGCTTGCTTGATATTCAAACAGCCGAATTTAGTCCATTTTTTTTTGAAGGTCTCTTTTTCAAGAAGAATCTTCTGTTCTCCCAGCCGTTCTGGGTTGGTTTTCATGTTTTTTAAGTGGGAATGCCTCAACTCAGAAGGTTTTGAATGGGGCTCAGGATTCCACCTATGGCCCAATACTTTACAAAGGCTTAACAAGAAGCCTATTTCCCTGGGAAAATTCCATTTCCCCTTTTAGCAAATTCAATCAGTTATAGGCTAAAGATGGGAGTATAAGCTTTCTGTCATCCTAATTCCCAATATTAATTTCTATCACACATAAATGTCTATTTTACAAGAGTAGGCAGGGAAAACCAATATCCACAAGACAGTCAAACACATAAATATTTTTCCCCTCTTTTGCTCTTTCAGCCTGTGCCTCGATCCTTGTATCTACTCACAGAATACAGCTGTTCTAAGATTGTATATAAATCACTATTTACCTCTATCCCATTTAGTTCATGCTTACCTCCTTAAGTCTTCGTCTGTCTTCATTGTTTATCTGCCACCCTCCCTCTTCTTGTGTATTGCCCTCCTCCTCCTTGTATATTGTCCTCTCTATTACCCAAGCTTATGTATGGCTACCGTCTAGCCTGTGAGTTACTCTCCCCTCCCCCCTCCTTCCCACCTCTGGTAACCATCAAAGACTTGTTTTTTTTTTTTTTTTT
>NW_006408760.1:2563247-2565003 GCF_000296735.1 Chrysochloris asiatica
TTGCCATGTATGTCAATCTCTGGTTGTTGTCTGCGCTTCTTGGTTATCAGTCCAAAGAACTCCCTTTAGTATATTTTGGAACATAGGCTTGGCTTTTATAAAGCCTTTTAATTTTTGTTTATCCTGAAATGTTTTAAGTTCACTGTCATTTAACGGACAGCTTTGTTGGGTACATGATTCTTAGTAGGCAGTATTTTCTTTCAGAGTTTTGTATATGTTTCCCCATTGCCTTCTTGCCTGCATGATTTCTGCTGATAAATCAGAGCTTAATCTTAATTGATTTTCCTTTGTAGGTAACATTCTGTTTTCCTTGAGCTGCTTTCAGGATTTTTTCCTTGCCTTTGATTTTTGAGAGTTTGATTATGATATGTCTTGATGATTTTCTTTTGGAGTCTGTCCTGCCCTGGGTTCTTCCATCTTCTTGAATCCTTATCTTCTCATCTTTCATGATGTTAGGGAAATTTTCTTCCATAACTCTTTGGCTATCTTTTCTGTGGTTTTGTCTCTTCCACTTTTGGAATTTCAATCACCTGTATGTTGTTCTTCTTTATGTTGTCCCACATGAATCTCAGAATTTCTTCAGATTTTTCATTCTTTTTTCAGATTGTTCTTCTATTTTACTAGTCTTGAGAGTTTTATCTTCAAGTTCACTAATTCTGGCCTCCATTGATTCAATTCTACTCCTTTGTCCTTTAGTGTATTGTCTATGTCTGATATTTTATTATTGATCATCTGGACCTCTGTTTGTAAGTTTTGTATTGTCTCCAATGCTGTATCTGTGTTGTTTGATTGTTCCTGTAGTGCTTTTCTGATTTCTTCCTTATATTCTTTTACCTTTCTGTGAAACATTTGGATGTACCTCAATAGCATTCTCCTGAATTCTTCTTCAGGTAGTTCCAGTGCCTCTTCTTCTTCAAAAGCATTTTGTAGCTCTGCCTCTTGGTCAGTTGTTTGAGCTACTCAGTTTTATTTCTTCATGTGAATAGAAATTTTCTACTACTTTCTAGGCATTGTGGTGGTTGTGTATTTGTATTAAGTTAATGAATGCATGTTTGTGTATTTTTAGGCATTCACCAATGGCCTCATAGTGGGTGTGATCATAAGATGTGCTTCTCTGTTTCACTGTTCGTACAGTTAAGATGAGATTTGGTAGATGTTGTGTCTGGCAACTGATATTGACTGTTGCCCAAATGATGGCGTTTCAGGTGGTGTAGTTGTGATTTGGCTGTATGGCCACAGTTGCTGTCTCTTGTTGGTTGAGGCAAGAAGATAAAACATTCTCACAATATAGAAGGACAAAGAAAAAAACAAAACAAAAATAAAAAAATCCCAGAAAAAACAATATAAAGACAGTAAAACTGTAAAAAAGAAAAAGGAAAAATAGATTCAAAAACAACCAGGAAACAACAGCAGGGAAAAACAATTATTTAGTGCCACCTTAGGTAAATCAGCTGCACAACACCGTTTTAAAGTGTTGAAGGGCAAAGATGTCAACCCAAATTATTGAATGATGCAGAAATCATCAAAAGAAGATGGAATACAGAGTCATTGTATCAAAAGGAAATGGTTGATGTTTAACCATTTAAAGAGATAGCTTATGATCAAGAGCCAATGATACAGAAGGGAGAAGTCCAAGGTGCATTGAAAGAATTGGCAAAGAACAAGGCTCCAAGAATTAATGGAATAAGAATTGAAATCTTTCAAGAAAGTGAGTTAGTACTGGAGGCACTCATTCATCTCTGCCAAGAAATTTGGA
>NW_006408760.1:2565738-2567444 GCF_000296735.1 Chrysochloris asiatica
TGTCAAGGACTTCATTCTTCTTGGATGAACTATCAACGCTCATGGAAGCAGCAGTCAAGAAATCAAATGACGTATTGCATTAGGCAAATCTCTGCACAAGACCTTTTTAAAATGTTACAGAGCAAGATGTGAGCTTGAGGACTAAGGTGTGCCTGACCCAAGCCGTGGTATTTTCAGTAACGTCATATGCATGCGAAAGCTGGACAGTGAATAAGGAAGACTGTAGAAGAATTGATGCTTTTGCATTATGGTGTTTGAGGAGATTATTAAAAGTGCCATGGTCTGCCAAAAGAACCAACAGATCTGTGTTGGAAGAAGTGCAGCCAGAGTGCGCCTTTGAGGCCAGGATTGCCAAACTCCATCTCTCATACTTTGGACATGTTGTCAGGAGGGACCATTCGCTAGAGAAGGATATCATGTTTGGTAAGGTGCAGGGTCAGAGAAAAAGAGGAGCCTCTCTTCCCCCCAGCGAGATGGATTGGCAGAGTGGCAGCATCAATGGGCTCAAGTGCGGTAACAGTGGTGAGGGTGGCCCAGGACCGGGCAGTGTTTCGTTCTGCTGTGCATAAGGTCGCTATGGGTCGGTACCCACTCTATGGCGCCTAACAGCAACAACAACAATGGACTCTTGCCTTTACAGCCACTTAAGAAATTTCAGTATGATCTTGTTGTACCTCTCTGACATATAACCAGCTTTTTTCTTTCCCCATTTTTTCTTCCCCTCAAGGCCTTTCAGCTGCTTCTCCTAGTTTGAGAGCTAGCCCTGCGCTAGCCAGGATTGATTTGGAAGAGACTGCTGGCATTGGCTGTTTCTGTTTTCAACCTACCCCTTCAATTATGTGTCCAGTTGTATGATATGCTTGAGACCTTCCCTGGGGGTGTCTACTCATACAGTATTCACCTCTGATCAACAGAGAGAAAATAATAATAATAATCACAGCTTTGTCTTTGCAAGTTGCACACAGGCTTCTGCAGCTAGAATGATCTCGTCTCTTAGTTTGGTCACTCCTGTTCAGAATGGCTGCAGTGGATTACATTGGCCTGTCTAAATCAGAAGTCACCTTTTTTGTTGCTTCTTTTCAAATTCTTTCTTGATCCATATATTTATCCCTTTATCTGAAGCTCATAGTTCCAGGACTATCAGTTTATGTATTTTTGCTGAAGAGGGTCTGAACAGCCTTTCTGTCTAGTCCTGCATTGAGCCGTGCCTCCATGTATTTCTTTTGACTCTATAAGTGGGAGGATAGTAGCAAAGAGTGAGTGTTAGGGTTGGGACTGTGGCTAGGTCTGTGCTAGGCCTAGGATTTTGTTTATTTGTTAGGGTTTTTGTTAGGATTAGTGTTAATGTTAAGGGTTATAGTTTGGCTAGGGCTAGGAGCAAGATTTGGTCTAGTTTTTAGGGTTACAATTAGGTTTATATTTATTAAAATTTTATCTTGAAATTAATTTGATTGCCTCTTCGTTTGGACATTCTGTAACTACATTATTCTTGTTTTTACTTTGTTTTTGTTGCAGTTACATCTTTTCAGTCTTATAGATCTGTTTTACTTTTTGTATTTCTGTATCTGGATTGCATCTAGGTGACATTGTCATTTATGTTAGTCTCAGGTGGTTGTGTGTTGTTGTTGTTGTTTCTTTTTCCAAAGAACTCCCTTTGATGGTTTTTGTAAAGTTGGTCTGGTTTTTATAAATTCTTTTAATTTCAG
>NW_006408760.1:2567879-2606546 GCF_000296735.1 Chrysochloris asiatica
TTCTTTGGACTTTTTTTGTTTTTTTATAATTGTTCCTTGAGTGGTTGAATATTGAGAGATGTTTTTCTTCAGGCTCATTAATTTGGTTTTCCATTGATTGAATTCTGTTTCTTTGCCCTTTCAGTGTGTTTTCTATTTCTGAAGTCTTAGTGTTAATCTTTTGGCTTTTTTTTTTTTGCATAGTTCTCATTTTTCAGTTATTTTCTCATTTTGTCCTGAATTTTTATTTAGTTTTGTCTTTTTTCCTTTATTTCATATGTAGATTTCTCTGTCTTTTGCATAATCTGTGGAAGTTGCCTAATTATAATTCCTTTCAGTTTTTTATCAGGTAGTTCTGATACCATTTCTGGTGTTATATTTTCTGACTCTGTATTTTGGTGATTTGTTTGAGGCACTCTGTCTTGTGTAAGACATTGTGGTGTCATATTTACATTTAGTTGATTATTATGCATTGGTGTATTCTTAGGTACTCACCATCTGTCTTCTAGTGGATGTGGTGGTGAGGGTTATATGCCGAGGAGTTGGTTCTGACTCATAGCAACCCTGTACAGGGTTTCTGAGGCTGTAAATCTTTATGGGAACAGAAAGCCTCATCTTTTTCCTGCGGAATAGCTGGTAGTTTTGAACTGCTGACCTTGCGGTTCGCAGCCCAATTCGTAACCACAACACTACCAGATTTCCTTAGTGGATGTAGTAGAGAATGGAAATGTGAATGCCATTCTCTGTCTGTATAGCATAGTTCAGGGTGGGCTCATGTACCTCCATAAGTAGAATTCTTAACTGCTGCTTTTATGTATTGATTGTACATTTAAGTAAAGTGAAATCTGCCTGACGCCAGGTGGAGCAGAGGCTGTGCAAGAGGGGGTGCCAGTGGCTGCTGGGTTCTTGAGAGTGGGAACTGGCTGCTACTCCTGCTATCAGACAAGCATGAAAACAAGGGAGAATTACAACCCTTTCTGTTAATCTTCAGCCATGTCCTGTGCCTGCAGGCTGCTGTATGAGAAAAAATAGAATTTTAAGTGAATATTACACAAGGTCAGAAATCTGGTTTTGCTTTTGACTAGATAGGTAAATTTTTCTTTTACATGACCAGAATTAGGTAGCATACAGACAACTTATGCTTTGAATAAAAATTTATCTTTGTATTTCAGAGAAAAGGATGCCACGAAGAAAGAAAAAAGTTAAGGAAGCCTCTGAATTTCAGAACTCAGAGAAGAAGGATGCAGAAACTAGCACTTCTGTCAGTTTGAAGCGAAAACGTAAATTGGAGGATGCGTTCATTGTGATATCTGATAGTGATGGGGAGGTCAGTATTCTGCAGAGTGGAACTCTAGGTCTCAAACTAGGTTCTTATCCATGCATGCTTTGTTTTGAGACTGTACCTTAGTGGCAGCTTGCTAGACCCTGCAGTTTCTACTCAGCTTGGATTTGATTTATAAATGAAATTAATCATTACTTCAAAGAATATATTCATACTGTTTGAGAATGGATCATAATTATTCAGTTTTGTAATACACTAATTTAGGGTAATGTTTTTAAGATATTTGAATAAATTATATCAAATGTTAAATTTAACTTGTATGTGTTTGGGAGAAAGCAAAAACTACTAAACTCACTGCCTATAGTTGATTCCAGCAAACAAAATTAGAAACCCCTTTCTCTGCTGTAACAGTCAACATTGCATGTACTTAATAACCACATAAGGTTAGCATCTAATGCATTGGATAGCGCAATGTAATATTTAAGGTTTTGTGTCAACTTGGCTTATTGCCATGCCAGAGGAGTAGAGATGACCAAGTGGAGAAAGATTTTGTCACATTTAAATTCAAGTTTATCATGCTTCATTTGCTGCTTATTGCTGTTCTTAACTACTTTTCCAGATTTTTTTTTACAGGGTTTTGTACAAGTTCATAGTAGCTTTTCTTGGTGCTTTTCTTGTGTAAGAGCATTGATATATTAGACCTTCTAATTCTACCATTTTACCAGAAATCTCTACATAATTCATAATGAACATTGGTTATATCAACATTTGAAGTTCTTACTCTGACAAATGAGTTTTCTCCTTGTTAACTTTTTTTATTATGCTTTGGATTGATGATGATGTTAATCACAGGGGTATTGTATATCTTAATTCTTTCTATGTTTCTTTTGAAATTACATTCATAGTAAAGAGAGCAATAATACATCAAGGGTTTTGGGAAGAAGCAATTTAAAAGCACTTTCACCAAGGTCATGGTTGTTGTTTGATACTGTTGAGTCAGTTCTGACTCACAGAAACCTCATGTACAACAGAACGAAACACTGCCCAAACTTGTGCCATCCTCACAATTATTGTTATGTTTGAGTCCATCGTTGTACCTACTCTGTCATTTCACCTCATTGAGGGTCACCTTCTTTTTCTTTGACCCTCTATTTTATCAAGCATAATGTCCTTCTCCAGGGACTGGTCAATTCTAATGATATGTCCAAAGTTTGCAAGATGAAGTCTCTCCATCCTCCTTTTTAAGTAGCATTCTGGCTATACTTTGCCCAAGAGAGATTTGTTTGTTCTTCTGACAGTCCATGGTTTAGTCAATAATCTTTGCCAATACTGTGACCTTTTAGTCTTCCTTATTAGATGTCCAGCTTTTGAATGCATATGAGGTGATTGAAAATACCATGGCTTTGGATCAGGCACACCTCAGTCCTCAAAGTGACATTTTTGCTTTTTAACATTTTTAAAAGTTTTTTTGCAATAGATTTGTCCAGTGCAGTATGTTGTTTGAGTTCTTGAATGCTGCGTTCATGGGTATTGATTGTACATATAAGTAAAATGAAATCCTTGACAACTTTAATATTTTCTTCATTTATCATGATGTTTATTTATTGTTCCACTTTTTGGTCTATGGTATAGGTTCCATGTAAGCACAATGAAGTGTTCTGGGATTTTTATTCTTGTGAGTTCTGTTCATAATTTATTATGATCTACATATTTAAATGCCTTTGCATGGCTAATAAAACATAGATAAATATCTTTCTGGTATTCTCTTTTTATAACCAAGATCCATCTGACATCAGCAGTTATATCTTCTGATTCTGGCTTGAATTTCTGGTAGTTCTCTGACCATGTACTGCTAACTGCTTTTGAAATCTTTTAAGCAAAACTTTACTTGCATGTGACAGTGATGATTTTGTTTGATAAAATCTGCTTTCTACTCGGTCACTTTTTTTCTTTTTCGAATGGGCATAAGTATGGATCTCTTCAGGTCAGTTGGGCTGGTAGCTGTGTTCCAAAATTTATTATTATTATTTTCTCCCACATTAATATTTATTACATTAATAACATTTCTAACAAAAACAAGTAACAAGTTCAATAACTGACTTCACATTGACAGGCTTCCATTTTGATCCGTTAGCCAAATTGAAAAATGCCATATTGATCAAAGAGATAAAGTGAAAAGCACATTTTTCCTTGCTACATATTTAACACAATGAATCTAAAGCTCCAAGTAGATGTTAATTAAGATGCAAAAATCCAAATGCATGACTCATATTAATTAAGACTATGACATGGGCTTATGTCTTACATTTTTTTAAAGTATTTGTTTATACGATTATTTAAAAATCATATGTTTTAACTATTGGGCAGAAAACTGAAAATACTTTTATGACTTACATTCCACAATAAATACCTATGTATTTATGCTGACTTCCCATGTTACAGGGAACCTTTACCTATTCTAAGACATCTTGAGATAACTTACAAATGTGTCATCACTTTTTAGAAACATTTTTTGGTACTTTGGTCAAGTGCTGAGGGGAATGTATTCTACAATCTATAAATAGGATTTAAATTCCCAATACTCCCATATTCCACAATTATGAATGAATATTCAGAAGTACTGATACCTCTTAGACCATCAACATTAAAGTGCTGGTACATGATACTTGAAAAAGAATATAGAATTAGCTGGATTCATACTCCTGAAGTAACCTAAATTCATCTTTAGGCTTTATATCTACAGTATTATCCAATAGAAATTAAAGGAAAAAATTACACGATTCTTCAAGCTCTATCTGTTCCATATTTCTGCTTAAGACTTGCAGTTTATGCAAAGCTGAACCGTTATCCTCTAAAAATGACAGTATGCTACTACTTGTATATTGTTGTTGTGACGTGCCATCGAGTTGATTCCGAACCATAGCTACCACATGTAGGGTTTCCAAGGAGCAGTTGGTGAGCTTGAACCACCGACCTTGCAGTTGAAATGACTTTGCAGTCTGACGCATTAGCCCACAGCGCCAATAGTAAAATACATCAACCCGAGTCTTATCAAGGCAGAACATATATAAAAAGTATTAACATCAGTGGTTTGAATATAAAAATTTATTTTTAAGCCAAAATATGCAACAAATAAAACCTACAGAAACAGATCTCCCCTTCACAATCTGGTACTTTATCAAATAATATTTTGAAAACACTTTCCTTCAGTCATTACAAAGTTCTTAAAATACAAAAGAAATGAAGTCTGTAAGAAAGTTTAGTAGACCAGATTCTGTTGTCAGGACCTATATGTTGTTGGTTATGATTCAATACATTCCATGCCACCCATCTCCACTGATGCTGCTTTGTCCATACTGTCCTTCACTGCCGCCACCACCATGGCCATAACCACTGTAATTGTTACCTATTCCCATTCTTCTAACAGATCCGTAACTTCCTGATTATCCATTCCATCTCTGCCATAGCCTCTTAATTCCAGAGCCACCTCCAGGAGTAAAATTCAAGAAAAGTTCAATGTATTGATGTTGTATGTTATTTTTCTCTTTAGACATGGCAGCTACTGCATCTTCGTGTGTCATAAACTCTACATCTGCTTCGCTTGTTGCTCTGCCATCAGCTTCAATATCAATATGCACTCGTATTGGGTTTACTGGTGAGAAGAACTCTTCCATCTCTCAATCTGTCATCAAAGCCATTGTTTCTGTAGCCATAATTATTATAGCAACCATAGTCGTTAAAACCTCCCTAATCACCATCATATCCATCACTTCCTCGTCTCATTCTGTTATATATATTTCCATACTGAGCTGCATAATAACCTCCTCTTCTTCCTATTGCTCTATCATATGGTCCAGTAACCGTTCCAAGCAGTCTTGGTGAAATCATTTGATTTCACTTCTAATACTTCTGAAGATCTCACTATATATCCTTTTATTTCAGATACCCTGTCGGGAGATGGTAACACCAGTTCTGGTACATGCGGGGTATCATTGTGGGGAGTGCTCACTTCTTGTAGTGCTCCCCACAATGGCCCTTCCAACTGTCTCCAGCGGCAGCAACCGCTAAGGGAGCTACACAATGTGTGTTCCAAAATTTTTGACATAAATGAGTGATCATGTCCAGTATTGTGTCTGTTTGTTGAAATATTTGAATTGGTATTCTGACAATTCCTGGAGCCATTTTTTTTTGCCAGTGTCTTCAGTGCAGCTTGGAGTTGTTGATCATATACTACCTCCCAAAATGGTTGAAAGGCAACCAGTTTTTTCTAGTACTGTGATTATGTATATTCCTTTCATCTTATTTTTATGCTTATGCTATTCAATATTTTACCCATAGAACCTTTCAGTATTGCAATTTGAAGTTTGACTTTTTTTCTTCAGTTCTTTCAGCTTGAGAAATGCTAAGTGTGTTTTTCCCCTTTAGTTTGCTAGCTCCAGGTCTTGGCACATTTCATTATAATTTTTTACCTTATCTTCTTGAACCACCTTTTGAATTCCTCTGTTTAGCTCTTTTACTTCATCATTTCATTTCTAGAGCAAGTTTCAGAGTTTCTTCTGATGTCCATCTTGGCTTTTTCTTTCTTTCCTGTCTCTTTAGTGACCTTTTGCTTTCTTCATATATGATGTCCTTGATGTCATCCTACAGCTTGCCATGTCTTAGGTCATTAGTGTGCAATGCATTAAATCAGTTCTTGAGATGCAGTCTAAATTGAGATGGAATATACTCTAGGTTATATTTGGCTCTCATAGGCTTGTTTTCATTTTCTTCAGTTTCAACTTGAACCTGCATATGGACAATTCATCTGTCAGGCTCAGACTTTTTTCTGACTGATGATATTGAGCTTCTCTATCATCTCTTTCTACTGATACAGTTGATCTGATTCCTGTGTATCTCACCTGGAAAGGTTCACATGAGTAATCACAGTTCATGTTGTTGAAAAAAGATATTTACAGTGAATAAGTTGTTGGTCTTGCAAAATTCTGTCATGCATTCTCTGATGTTATTTCTATCATCAAGGAAAATAAGGGTGAGTAAAAAATAATTCACACTCTAATTAAAAAGAACTTATTTTAATCAAGTTTTAGAAAAGACAAATACATCATTTTCCACATAATCTCATTGCTTTTCAATACACTTTGTCCATCTGTCAACAAGCTTTCATATTCCCTTATTAAAAAATGTTTTAGGCTGAAATGCAAAGCTGTGAATACACCGCTGTCTTCACTTCTTTATCAGAGGTGAATCTTCTCTCTTGAAGGACTTCTTTCAGAGGACCAAACAGATAGAGCAAGATTAGAACTGTAGGGAGGATGCTTTAACGCCTCAAAATGAAGTCTTTGCAAAGTGTCAACAGTGTGGGTAAAGGTGTGTGGACATGCATTGCTATGCCAGATCATAACATCCTTGGATAGCCACCCTCTGCATTTAATCTGAAGTTTAGGCTTCAGCTCTTCAGTGTGCATCTCATTGTAATGAGCACTGTTGATTGTTGGATCTTTTTCCGTATAGTGTTCCAATACTGGCCCTTGAGCGTCCCAGAAAACTGTAAGCATCAATTTTCTAGCTGATGGTTGAATTTAGAACTTTTTCTTGGTTGGCAATTGAGGATGTTTCCATTCCATACTCTGCCATTTACTTTCAGGCTCATGGTGATGAATCCATGTCTCATCACTAGTAACAGTTTTTTAAAAGAAACCTTTACCTTCCTTCAAGTATTGGTCCAAATTTTCTTTGCAGATGTTCAAGCAGTGACCGTGAATGGAAAGCACTGATAAGATAATATGACAGTGCAGCCGACAAAAGTTTTAATATAACTGGAGTGTGGATAATTTTGGCTCAGCTCGTATTTTCCAGCTTATGATCTTTTTTTTTTTTTTAAAATCAACTCTCACATTCTAATCATGAGTAATTATCAGTGCAACTTAATCACATGTTTGATCAATATTAAGTAGGTGAAAAATCTTTAGTTTTCTCATCTTTGGCATTAGTTGGTCTGTAAAATTTGAACAATAGTGGTATTAACTTGGCTTCCTTGTTGTTGTTGTTAAGTGCCATTGAGTCAATATTGACTTGTAGCGACCCTGTATAGGCTTTCCGAGGAGCAGCTGGTGGGTTTGAACTGCCTAGCTACGGTTCAAACTGACCTTGCGGTCCAACGCATTATCCTGTAGCACTACACCAGACTCCTGTCTTCTTTGTAGCATATGTATATTCTATCACTGACAGCTTAGTACTTCAGGATAGATCATGAAATGTTCTTTTTGATGATGCGATGCCATTTCTTTTCAATTTGTCATTTTCGGCATAATTGTCTATATAAAATGGTTAACACCAGTCCATTTCAGTTCATTAATGCCAAGAATATTGATTTTTATGTGTTTCATGTAAGTTTTGATGACTTCCAGTTTTCCTAGATCCATATTTTATACATTTCATGTTTCAATTATTAATGGGTATTTACAACTATTTCTTCTTAGGTTGAATTTTAACATATGAGCAAATAAAGGTCCTGAAAGCTTTACTCTATCCACATTATTATGGTCAACTCTGCTTGGAGGAGGCAGCTCTTCCATAGTTGATTTTAAGTGCCTTCCAACATAAGGTGCTCATTTTCTAACACTGTATCAGATAATGTTTTGTTACTATTCATAAGATTTTTAATGGCTAATTTTTTAGTAGACTGCCTCTTCTTTTTTTATAGTCTGTCTTAATCTGGAAGCTTTGTTGAAATCTGTACACCTTGGGTGACCCTGCTGGTATTTGCAATATTGATGGCCAAGCTTCTAGCATCACAGTAACATGTAAGCACCATTGTGTGACAAACTGATAGGCAAGTGGTAAAAGGTCATGGTTGTTGTTACTGTTAAGTGTCATTGAGTCAGTTCTGACTCAGTGGCCGTGTAGAGTTTCTGAGGCAGAAAGCCTCATCTTTCTCCCGCGGAGTGGCTGATGGGCTTGAATCATGGACTTTGTGGTTTGCAGTCTAGTGCTTATCATATGGATCCACTGTGCTCCCAGAAAATCATGGTATTCATTTGTAATTTTTGTTTATACTGAACTGGGAGATGCTGTACAATGGGACATCAAAAAGTTTGTGGAAAATGGAATCAAAAGATACTGGAATTTTTCTGTGAACGTTTTGAAGACTCCTCATATTTAAAATGTAATCGTCAGTATGTCTTCATTAGTTGGTTTTATCTTATTCTATAAACATAGAATTAAATTTCAGTTATTTTTTCATGAAAGAAATGGATTTCAGATACGTGAATTTCCTGTCTAAATCTTTTTGATGGAATGTAAAAGTGGTCCTGGGTTCATGAGCTAGAATGCAAAGTTGATTTGAACCGCAAGGTCAGTGCTTCATTCTCACCAGCCACTCCTCAAAAACCCTATGCAGGGTCACTATGGATAGGAACCGACTCAGCAGCACTTAGCAACAACAACAATCACATTTATAAGGTCCTAGGTAATAACTTTTTGCAGATGTATAATATCAAGATTACCTTTTACATCATTGCTATTTGTTGTAAAATAAAAGATACAGTCTCTTGCATCTCTATTCTCCCAATATCTGACTTTCATTTTTATCCTTTGATCTTGTTCGTCATTGAAAATATATTGCATGGAAGTGTTAAGTTCATCAAATATATTGCATGGAGGTGTATAGTTCACTTCCTAAAGTTTGCCAAAATGCTAAGCTTTTATTTTGTATTTCAAAATTTCCTACAGAACTTGCCCCCAATAGCAATTGTACTCAGCATGTAATGATAGTTTATGATCAATTTCTGTATCATCACACAGTACAGAGAACATTCTTGAATGTGTTAGCTTTTACTTAATTTCTACTCGACACAGCATGTGGTTTAGTACACGTTGTTTTTCAATAATACAAACAATGCATTGATTAATGTTCTGGCACAAATTCCTTATCTAGGTAGCTATTTCACAGTATTTCCCCATCATTACAGCTGCTTATTCAAAGCTTACATTACAAGTTACATTTTTATGTTGGTAATCCTTCATAGTTTTATATAGTTCAAAGTTTAGTTACATTTGTCAATAATAAAGCTAACAAAGTATTTTGTTTTTATTATCATGTTTATCACCTACTTACTAAAAGAAGTTTTGTGGTACCAGTACCTCTGTGTTATGGTTTAAATTTTATCCTCCCAAAATAGGTGCTTGAATCCTAACCCCATTACCTGTGGATAGGGTAACCTTGGTGGTGTAGTGATTAAGCATTTGGCTGATAACCTGAATGTTGGCATTTGAAGCCCACCATGGGGGAAAAGACCTGGCAATATGTTCCTGTAAAGGTTACAGCCAAGGAAACTCTTTGAAACAGTTCAACTCTATCCTATAAGGTCAGCATAATGTTGACTTGACTCTGAGGCACATAGCAACAACAATATGCCTGTGGATGTATTCCTGTTTGGGGTAGGCATTTTGTTGCATTAATGAGCCCATCTCAGAGTAGAATGTACCCTTAACCAACTCATTTCTGAATGATATAAAAGCAGCCTAGACTGGGAGACAGGACATATGGGGCAAAGATAGATGCCACATGGAGGCCACCAAAAATTTGGAACATTGAGGTTAGAGAAGTTGAGACAAGGATTTCCCCAAGAGTGGACAGAGAGAGAAGGTTCCCCTATAGTCAGTTACATAAATTTAGACTCCTGGCCTTCTATACTGTGGGAAAATAATTTTTGTTCATTAAATCCACCCACTTGTGATATTTCTGTTATAATAGTACTAGGAAACCAGGGCTTTGAACTGGTTTTCCCTAAGTCAGTCACGGCTGACGAAGTGAAACTGGAGCAGACCTGAATTTGTAAAATGTAAATGTATCAGAATGATAACCAAAACTAGGAAAATTGTAATTTGATGTCTAGCTAGAAACTTAATATTTCTCTTAGAAAACAAGGACTGTGTTTTTGCATAGCAACCAAATCTCTTGATTGGCAGTGATGGAAATGGGGTGCCCCATCAGCTGACCACTTTGAATATGTGTCACTCTCCACGTCATAGAGGAATCCAGTCTCCTGCATCAGACTCTTGAAAGGTCTCTCTAGGCTTCATTTGAACATTTTACAATTTTGGATTTGTTCCAATTTTGCTGTGTCTCCCATGAGCCTTGGTGGCATAGTGACTTATTTATTGGACTGTCAACTACAGAGTCAGCGGTTTGAATCCACCAGTTACTCCTACATGAGTTTATATATCCTCTTCTAGAATAAATTACTAGAAGAGGATTGCTTGATGAAAACGTGTGTATATTTAAGATTTGTAAAGGTTATTTCCAATTTTTGCCCTCTAAGTAAGACCCATTTCATTTTGTCAGTGGTATATAAAAGAACCTGTTCTGCCACATTATTTTAGAAAACATTTTTATTTTTATATTTTGCATAGATAAAATATAGTACCTGTATAATTGTTTTCGTTTTTTGTTTCCCAAGTGAAGTTTATGTACTTGGTTGGTTGATTATGTGCCATGTAGTCGGTTCCGACTCATAGTGACTCTGTATAGGGTTTCTTATGTTGTAAATCTTTATGGGAGCAGAAAGCCCCATCTTTCATCTGCAGAACTGCTGGTCATTTTGAACTGCTGACTATGAGATTAGCAGTCGAACTCGTAACCACTACACTACCAGAGCTCCTTTACATACTGTAGGAACCCTTTGTATATCTTCTTCTGTGAACTGCCTTGTGATTTTTGCCTGTTGGATGAAGATAATTACTGTTGTTTTTTTTAAATTTATTGATAAGAACTCTTTTATATAAAGATTACTAGCACTTTATCTGATAAATGTTGCATACTTTTCCTTAGTTGGTGTGTTGCTTTTTTAAGTATTGTTTTGAAATAGATGAATACTCTTAAGTGACTTGTTGCTTGTTGTTAAGTACTGTTGAGTCTGTTCTGACACATAGGAACCCTGTGTAGGGTTTCCGAGGAGCTGCTAGTGAACTTGAACCACTAATTTTGCGGTTCAAGCCAACTTTGCAGTCCAGCGCAACAACCAGCAGTACCACACCAGGACTCCCTTAAAGGACTTAAAGGCCTCTATATTCACTATTAAGGAGCTCTGGTAGCGTAGTGGTTACGAATTGGGCTGCGAACCGCAAGGTCAGCAGTTCAAAACTACCAGCTATTCCACGGAAGAAAGATGAGGCTTTCTACTCCCGTAAAGATTTAGTCTTGGAAACCCTGTACAGGGTTGCTATGAGTTGGAACCGACTCCACGGCTCATAACAACAACAACATATTCACTATTGGAATCCTGATGTGGTGCTGTGGGCTAGTGTGCTGGATAGCAAAGTTGGTTTGAACCACATGGTTCGTGGTTCAAGCTCACCAGCTGCTTCTTGGAAAACCTGTGCAGGGTCGCTATGGGTTGGAACTGACTCTATGGCACTTAATAACAACAGCAACATATTTACTTTTAACCTTAGAGAATATAAGAGATGGAGACTACTATTTTAGTGGTAGCCACCCTGATGATATTTCTTGTTTTGCAGCAGGAGCCAAAGGAGGAGAATGGATTACAGAAAACGAAGACTAAACAGCCAAATAGAGCAAAGTGTTTGGCTAAAAGAAAAATTGCACGTATGTTTTTATTTTTGTGTTGAGAATGGTTTAAAAATTGCAAAAGTTATAGGATCAGCACTAGTGTTTTCGTTAGGGAGAAGAGAATTCTCTAAATAATGATGTATGTGCTAGTTGTTTATTTTGAATTCTTGAAATTTCTACAGCTTATACAATTGGCTGATTAGTGGAATGGTATTAAAATGAAAGACTGTGACCTAAGGCACACCTGGGTTTATAAACCTTGCTTTATAACTCATACTGTGTAATTTTGGTTAAGTCACTGTTTTCAGCCTAACCAACTGCCATTGAGTTGGTTCTGAATAATAGTGACCCTGTATAGAGTTTCCAAGGCTGTAAATCTTATGGGAGCCATAAACAGTCCAGCACTTACCCTACAGTGCTACCAAGGCTCCTTGTTTTCAGTTCACTTGCCAATAAAATGCAGATAATAACACTTGTTAAGTCACTTGTTTGTTGTTAGGTGCCATCAATATCAAGTTGTTTCCAACTCACAGTGAACCTAGTAGGCACAACAGAATGAAACACTGTGCTATCAATACAGCTGTTTAAGTCCATTGTTGCTACTACTCACAATTGTGTCAGTCTATCTCATTGAATGGTCTTTCTCTTTTTTGTTGACCTTCTACTTTACCAATCATGATATCCTTCGCCAGGGACTTGCCTTCCTGATAACATGTCCAAAGAACAAAAAATGAAGTCTCGCCATTCTCGATTCTAAGGAGAACTCTGGCTATACTTCTTCTAAGATAGATTTGTTTGTTTCCTTTTCTTGCAGTCCATGGTACTTTCATTCTTCTTCACCAATACCATTTTTCAAATGCATCAATTCTTCTCCGGTCTTCCTTGTTCATTGTCCAACTTTCACATGCTTAAGAGGCAATTTAAACTATCATGGCTTGGGTCAGGCTCACCTTAGTCCTGAAAGTGACATCTTTGCTCCTGAACACTTTAAAGAGGTTTTGTGCAGTAGATTTGCCTAATACAATACATCATTTGATTTCTTGACTGCTATTCCCATGAGTGTTGATTGTGGATCCAAGCAAAATGAAGTCTTTGACCACATCAATCTTTTCTCCATATACCTTGGTCCAGTTGTGAGGATTTTTGTTTCTTTTGAAGTGCAATCCATATTGAAGACTGTAGTCTTTGATCGTCATCAAGCACTCTTTGCTTCCAACAAGCAAGGTTGTGTCATCTACATATTGCATATTGTTGATGAGTCACCCTCCAATCCTGATGCATTGTTTTTCTTCATATAATCCAGCTTCTTGGATTACTTGCTCAGTATACAGACTGAATATATGACGGAAAGATAAACCCTGGTGCACACCTTTCCTGATTTTAAACCATTCAATATCCCCTTGTTCTGTTTGAATGACTACCTCTTGGACTATATTTAGGTTCCTCATGAACACATTTAAGTGTTCTGGAATACTCATACTTAGCAGTGTTGCCCATAGCTTGTCATGATCCACACAGTCAAAAGCCTTTGCATAGTCAGTAAAGCACAAGTAAACATCCTTCTGGTATTCTCTGCTTTCAGCCAAGATCCATCTGATGTCAGCAGTGATATCTGTAGTTTTACGTCCTCTTCTTAGTCCAGCTTGAATTTCTGGCAGCTCCTTGACAACTGCAGCTATTTTTGAATTATCTTCAGCAGAATTTTACTTGCATGTGATATTAATCATATGGAATAATGTCTTCAATCTGTTGGTCAACTTTTCTTTGCAGTGGGCACAAATATGGATCTCTTCCAATCAGTTGGTCAGGTAGCTATTGTACAGATTTCTAAGTATAGATGAGTGAGTGCGTTCAGTGTTGCTGCATCAGTGTGTTGAAAGATTTCAATTTATATTCCATCAATTTCTGGAGCTTTGTTGTTTGCCAGTGATTTCGGTGCAGCTTGCACATCTTTCTTCTTTATCATTGGTTCTTGATCGTATCCTACCTCTAGAAATGGTTGAACATCAATTCTTTTTTTTTTGGTGCAGTGATGCTTTGTATTCCTTCCATCTTCTTTCGATTCTTCCTGCATCATTCAATATTTTGCCCATAGGATCCTTCAATAGCACAAGTTAAGTCTTAAATTTTTTTCTTCATTTTTTTTTTTAAGCTTGAAAAATGCTGACCTTGTTTTTTTTTTTTTTTCCTTTCTTTCTTTCTGGTTTTCTAATGCCAGGTCTTTGTACATTTCTTTATAATACTTTGTCTTTTTAAGCTGCTCTTGGAAATAATTGTATTTAGCTCTGTTACTTCCTCATTTCTTCCTTTTGTTTTTGCTTCTCTTTACTCAAGAGCAAGTTTCAGAGTCTCTTCTGACATCTACTTTGGTCATTTAGGTCATTTATTTTTTTCTTTTCTTTTTAATGAGCTTTTGATTTCTTTATGTCCATGGTGCTTACAATATTCTTTGCCATATTAATTCAGATACATCAATTCTTTAATCTTCCTTATTCATTTTCCAGCTTTCCCATGTATATGAGGTTATTGAAAATGCCTTGGCTGGAATCAAGCACAAGTTAGTCCTCAAAGTGACATCTTTGCTTTTAACCATTTAATTTCTCGACTACTGCCTTCTATGGGTGTTTATAGTGGTTCCAAGTAAAATGAAATTCTTAACCACTTCAGTCTTTTCTTGTTATTTTGATGTTAATTATTGTGAGTATTGTATTGTCAGTATCATCTCCTATTTTGTGATTTACCTTTTTACTTTCTTAATCATAAGTTGCAAAGAGCAGAACTTTAAAATTTTGATAAGGTTCTTCTTAAAATTGTTAATGGCTTGTTCTTTCTGGGTGCTCTAAAGAAATCTTAGTGAGTCCAAAGTTGCAGTGAATAAGGAAGAGTAGAAGAATCGAAACATTTGAGTTATGTTGTTGTTGGAGAAGAATATTAAAAATACCATGGACTTCCAGAAGACCAAACAAATCTGCCTTAGAACAGGTGCACCAGAATGCTCCTTAGAAGCCAGAATGGCTAGACTTTGTCTCTCATATTTTGGACATGTTATCTGAAGGGACCAGTCCTTGGAGAAGGACATCATACTTGGTAAAGTTGGAGGGTCAGCAAAAAAATAAAGAAGACTCCCCCAATGAGACAGAGTGATACAATAATAGCAACAGTGGACTCCAATGTACCAATTGTGAGAATGGCACATGACTGGACAACGTTTTGTTCTGTTGTGCATAGGGTTGCTATGAATTGGAATCGACTCAGTGGCACCTGACAACAACAAAAGTTGCAATGATTTCCCCCTCTATTTTCTTCTTATGTTTTAATACATTTAACTTTCATGTTTAGATCAATAATTTGTGCAAAACTAATTTTTGTTTATAGTGTGAGGTAATGGTTACAGTTCGATATGTATATCCAGTTGCTCTAACACCATTTGTTAAAAAGATTCTAATTTCCTCATTGTTAAAAGTCAGTATATAGAGAACTATTTCTGGATTTCCTGTTCTGTTCCATGGTTTTATATATTTATTGTTATGGAAATATCACCTTTGATAGGTTATTACAGCTTTATAATCTTAAATAAGGTATTTTAATTTTTTAAAATTGTTTTGGTAAATATGCATTCCTTATATTTTAATGAAAATTTTAGAATTAGTTTCTAATATAAATAATTCAATTGGGAGATCTTTTTGTGCATTTGTTTAATTTTTTTTTTTTTTTCTTTAGTGTTTGATAATTTACATGGACTGGAATTTTCTATATGGAGACACTTTAAATTACAAATTAAATTTCTTTAATATACATAGAACTATTCATATTTTTTATTTCTATTTTGTGTCAATTTTGGTAATTTGTGTGTTTCAGTGTTTTTTGTTTTATTTCATTTGTTTTTTGCTTTATCTAAGTATTTTTAAGCCTTTTTTCCATTATTGCGCCCTTAACAAATGTATTGGAGTCTTGGTGCGGTGCTGAAGGATAAGCACTAGGCTGCTAACCACAAGGTTCGTAGTTCAGACCTTATTGAGGATAACTGTGAATCAGAACTGACTGACTTGTTAAGTGCAATCTAGTCGACATTTAACAACAGCTGTATTGGGAGTGCATTGTTGCTCTGTATGATAAGTACTGGACTGTGAACCATAAGAATGGAGGTTCAAGCCTATAAGCCACTCCACAAGAGAAAGATGAAACATTCTCCTCCTGCAAATATGTACAGTCTTAGAAACCTTATACAGGGTCGCTATGACTGGTTTTAATCATTATAGCTAGACATGTATAAATGTTATTGACTTTTTATGAAACCAATTTTTGTTTCTTCCTATTGTATGTTCTTATTTAATTTCAGCTTTCTATATTTGTTTCCTTCAACTTACTTTGGGTTAATTTTGCTTTTTCTTTTGTAGCTGCTTAAGGTTAGAAGCTTGGGTTATTCATTATAAATGGTTCTTCTTTTCTAATGTAATAATGTAAAACTATGAATTTCTCTCTAAATAATACATTAGTTCATACCACAAATTTGATATGTAATATTTTCATTAGTTACCATAAGGTAATTTCAGATCCAGATACCTTTTTAATGTTAGTATTCAATTTTAGACATCAATCATCCTTATTTAATTTTAAATTTAATTTACCAGGTTTTTGGGTCATTAATAGTGACCATTTGGTTGTGAGTTTTTGTTTTTAAAATTATCATAATGAATTCATAGATTTAAACTTACTTTGTTGTATTTAACTGCATTTATTATCCATATCCATGCTCTAGATTTCTCATTTTTGTCCAGTGGGAAGAAACCTTTTTAAATTGGTTTCTGAGTTCCTTTGACATCATCCTAGTCTGATAGATAGTCTAGCTCATTTTTTACATCTGTACTCCATATTTGGAGTCAAGGCACCTCTTGATATTGTTGCTATTGTTGTTAAGTGCCGTCGAGCCAATTCCGACCCATAGCGACCCTGTGTAGGGTTTTCAAGGAGCAGTTGGTGAGCTTGAACCACTGACCTTGCAGTTCAAATGACTTTGCAGTCTGATGCATTAGCCCACAGCACTACACCTGGACTCCACTTCTTGATAGACTATGACAAATATTCTAGCTCATGACTGTGACAGATACTAAGCCAAGGTACTGCAGTTGATTTCAATGGGAATTATTGTTTGGAGGTCACATTCTTGTGATTGGGAATGATCTTTTATACTGGGTAAATCACTTAAAAAATTTATATTAGTTAAATATTGAGCATGATGCAGTGTGGTAGCAAAGAAACCTGGAGTGGGAGCCAGTTCATCCATTTATTCATTCATCAAGTATTTATGCAGCATCTCTCATGTGCTAGGCTCTTTTATGTACTAGGATACAACAGTAAGCAGAAGACGCAAAACCTCTGCTTCCATGGGAGCTTGCAGTCTACTCAACTCAGGATTCTTTTTGTGCCTACTGCTAGTGATCTTGTCCAACCTTTTACTTTTTGCGGCTCAAGTATAAGATTATAAAATTGTGCTAAATAGGTGATAATGTCTTCAGCTTAAAAATTTAATACTTCTATTTCTTGCCTCCAAGCTTATTCACTGTTTGTGGTGTTTTTTGCTTCCCTTTCCCTTGTCTTACAGAGATGACAGAAGAAGAACAGTTTGCTCTGGCTCTCGAAATGAGTGAGCAGGAAGCCAGGGAAGTGAACAGCCAGGAGGAGGAAGAAGAGGAGCTCTTAAGGAAAGCCATTGCTGAAAGCCTGAATGTAAATACGCTCTATTGAAAAGTTTGTGAGGATTAATCAGCAGTGTTCTTTTGCTCTTGTAGTGTTATAATTGTATTAGGAAAGATCTAACTGTGGTTGTTCATAGTGTTTTCAACTAATAAGTATTTCCCATAATAATTTTTAAGTCTGGGTTGAATTGTTGCTGAACCCAATATGAATTGTTTTGTTAGTTCTTGTAAAGTTTTCTTCCATTTGATGGATTTTCAGACCATGGATTAGGGGAACAATAGTAGTTGACAACTTCTGAAAACAGTTACTGAGTATCACGAACCCCTCATGGGGTTCGTGATACTCAGTAACTGTTTTCAGAAGTTGTCAACTACTATTGTTCCCCTGCTTTGTGGAGAAACAAAGGAAATGAGAATCAGTGATTGGATTACAGAGAGAAAGAATGGGAAGTTTGAAAAATAATAATAATAAATAAAAAGCTAAATTATCTTTTGAATATGGACAGTTGAGAATATTTTAAATGTGAAGGATATTTGCTGCCAGTGGCAACCTAAAGCCTTCCATTATTCTATTCAGTTCTCTGTATTAGAAAAGCTTTAATGAAGTGGTCTAGTGTAGCACTTGGCCCAAGGTAGGAATTCAAAACACATTTGTGGACTTCATTTGAACTGAGTCTTTACCTTTTTTGGAAAGTAGAGACTAATAGGTACAGTGTCCACCCATTTTTGTTCTTTCTGTTACCCTTCATGTATACATATTTTATTAATAAATCTGGTCTGGGGTGGAATCACGTTTCAGAGTTGCCGGCCTTCTGATGACTCTGCTACCAGCTCTCGACCTCTTGCCATTGGACCATCTTCACAGTCCCACCGAGAGAAAACCACAGACTCTGGGATCACTGAAGGCATGTATCCCTGTTCTGACTCCTTTCACTCATCAAGTAGGACCATATCACAGGGATTTCATGCTGAGAGTTGATATACAGAAATGTCCCCAAACCTTCTGGTAGTGTCAAAGAGGTTAAATCAGAAAGTAGTTTAGTTCTCACAAATATTCAGCATACTTTTATCTCCAAGGATAAACCAACATTTGATTAAACCCATAGTAGAGCCTTTCTTACAATTTGTAATCTTAATGATAGCTTATCAAACCCTCTTAATAAAAACAGCTTGTCTTTAGCCCTACTTTTTCTCAAATACCTACAGGCATATGGCAGCTGGTACCTCGATCACTGTTTAAAGGCTCACATATCAGTCAGGGAAACGAGGCTGAGGAAAGAGAGGAGCCCTGGGACCACACTGAAAGCACTGAAGAGGAGCCGGTCTTTGGCAGCTCAGGAAGCGGGGACCAATCAAGCCAGCCAGTCTTTGAGAACGAGAGCGTTAAATGTTTTGACAGATGTACTGGCCACTTGGCTGAGCACGCACAGTGTGGGAAGCCACAGGAAAGTACTGGGAGGGGCTGTGCTTTTGTCCAAACCACCCAGGGTAGGGGGGACATATCTAGGCACTGCCTGTCTACCCCAGTAGATGCCAGAGGTTTCCAAGGCTTTGGCGGCACTGTGCATTACTTCTGGGGTATTCCATTTTGCCCTGCTGGGATAGACCCTAATCAGTATACCAAGGTCATTCTCTGCCAGCTAGAGGTTTATCAAAAGAGTCTTAAAATGGCTCAGAGGCAGCTCCTTAAAAAAAAAGGGTTTGGGGAGCCAGTGTTACCTAGGCCACCTTCTATGATCCAAAATAAATGTGGCCAAGGAGATGAGGCTAGTGAAAAAAATGAAGGCATCTCAGAAGATATGGGAGATGAAGATAAAGAGAGGCAGGAGTCTAGGGCATCTGTCTGGCTATCAAAACCCAAGGATTTCCAAGAAAGTCCAATTAAAAGCTTGAAAGAGAAACTTTTGTTGGAGGAAGAACCAACAACCAGTCATGGTCAGGTAAGGGCCAGCGATACTGTAATTAAGGATGATTTGTTCACAGGCTAAACAAGGATGATTATAGCTATTTGTTCTTTTTTAGCTCTTTCATTCTTTCACTACATTGTTCACTACAGAAAATTAGGAAAGTACAAAATAGTGTAAAGAATAATAGAAAAAGTAACCATAATCCCAGTACCAAGTGGCAACCATCATTATTTTGAGCATGCATTTTGAATCAGTAGTTTCTATGTATATAAAAATACATTAAAAAAATTTTTTTTAAGCAAAATGAAAATCTTCTGTTTAAACTTTGTACCTTTTTTCTTACATTCTTAGGTCTTTTCCTATTACGTATGCTTGAAGACATCCTATCATGTGGATGTATCATAATTTATTTTGTATAAATTTTTTGTTTCTGAAAAGTTAAAAAAAAATTTTTTTAATAGATGACATGACTCAAAATTTTAGAAGGTAAAATTGAAAACCAATTCTCCTCACTGAAGGCAACCCACATTAATAGTTTCTAGTGTATTCTTCCAAAATAATTTATGTAGCTAAACAAATGTGTAGACATATTAGTTTTCCTCACTTCCTTTTATACATATGATACTATACACATTATTTTGTACCTTGACTTTTTCATTAAATATTTCTGTGAGATCATTCTATAGTAGTACATAAAAAGCTTCCTCAGTTGTTTTTTCAGATATATAATACACCATGTATGGCTATGTTAATGCTTTATTTTATCTTGTGCTCTGTTGTCGTTAAGTGCTGTTGAGTTGGTTCCAACCAATAGCGACCTCAAATAGGGTTTCTGAGGAGCGACTGGTGAACTTGAACTGCTGACCTTGTAGTTCAAAGCAATCTTGCGGTCCAGTGCGTTAACCCACTGAGCCATACCAGGACTCCAGTGCTCTGTTGGTGGACACTTATTCCCAATAGATTTCTATTACGAATAGTGCTGCGTGATTGACTGACCTTGTAGAGGACATTTCCTACATATTGGGAATATTTGTGGATAATTTCCTATAAATGGAATTACTTGATCAAAAGATTTATAATTTGGTTAACTATTACCAAATTGCTATCCATAGATGTAGTATCAATTTATACTCCTACAAGTTTTCCCATGCCCAGTCAGACTTTTTAATATTTGCCAATCAGAGATGAAAAATGTTATCTCTGTATAGTCACAATTTGCATTTAAGTATGAACTTTTTAAAAAATGTATTACCTTATTTACATTTCCTTTTGTGTCTATTTAGATCTTATGATTACGTTTATTTTTCAATGATCTTTTTCTTAGTTGTTTGCTTGCATT
This sequence comes from Chrysochloris asiatica, assembly GCF_000296735.1. Classification (NCBI taxonomy): domain Eukaryota; kingdom Metazoa; phylum Chordata; class Mammalia; order Afrosoricida; family Chrysochloridae; genus Chrysochloris; species Chrysochloris asiatica. Next base: position 2,588,656 of record NW_006408760.1, read on the forward strand.
CTCTGTATATTAGGGAAGTTGGTTCTTTTATGATATGAAATACAGAGTTTTTCAGTTTAGTTTTTCCCATATAGTAGTTTATTTCTAATTTTGCTTGTCATAGTTTTCTATAATTTTCTTAAATATTTCCTTATTTGGGGACATCTAGATTGGTTTTTCAGTCTTTTTCTGGTGTAGTTAAATTGTATCCTTTTTAACTTATATCCTTATTTTCTCTGAATATTATAAAGACAGTTATATAATAACACGTTCTTTATGTCATTGTAAAAAGCTACAGAGTATTCTGTTTTATGAATACCTTGCTATTTTTATGTATAGAACTCAGTTTTTCATTTTCTTTTGCTGTTATCTTATTCATTCTGTCTCTCCTAAGAGCTCAAGAGATAGCTATGAGATATATCATAGCATGCTGTAGTAACTGTGTGGCTTTGAGCAAACCACATAGTTCTCTGAATCCTAGTTTTCATATCTATAAAATAATAGCAATTCCTATTGTTAATAGTTGTTTTAATGGCTAAAGTAGATTTATGTAAATGCCCACCTACTATAATGCTTAGCAGATTACAGGCACTAAAAAGTCATTGGGAGTTCCTTGGGGATCATTCTTCTTAACAGTTTTTTCATGCACATTTTGGAAAGATTGCACTAAGTGAAAAGGTGGTTCTTTAATAACTTCACTTTTCCAAAGGAAATCTAGGCGATGCTTATAATAACATGTTTCATTTGTTAGTTATTTGTAGCATAGAGATGCTTCCTATTTGAAAAAGAATTAATTAGCTCCATAAGAGTCAATGCTTAATGATTTATTGTAATTCAGGTTGTTAGCTTGGAAGATCCTAGGGCCAGAGTGCTGGTACGTAGACTTGTGTCTGGTTCTAAGATATGAAAATAGTGCCTTTGGATAGTCTAGAAATGGTCATAACTAAGTGACTGGTCCTTTTAGCTTGACTCTGACCTTAACTTCAAGAATAGGCCACTGTGATTATTAATTGGTACTATTTGACTGCAACAAAAAAAAATCCTTTATCATAAAAGCGTACCTTATAAATTCTAAAACGGGTTCATCGTTAGCCTGAAGAATGTATTGGGTCTAGAAAATCAACCATAATTTTTGTTACTCATCTCTGTATTGCACCACTTGTCCGTCAGTGTTCGTATTGTGGTGGCTTGTGTGTTGGTGTGATTCTGGAAGCTATGCCACGGATATTTTAAATACCAGCAGGGTCACCCATGGTGGAAGGTTTCAGATGAGCTTCCAGACAAAGACAGACAAGGAAGAAGGAGAGATAGACTACTTTTGAATATGTAGTCACTGAAAACCATATGAATAGCTGTGGAAGAACACTGCCATGACTAGATTATTGAATATTGAATTACATCTGCTTCATTTCTTTCCCTTTGGACTGGCTTCCTTTGCTTCTCTGATCCACACTGTAGATGGAAAACACTAATCTTATAACTCCCTAAATGCTAATTTACTCACAGATGATTTACTTCCAATTCCAATTCTAAATTTCCAGGGAAGGAATTGTGACCCTTTTGGGGTTAGTGGTCCTCAATAGCCCAGTTAACTGTTATGTGAAGGAGGTATGTGTCAAACTGTACAAATGGCTCCGAGTCCACTGCTACAGTGGGGAGGGAGGGGTGAGGGACAACCATCAGTAAAAGGAGACCAGGCTGACAACTTAGTTAATTCACCATAGACATTAACTAACAGCTATTATAGAGATACTGATGAGGCTTTCTGATCCCGTAAAGTTTTACAGCCTCGGAAACCCTGTACAGGGTCGCTGTGAGTCAGAACTGACTCCATGGCACACAGCCATCACCACCAAAGAGATATTGAAAACATGCTGAAAAGTTTAAAGATAAAATTTAAAGCATCCACAATCCTACCATCAGGTGATGTATTCCTTCATCTTTTTTCATATAGTTATTTTTTGTGTAATTCAGATCAGGCTGCATTTTTAGCTCAATATTATGTGAACTTTTTTTTCATGATTTTAAAGCTATGTAGAAGATTGCATTTTTAATGACTATATAATCCAGCTTATGGATAGTTTATGTTTTGGGTGTGGTAAACGTCATTCTGTGTAATGTTAAAATTAGTGTCCTTAGAGCTAGGGAACAAGATAGAGTTGAAGAGTTTAGAACATTAAAACAAAAATACTTGCTGCTTATTGCCAAATTACCTTTCAGAAAGGTTGTTCAAATTTGTAGGCATTCCTTCTAGCAGTGTATGAGAGTATCTGGTTCGCTGAGCTTTTACAGTACAGAATATTTTTAAAAGCCAAGAGAATAGATAGGTAAATAGTGAAGACCATACTATTGTAATTTTGCTTTTCACCTTTATCTTACACTTTCAGGAATTGAGGGTAGAAAGAATTTTTATGTTCGTTTGTTAAACATTTTCTATTGAACGTGACTAAATTTGAAACTCCTTGGTTCATAGAGATAGCAATATAATTAGAGAAACAAGGACTCAGAAAACATTTACCTTGGAACGAGATGGCTTGGCACAAATGGAGATTATAAAACTTGAAAATTAAATGAAGAAAATTTTTGGCATCACAGAGAAAAAGGAGGCTGAAAGGTTACCTGACAAGGAGGCAGAGGGGGTAGTACTATGTTTCAGAGTCCAATCTTTTTTAGAAGTCCCAGTACTGGAATTTGTTCCCAAGAAATGACTTGATTATGTGGGTGTGTGAAGACCTTGACTGATTAAACTTCAAGCTGATATATATATATGCCAAATTCCAGTTTATCAATTTATTACAGGAGAGAGGCATTTTCAGTGAGCAGAATACTCAGGTTCACCATGTACAGTACCTACTTTCTAGGATGAAGGCATCTTGGAAACTGAAATAGTAATCAGAAAATGGGATGCTTACGGGATAGAAAGGTCTGATAAGCTACCACTGCCCCATGAGAGAGGACATTTCTTTGGTGACCAGTCTGTTCACTTTCACTTCCCAGGTCATGGGGTTGATTCTGGATGTTTGGGTTTTCCTTTTTTAGATTCAGTGAAAATTGTTCCCTTTCCATTAACACATTATTTCTTCAGTCATAGTGCAATGTATTGATTAAGCCCAGCTTCTTAAAGTTGCATTCCTATCCTGCTTCTTTGTTTACATTGATTAGATTCAAGTATTCCCATTGATGTTTGCTTGCTTTTATTCTCACGTTTATGTTCTGGAAGAGCCCCACATTTCCTATTTCCAGATTACTGTTACCAAGATGTAAGTTTAAAAATTAGCAATAGTTTCTTGAAATGAAGATGTTTTGGAAATTCTTTGTTGAAATTGGTTGAGAAGAAGATAGTTTCAACAAAGCAATATAGCAGTTGTGACTAGAGCATGGATTTTGGAGTCATACAAGTCCCAATTTCACTTTTAATTTGGGTCAAATCGTTTAACCTCTTGAAAGTTCCACTTACCTCATTTCTTAAATAACTTGGTACTTTCTACCTATATATAAGGTTCTTGGAAAGGAGCTAGTGCATGTACAGTGATTAGCATAGCACTAACATATAATTGTTGTTGTTGTTATGTGCCGTGGAGTCGGTTCTGACTCATAGCGACCCTGCACAGGGTTTCCAAGGCTGTAAATCTTTACGGGAGCAGAACGCCTCATCTTTCTCCTGCGGAACCGCTGGTAGTTTTGAACTGCTGACCTTGCGGTTCACAGCCTGATTCGTAACCACTACGTTACCAGAGCTCCTTAACATAATAGGTGCACAACAATTTTTTTTTTTTTTTTAACAGTTACACTCGGAAGGGAGAGAGATATGCAAAGTAGCCTAAGGGACAAATGGCAATGTCTTATATATTCGTGCCTTGATTGCTTCTCAAGACCAATGGTTAGTTTATAGTCAGCTAGTCAAAGAAAGTAAAATTCTATTTAATGGACACTAGGTGTCAGTATTTTTTTTTAGAGTTCAGAACTGAAGCAGTGTTTTGGCATTGCTGAGTTCAAACAGATAGTCAGGTAAAGTATTTATTGCTGTTGTATTTTAGACCTTTTGACAGTTTTGTTCAACCCTCATTTTTCATAATGACTACATTTCTGATCACTGTACAACTTTATCTTCCCTTTTACTGAAGGCTCAACTCTGCTATAAGTTTTCTTTAGTATATTTCATCATTTACCTGAGTTGTAGAGAGATGCCTAACTTGTTTAGCTTATTTCTATTCTTTTGGGAGACTGTAAACTTCAGTCAGTAGTTTTACATTACAGCTACTGAAAGAAACCTTACAGATGAGGCGCTTTCTCAGAAGTTTCCTGAAGGCAACAGTGGCTTGTTTTTCACATTGAATGTAGGTGCTATTTTGTGCACCTACATTCAATGAGCTTACATTTGCATCAATTGTGTACCATTAATCAAATAAAGTAATTTATTTGTAATCTAGTCTTTATTTGATCTTCATAAAAGGTATCCCTGCAGCCAGATATCAAAGCCATAGTGACAGGGCCTTCTATGATGACTTGGTTGTGCTCAGTTAGACTTCTTTCATTGATTGCAATGTTTGTTTCAACTCAGTGTTTCCACTGAAATCCAGACTCCTGCCCTCCTTCTACAACAAGTGTTCTGTATTTCTTTTCTGAAATAGTAATTCATTTGTCTTACTAATTAATGTTGATGTAGGTCTTGCATTTTACAAAGTACATGCGTTATCTTGTTTAATTCTTATAGTAACGTTCTGTGAAGAAATATTAATGTCCATTTTAGGATGAGGAAACAGATTCAGAGGCGATTTAAGTTTATAAAAGTTAGTAGGTGATTCAGTTGAGATTCAAACTCCAGTCTGACTCCACAGGCTCACTATGCTCTTTTTACTGAAACATTCCAACTGATGCAAAATAATATATTCTTGCTAGTTTTATTCCTGCTAATTGCTGTGTAGGCTATTGAAAAAAAAATTTTTAAAAGGAAAGTTACTCATCTGTGCCCATATATTTAGGATGTTACATATTTCTTTTCAGTCTTCCCAAGGTCTATTTGTTGAAGAAACATCTGAAGAAGGAAACTCTGTACCTGCCTCACAGAGGTGAGATATGTTGCTATGGGTCTGAATTTTCCTCTAGTGATACCATCTAGAGATGAACTGCATGAGTTAGAATGTATAAGGACAGCTTGTCAGCTTAGACTATGAGGAATTGTTGTTATCTCCCAATTCTCAAATTATTTCACAGAAGCCTAGAATATTAGGTCTGGAAGGGATCTTACAGGTTTCTTATTCATTCCAACCTTCATAGCATAAATTCTATGTACATTTTTCCTGAAAAGTGGTCACATCCTAACTACTTTCTTTCTTAATTAAGTGTACTTCCTTCCTATGCCAGTTTGAAAGGAGCTCTGATGGCATATTGGTTACGAATTGGGCTGCTAATCTTAAGGTCAGCAGTTTGAAACTACCAGCAGTTCGCAGGAGAAAGATGAGGCTTTCTGCTCCTGTAAAGATTTACAACCTCAGAAACCCTGTGTAGGGTCGCTATCAATCGGGACCGACTCCATGGCACGTAACCACCAGCCACTACCATGCCAGTTTGAAGAGTCTTTATGACCCTTCTATGCCTCATGACCTCTTTTTTTATTGTTCCCTCCTCTTATGCTTATTTTATCTGTGTATCCAAATTACATACTCTTCTTTTAACTTTTTATTGTGAATTGAGTGCAAGTTTCCAAATACCAGTTTTACATTCAACAGATCATACATTTTATTTCATGTCAATGATTGCAATCCCTTCCATGCAACAGCAATTAAACCTATCTCTTATTTCCATTTTCATGTTGAGCATATCTTTTTTTTTTATTTTAAGGTTTTTATTGTGGATTGAGTGAAAGTTTACAGGGCAGATCATCAGTTTTACATTCAACAAATCATACACCTTGTTTCATTACAATGATTATAATCCCCTCCATGTACCATCAGTTAACAGTATTTATCTCTATTCACTTTAGTTCTTTTTAAACAAAAATACTCGGGCATATATAATAGTTTACACTACTAAAGGGCACATTCTGTAAGTCTGCTTCCTGGTCCAGCTCTTAGTAACTCTCTTCCCATGAATCCAGAGTCATCAGCCGCTCCCTCTCTCTGTCCCCATAGCTACCTCCATCTCTGGCATTGCTGCTTCTCTGGATAAGGTCACGCATTCTCTTGTGTTCTTCTCCTTAATCAAGGTCCTAGAGTCCTCTGTTTCTGGACAGTAAGGTTAACCACTTCCCTGTTTTTGTTACAAAACTTCTACCTTTATAATTGTGAAAGTCACAATTAGTCATGATAACAGTTATTCACTGTTGAATCTTACGAATCTTATCCCTACCTCTTTTCACCAGACCCATCTAGACAAGATGAAAACTATTCGGTAGGGACTCTTTCTCCCTCCCTCCACACTCTGAAACTAAACTCCCTCTTGAAACCTTGTAAGCCAGTCACTGTGTGCCTTTATCACCCCCTCATTTTAGATAACCAATGTCAATTTGCCTGTCCCTATCTACCCTATGTACAGAGGGGACAGCACTGGTACTTGGTATGAAGACTCCTTCCCTCTCTGTTGGTATTAAGAGTTACAATGTCCATGAGTGTAGGTCAGGTTCATCAAATTATAGCAATTTACCCTTGTTTCCTTTATCAAAAAAAAAAAAATTTTTTTTTGTGTGTGATCTTCTTTTAGTCAAGTTCTGATTATTGAGGCTAGGTTAAATGAGATGGTGAACATGTCTTATTTATGTTGTCATCCCGTATGTACCTATCAACTGCTTGGCTGATGGGCCATGAGGGTGAGTTCTGTTCTAGATTTGAAGACTGGTTGAGGGTAATAGTTTCAGATTTGGGTTCCTTCAATCTCTTTGACTAGTAAACCCAGTCTTTTTAAAAAATAATTTTGAGTCTTGTAGTCTTCCACTATCTGGGACCTTCTAAAGTGATCCATTTCAGAGCAGTTAGTAGTGGTAGCCCGACACTAGTTCTTTTGGTCTCAGAAATGTGGAGACTGACATTCACTTATTCCATTAGTCCATTGGACTAATTGATTCCGAGCATCTTCAGTTTTCATCACTCTTTTCTTCTACTCATGGAGACACCAATAGTAACCTTGTCAAGTCTTGTTAGTTTAATAATAGATAGTGGTTGATTAGCTATAAACTGCATTATTAACTGGATTATTCTAATCACTTTTCCCTTTTATCCAGTAGTTGACCTTTAGGGATTTCTCAAGAGCTTAATTTTGTGTTGAGTGACCCATCATTTTCCACATAGAAGTTGAAGCACATTTACTATTTACGATAATTTGGGTGGTGTTCTGAAGCTTTTGATAAGTTGATAATATTAGATATTTCTTCTTAGGCTGAAGAGTAAACCTTTAGTTTGACATTCCTGTGGTTAAGACAGTTTTGAAAGTGGTTTTAACTGGAATATGCCTTCTGATTCCTGCAGGCCTTTCTGCTTTATTTGTGGTGAGCTCTGTGCAGAGCAGATGTAGGTTTTAATAAATGATTATATGCTTTGTCATCAAGAGATAGTTGGAATCTCAGGCAATGCGGTTGGACTTCAAATTGATTAGCCTATTTTATAAACGTCAGTTAATTGTTTTGTGATGGATCCTTTGACTAGAACCTAAATGTTACATGCAGAGTAAACTGTGTCTGGCTTGACTTTATTAAAAATGCTTTGAGATGTTTTATTTAGAGAGTGAAATCACTTGTGGTTTCCTATCAAGACTTAGTTATTTATCATGAATCAATGGTGGCTATTTTCTCTTCTCTGTGGTTCTTAGCTGATGTGAGGATTTGTGTTTTTAAAATATCCTCTTGCATATACTTTATCAAACTAATTGTAAAGCTCTGTGAAACCTGAGGGGGCTAGTTGTAATGCTCAGATTTCTCAGCTATGTGTTTGTGTGTCAGAAAGAGATTGTACTCTATGAGCAAGGCAGGGAAAACTAGAGGTTGGAAGCCTTTCATAATTAAGTTTTGCTCAGAAGAGATATTCAACTTGTGTGGGCAGAGTTTTGCTGCAGGGCACATTGGAATTGCAGTCTTATTTTTGTTGCTTAGAAAGCCACATCTTGAGATAAAAAGAAAATTTAACTGCAAGGTGAAGGAAGAAGCTGGTGTGTTGTCAGAAGAGTCTGCATGTTCTCTCTCTATTACGAGTTTACAAATCTTTAGCTTTCAGAAGGCTGAGATGGAGACTATAAAGTACTTTTGACATCCTTACAGTGGAGCGGAGGTTTTGGTTTCTGAGATTCACAGTTAGTCCTTACCCTTCAACCTTCCTTTGTCAAGACTCCAAAAAAGGATTCTTTTCATTCAGTAATTTCAGGGACTGAAGTTGTAAGTATGTTTATTTTCCATATTTCTGGTCTAGAGTTTTCACTACTGATTCCTTGATTCCCTGTTGTGCTTTTGTGGTTTTTGACAGCAGGTATCAAATTACCTGTGGCTTTGTGAATGACTCACCACTGCTTTTGGGCTTGTGTTCTGATTTATTTTACTGGAAATTCACTTGGGATTTGATTCTTTTTCAGCATTGTTACTTTGACCAGTAAGAGAAGCTCAATCCTTATGCCAGAGAGTTCTGCAGAAGAAATCACTGTTTGTCCTGGTAAGCAACCCACTGTGATTTTACTGATATCTAGCTTCTACCTTTTTATGCCTATTTTACTCTGTCTTGTCCAACTCACTTTCAAGTGGCTTATAATGTGACTGACTAACTACATATGTGGTTTTATAGAATAAGCACTGGACTGCTAACCACAAGGTTAGTGAATCAAACCCAACAGCTACTCCTCAGAAACCATATACGGACTCACTATGAGTTTCAGCTGATTTGACAGCTCTTAACAGCAAATATATATAGATACACACACACACATACATCTTAAAAATTGGGCTCTGAATTTTATTCTTTTACCCTATTAGGGATGTTTTAGTTTTGAAATTTACGTGACTCTTCTGTCTACTTGTTTGCTTTTCAACCTTATCAGAGATGGCAATAATTTATTAGGAATTGGAACTCCTGGATAAGCCCTGGACTGTGAACCACAAGGTCAGCAGTTCAAGCCAACCAACGGATCCTCAGAAATCCTAAACCTTAGCAGAGATGGCAGCAAAGTATTAGGAATAGCACTTAATTTCATTAACTGTACTTTCAGAGCCAAGAGAACTTTATACTTTGCTTGATGTGTTCTCAAAGGTGGCCTGTCCTCAAATCTGCTTGTCATTAAAGCAGATTTTTTATAGAGCCTTTTACTGGTTAGTTTTTACATTGCCATTCATTGAAGTTCTATTGCTTAGGGAGTCTAGAATTGAATTTTGTGCACAGTTCTGCCATTGACTTCTTTTTATTTCCGACAAGGCACTTAATCTTGTTAATTATAGAAATGAAAAGAATGCATACCTTGCTTTGTGCACAGGAGATGCTCATACAGAGTTGCACATGGATGTATTTTGATGTATAAAATATTTTCAAATGAATTAAGATGCACATATTTAAGGGCACTTGAGTTGAATCATGGAAGAATATGAAGAATTCTTTTATGATATGAGCCACAATTAGGAATTTGTTTCAGTTTATATTGTTTGGATTTTCTCAAAAGTAGAGCCTATTATATTTGTCAGTGTTCTTACCCATATGCGATTGAGGGCATTTCTATTCATGTTTAAACTCTTTGGACAGCAAATGTTGTACATATGTTACTACTATAAGTCATTATCATTGTATCTGATTTTCCCTTAGGTCTCTTTTAGCCTGTGAGGGTAATAAGAAAGCAGGAGGAGGAGATTTCAAAAAGTTAGTGGAAAAAATGGGATGAAAACATATTGGAAATTTTCCATGAACTATTTGAAGTCCCTTCATATTTCTCTTGTTTTGGTTTCTTTAAGTTTTTATTCCTAGAGACTCAATTTAGTGTACATGTCATCTAGGAAGTTTTGGGAATATGTTTTAACATTGATAGCATGATTTATATTTTTAAAGTTAAATGTGTTGGAGTTCTGGTGTGGCACTGTAGGATAAATACTGAACTGCAAGGTCAGTGGTTCAAACTCACCTGCCGCTCCTCTGAAACTGTATAGTGTCATTATGAGTTGGAACGGACTCAACAGCACTTAACAACAAAAACAACATGTTGGTTTTTGCTGAAAGTGGTTTCCTAACTCATTTCAAATACATTTGGATTACTGCCTAATGGTACCTACTAAGAGAACCCACTACCAAGTACTATGACTTGTCAGGAGCACTCAGGATTGCTCTGCTGTGTCTGTGAAAAGAAAATCTTACCCCTCTCAGTCTGGGATGGCTCACTTACACCATCCTGCTGTGAAGTCATTCTATGTATCTTTCCTGCACGATTGCACGCAATGTCACCATGGGATCTTGTAGAAGAAACTAGCAAATACAATGATCTTGAAAGCCCTAGTTAATGAGAGAGGAAAAAGCAAGCCCTTCACAACTGAGGATAGATAGCTTTTATGATCACAACTTGCTGTCATTAGTCTAGTGATTAAGTCCCACTGTTTGCTGACATAAACTGCTTCTAAATGGGATCACAAAAGGTTTCTATAACATTTATGCTCCTTTTGCTAAGAAAGTGTGACTTCTATATGAAGCTAAACTTATGAGTCTCTTTTTAAGTATATAGTTTAGGAGCTGTGCATCTTAATTGTCTGGAAATTTTGTTCTAAATGGTTGTAACACAGATTGAATGTAGTATTCCACGTTACCTATTTCCTTTGTCTTATATTTCTGAAAGTTCCAGGAGTCTTAATATTCTTAGCATCTTTTTAGTGTTACTTTGTTTAGAAAGCGGGATTATAGCCTTATGCTAACATTGTTCATACTACTAGCAATTTTGATTTCTGAACTGCCGATTAATGCCCTCTTAGAAACCTTGATGGTAAAGTGGTTAAAACACTTGGTTCCACCTGAAAGTTTGCAGTTTGAACCCACCAGCTTTCTCCATTGGAGAAGGACGTAGTAATCTGCTTCCATAAAGATTTACAACCTTAGAAACCCTTTGGGGCAGTTCTGCCCTGTCCTATTATAGAGGCACTATGAGTTGGACTACTGATGTGGCACTGTAGGATCAGCACTGGACTGTAAACTACAAGGCCAGCAGCTCAAACCCACCAGCTGCTCCTTGGAAACCCTATCCAGGGTTTCATATCCCTATGAATTGGAACCTTCTTGATGGCACTTAACAACAATGAGTTAGTTAGTGGTGGTAGTGGTGGTTATGTGCAGTGGAATCAGTTTCGACTTGTAGTGACCCTGTATACGGTTTCTGAGGCTGTAAATCTTTACAGGAGTAGAAAGACTCATCTTTCTCCCGCAAACCACTGGTAGTTTCGAACTGCTGACCTTGAGATTATCAGCCCAACTTGTAACCACTACACTACCAGAACTCCTTGATTTAGTCGATAGGAAATTTGAAAGTCATCAAAATGAAATGGAACACATAAAGATTGATACCGTAGACATTAGTGTACTTAAAATGGACTGGTATAGGCCATTGTGAATAAGACAGTCATAACTTTTACTATGCCAGAAATGACAGTTTGAAGAGGAATGACTTCACATTCATTGTCAAAAAGAGCATTTCAAGATCTTTCTTCAAGTCCAATGATGTCTGTGATAGGATAATATCCACAATATCCATATATCTACAAGGAAAACTGGAATTCTGTTGTGGCACTTTAGGATAAAGCACTGGATCTCAAGGTTGGTGTGAACTATATGGTTTGTAGTTCAAACCTATGAGCTGCTCCATGAAAACCTTAGACAGGGTTGCTATGAGTTGGGACTGACTTGATGGTACTTAACCACACTAGCAAGGAAAACCAGTTAGTATTTATTATTCAAATTTATGTAGCACTCACTAAAGCCAATGATGATGAAATTGAAGAATTGTACCAACTACTTCTTCAATCTGAATTGATCAAACATGCAATCAAGATACATTTATAATTACTGGTGACTGGATTGTGAACGTTGGAAATAAAGAGGAAGGATCAATAGTTGGAAACATGGCCTTGATGAAAGAAATGATGCTAGAGATTGCATGATCGAATTTTGCAAGATCAATGACTTATTCATTGCAAATACCTTTTTTCAACAACATAAAAGGTGATTATACACGTGGACCTCATCAGATGGGGAATACGCAGGACTCAAATTGACTACATCTGTAGGAAGGAATGATGGAGAAGCTCCATATCACGAGCCCAAACAAGACAGTGATTAGACTGTGGAGATCATCAATTGCTTATATGCAAGTTCACACTAAAGCTGAAGAAAATTAAAGCAACCCCTGAGAGCCAAAATATGACATTGAACATATTCCACCTGAATTTAGAGACCATCCCCAGAACTGATTTGATACATTAGGACACTAATGACTAGAGACCAGAAGAGTTGTGGAATGACATCAAGGACATCGTACAGAAAGAAAGCAAAAGGTCGTTAAAAACCCAGGAAAGAAAGAAAAGATCAAAATGGATGTCAGAAGAGACTGAAACTTAATCTTAAATGTAGAGAAGCTAAAGCAAATGAAGAAATAAAGAAGTCAAAGAACTGAATGGAAATTTTTAAAGGGCAGATTGAAAAGACAAAAGTTAAGTATTATAATGAAATGTGCAAAGATTTGGAATTTAGAAACCCAAAGTGAAGACTACACTCAGCATTTCTCAAACTAAGAGAATAGAGGAAAAAATTCAAGGCTTGACTTCTGATATTGAAGGGCAATATATTAACTGAGGCTAGAAGGATCAAAAGAAGATGGAAGGAATACACAGAGTCACTGTACATAAAAAAATTGCCTGATGTTCAACCTTTTCAAGAGGTACCTTATGATAGTATTGCAGGAAGAAGTCTAAGCTTCATTGAAGGGACTGGTAAGAAACAAGGCTTCAGGAATTAAGAGAATATAAATTGAAATGTTTCAACAAACTAATGTAGCATTTGGAGGTGCTCATTCATCTATGCCAAGAGATTTGAAAGACAGCTACCTGGCCAGACAATTGTTAGAAATTCATATATTTGTGTTCATTCCTAAGAAGTGACCCAATAGAATATGTAAATCATCAAACAATATCATTAATTTCACATACAAGTAAAAAGTTGCTAAAGATAATTTAAAAACAATTCAACAGTACATCAACAAGGAGTTGCTAGAAATTCAAGCTGGATTCAGAAGAGGCTATGGATCTAGGGGTATCATTGCTGACACCAGTTAGATCTTGACTGAAAGCAGAGAATTCCAGAAAGAAGTTTACTTATGTATATTGACTATGCAAAGGTATTTGACTATGTGGATCATAACATTGTGAAAAATGGGTATTCCAGAACTCTTAATTGTACACAGACCAAGAGGCTGTTGTTTGAACAAAACAAGGGAATGCTGAATGGTGTGTGCCAACATTGTATACTTTTATGCTTTTTATTCATTCTGTATACTGAGCAAATAATCTGAGAATATGCACTATATGAGGAAAAATGTGGCATCAGGATTGGAGGTAGACTCATTAACAATCTGCAATATTCAGATGACACAACTTTGCTTGCTGAAAATGAGGAGGACTTAAAATATTTACTGATGAAAATCAAAAACTACAGGCTTCAGTATTGATTATACCTCAATGTAAACAAAATGAAAATTCTTACAACTGGCCCAATAAATATCATCATGGTAAACAGAGAAAAGATTGAAGTTGTCAAAGACTTCATTTTACTCGGATCCACAGTCAATGTACAAAGAAGCAGCCGTCAAGAAATCAAATGAAGATACTACAAGAACATGCAGGTTGTTTGCTGGGGAGCCATCAAGGCAAGTAATCAAGTCCCTTCAGGACAAATCCCCCTCCAAGACTGAAGCTCAAAGGGAGCACATGAGCAGTCATGTAAGCTTATTGGCAACCATGTTGGTCTACTGGTGAGTAGAAGTGGGGGAAAGGCAGCAATGAAGATATGGGCTGAGTTTGACTACGTCCCATAGACTCCCGCTGACCTAGAGATCAGAGAGAAGAGGGTCTGCTGGTTGGTCCAAAGTATGGTGAGACCTGGGGACTCCTGAGCCCATGAACAAGGACCTAGCCACAGAGGGCTAGTGCTGAGAGTGAAGTGTCCAGCTGATATGAAGTGAAGGGAGATGCTCAAGATCACCCAAACATGCAGGTAGTACCCATTTGACCTAGCTTCAATGACTTGATAATCAGAACTTGACTAGAGGAAGATAAAAAAATTTGATAAAGGAAGCAAGTGTAAATTGCTACAATTTGATGAACTGGACCGATACTTGTGGATGTAGTAGCTCAAAGTTCCAACTAAGAGGAAAGGAGTCTTCTCATCAAGGATCAAACCTATCCCCTCTATACCTAGGGTTGATAGGGACAGGTAACTTAGACATTGGCTACTTAAAATGGAGGTGCTATAAAGGGCACAAAGTGGCTGGCTTACAAGTGTTTAAGAGGGAGTTTAGTTTCAGAATGTGTGGAAGAAGGTAGACTCGCCATTGAATAGTTTTCATCTTGTCTAGATGGGTCTGTTGAAAGGAGATGGGGATAAGATTCTTATAATTCAGTAATGAGTAATTGTTATCATGACTAATTGCGACGGTCACAACTGTAAATGAAGAAGTTTTGTAACAAAGTGGGGAGTAGTCAATCTTACTTTCCAGGAACAGAGGACCCTAGGACCATCAAGGGAGAAGAGCATGAGCAGAATGTGGGACCCTATCCAGAGAAGCAGCGACACCAGAGATGGAGGCAGAAATGATGACATGGAGAGATAGGGCAGCTGAAGGCTCTAGACATATGGAAAGAGAAAGGCTGTATGCTGGCAGTCAGGAGGCAGGCTTGCAGAATGTGCCCTTTGGTTGTTTAAATGGTTATATATTCCTGAGTGTTTTTATGTGCATCCAAAAAAAAAAAAAACAAACAAACAGAGAAGGAATAGAAGCAAACACTGTTGAATGATGATGCATTGAGGGGATTGTAATCATTGCAATGAAATGAAATATGATAGGATGAGTACAAAACCAGTGCTTTTCCATGTAAACTATCACTCAATTCACAATTAAAGTTTTAAAAAAAAGAAAAAGCAAGTTTTTCAAAAAAGAAATCAAATGACTTATTTTTTTAGGCCAATCTGCTGCAGAAATCTTTTGAAAGTGTTAAAGGGCAAAGATGGGACTTTCATGACTAAGGTGCGCCTTACTCAAGCCATAGTAGTTTCAGTCACCTCATATGTGTGTAAAAGTTGGACAGTGAATAAGAAAGACCATAGAAGAATGATTGAATTATGGTGTTGGCAAAAAATACTGAAAGTACCATAAACTGCCAGAAATAGAAACAAGTATGTCTTGGAAAAAATATAGCCACAGTTCTTCTTAGAAGTGAAGATGGTGAGACTTTGTCATATTTTAGACAGGAATGATTAATTCCTGGATAAGGACATCATGTTTGGCAAAGTAGAATGTCAGCAGAATTGAGGAAGGACCCCCAGCATATGGACTCAAACATAATAATTGCGAAGGCAGTGCAGGACTAGGTAGAGTTTCTTTCTGTTGTGCATAGTGTTGCTGTAAGTCATAACTGACTGTTATGAGTTGGAATTGACTTGACCGTATTGGTTTAGTTCAGTCTTATAGTTAAATCATTTTGACAGAAAACAAAAACTTGTCAGTGTTGATTTTGAAGTTAAAGGATTTATAATAAATTATTCCATTTGTGACATTCTTGAAAAGACCAAATTATAGTGATGCAAAGTAGATTTATAGCAATGGGTCAAGTTGAAGGGAACTGACTGCAAAGTAGTATGAGAGAACTTTCTGTGAGTATGGGAAATGCTCTTTGTCTTGATTTTGGTGGTGGTTATGTGACTATTTGTCAAAACTTATTAAACTATATCTGAAAATGGATGATTTCTACTATAGGTTAATTATGGCTTGTTAGTGCTTTAAGAAGGCACCCTGGTGGTGTAGTCAGTTATGTGTTGGGCTGCTAACCAGAAGGTCAGCTGTTCGAATGCAACAACTGCTTTGTGGAAGAAAGAAGAGGCTTATTGCTCCCATAAAGATTTATAGCCTTGTAAACCATACAGTTGGAATCAGTGTGATGGCACTTTAACAACAACAATGATGTTATTATGTGCTGTGGAGTCGGTTTCCGACTCATAGTGACCCTGCATAGAGTTTCTGAGGCTGTAAATCTTTACGGGAGCAGAAAGCCTCATCTTTCTCCCGCGGAACAGCTGGTAGTTTCGAAATGCTGACCTTGCGGCTCGCAGCCCGATTCGTAACCACTATGCTACCAGAGCTCCTTAACAGCAACAATAGTAGTGCTTTAAGAAGAATAAAAAGCTAGATCTATATTGCTAATACAATAGTAAAATAGGAAAAATAACTTTATTTTTATCTATGAAAACACTGAATGAAAGAATAATGGAATTTGTACTCTGAGATCAGAAATCATGTGGATTTTTGAACATTTGCAGAGACACAGTTAAGTTCCTCTGAAACTCCTGACCTTGAAAGAGAAGTTTTGCCATCTAACAGAGAGACACCGGATGAAGTGAGAATGACAGTGGCAGCTCAGGAGGTGAATATTCTTTTCTATATAGTGTTTTCTTTCTATTGATGTTTCTTTCTGATTCAACACTGATCTTGGCTGAAAGGATTTAAGTGACAGAGATTTGTAGCTTTTGGAACACTTTTATCAGGGAGAGGAGATATACTTGCAGTTAAGATCAGTTCAACACTATTTCTAAAAATAAATTGTTACCATTTATTATATACTCTTATATCCATTATTATTCCCAGTGCAGATGGGAAACTGAGACTTTGGATGTTTAAAGTAGTTTGCTCAAATTCATGGTGTGGCGCTGTGGGTTAATGTGCCAGACTGCAAAGCTGTTTGAACTGCAAGGTCGGCGGTTCAAGCTCACCAACTGCTCCTTGGAAACCCTATACAGGGTCACTATGGGTTGGAATTGACTCAACGGCACTTGACAACAACAACAACAACAATATTGTTAGAGTTAGAATATGAACACAAATTTCTCTCTCAGATCTGATGTATTTCCCATTGCTTATAGTTAAGTAATCGTACTGATGTGGTGCTGTGGGATCATGCACTGGACTGCAAGGTTGTTTTGAACTATAAGATTGGTGGTTCAAATTCACCAGCTGCTCCTTGGAAACCCTATACGAGGTTGCTATGAGTCAGGAACCAGCTCGAAGGCACTTAACAACAAGAACAAGAAACAGACATGAATAATATTGGGGAGAAAAAAAAATCACTATTTTTATATTATGATGTAACTTTTCAGCTCTAATTTCTAGATAAGATCAGAAATGCAAAGTAAGGACAGCTTCATGACAGAATAAGCAAACCTCTATTTAGATTATTACCTTTCCTGTCTTCGCATATCTGGCAACCACTATGAAGCTGATTCATACAAGTTCATACTTTTAGTTAAAATTCTCAGTATGTGTTTTTCATGATCTATGGCAAAATAATTTAATTACCAAAATTATTAAATCTCAAAAATCTGTTGCTGTGCAAGGTAGCCTGAGTATTGAAATTCTTCTGTGGAAACAAAGATTTTGGTTCTATTCGTATGCACTATTTTTCTGAGCACCGTATAAAGATTTAATTCTCTTATTCTTATTTATACTATGTTGTTGTTGTTGTTAAGTGCCTTCGAGTCAGTTCTGACCCATAGCGACCCTGTACAGGGTTTCCGAGGGTGTAAATCCTTACGGGAGTAGAAAGCCTCATCTTTCTCCCGCGGAGCGGCTGGTAGTTTCGAACCGCTGAGGTGTTTTTTTTTTTTTTTTTTAATTAAATGTTTTTATTTTGCATTGAGTGAAAGTTTACAGGGCACATC
>NW_006408760.1:2607848-2641437 GCF_000296735.1 Chrysochloris asiatica
GGGGGACCTCAATGGAAATGCAGATGGCATCCCTCTTTCAGGTGGGTCTTCGGTGAATGCTGGGTCCCTCTATAGGTGTTTTTTAAAAAAAGTTTATATAATAGAGATTAGATCTCCTCTCTAGTGTCTGCACTGCACATAATTCAAATAAAAGTAGAAATTCTGCTTTCATGGATCTTGTACACTACCTGGTTTCTTGCAGCCATCATGTGACAGCTCTGGATTCCCTGATGCCTGTGGTGGTAGAAAAAAATGACACTTCTGCACAGAGCTACTATGTCAAGATGGTCTCTGTGTACTTTTCCCAGTGAGAGATCAGAACCTTCTAAATGAGTGTTAGTAACATAGTCATCCTAACATATAGAAGAAGCCTTGCAAACTTTAATCAAGGCTGATTTCTTAGCAGTCCATGATTGCAAAGGAGATTTATTTGTGTGAGTCAAAGAGCATGAACCCTGTTTAGAATGTACAGTGTATATATACTCACCTCTACACATCATATAGAGTCCTAGAGTGGCACTGTATGATAAGCCCTGGACTGCTAACCATAAGATCGGCAGTTCAAACCCACCAGCTACTTTTTGTAAACCTTATACAGGGTTGCTATGAGTTGGAAACAACTTGATGGCACTTAACAACAAGCAGCAAAGCAAATGGATGGAATTGTGTAGCCATTCTCATATTGAATGTCCTTTTTCTAGTGTTGCTACTTGCTGTGATATCTGTTGTTGTTAAGTGCCATCGAGTTGGTCCTGTATAGGCTTTCCAAGGACCGGCTGGTGAACTTGAACTGCCAACCTTGTGGTTCAAACCGACCTTGTAGTCCAGTGCAGTAACCTGCAGCACCACACCAGAGCTCCTAAATAGTCTCAGAGGTTTTCATTAAAAGAAGTTACAGATACCATAGCTTTTAAATTACTGAGTAATCACTTTTTGTAATTAAAAGTCACTAGAAATATAGAATCTGAATATACTGAGTTTATGCACAAAGACAGTATTATAATGGGTATATTAATCACAAAGAGAAGATATAACAAAAACCAAAAAGAACAGCTCTTACCTTTGGAATCTGTGTATAATGTCAAATTTCTCATTTATCTGAAAGAATATGGCATAGTACAAGGAGCTTAACATTGAAATTAGAAGACATGGCTTTGAATTTCAATCCCAGCTTTTAACTTTGATCTTGGACAAATTATTTAAGTAATCTTTTAATTTATTCAGCAGATAGTGATAGTTTGCATACTGTGTGCTGGTCATTGTTTTACACTTAATGATAAATAAGAAAAACACAGTTCTTACCTTCAAAGAATCCTGGTAAGGGTGAAGACAGACACATAAATAAATAGATAATTGTAGTGAAAATCTGATCTGACAAGATACACATATAATGGTAAAGATGCATACATAGGGCAGAAGGGGAGCATAGAAGAATGCTCTAAATTTCAGTTCTTTTGTTTGTAAAATGGGAGGTAAAAATCTGTATATTACTGGGTTTCTGTTGAAGATTAAATTAGACAAAGAATGTAAACAGATTTGGTACCAAATAGAAGCATGCATGTGGAAGCATTTATTATTTTACTGCTTTGTAATGTGTTGTTGCCATTCGATGATACTAGTTTACTAATGACAGTATTTGAGTTTAGAGAACCCACAGTAGAATTGTAATCCCTTTGGATTTGGTTTCTTGAAGTAGTCAGGTTCCTTTGGAAACAATATTTTGTGAATATCTTGCCTGAGAGTTTCCCCTGGTTGTTGTCTCAGATGGCTATCCTTTTTGAGAAGAGCTCTTAGAAACAGCTAGTCCAATAAGTTTTTATAAACTGTGTTAAGAGCTTCTGATAGGAAGGTGTCTTGATTATCTTGTTAGGTGCTGTTGAGTTGGTTCCAACTCATAGCGACCTTATTCACAACAGAATGAAACAGTGCTTGAGGTCCTACCTCATCCTTATAATTGTCAATAAGCTTGAGCCCATTGCTGCTGCCACCATGTAACTCCATCTGGTTGGGGATCTTCCTCTTTTTCGCTGACCCTCCACTTTACCAAGCTTAATATCCTTTTCCAGGGACTGGTCCTTCCTGATAATAGGTCTGAAGTATGAGAGACGAAGTCTCGCCATTCTGGATTTTAAGGAGCATTCTGGTTATACTTCTTCCAACACATGGACTGCTCTTCTAACAGTTTATGCTACTTTTAATATTCTTCTCCAGCACCATAATTAAAATACATCAATTCTTCTGCATCTTTCATATTAATTGTCCAACTTTCATATGCACATGAAGCTATTGAAAGTACCATGGTTTGAGTCAGGCACAGCTGAGTCCTCAAACTGATATCTTTGCTATTGAACACATTAAAGAAGTCTTGTGCAACAGATTTGCCTAGTGTAGTACATCATTTGATTTCTTGACTGCTGTTTCCATGAGTGTTGATAGTGGATCCAAGCAAAATGTTTGACAACTTCAGTCTTTTTTCCATTTATAATGATATTATTTATTGGTCCAGTGGTGAGGAATTTTGTTTTCTTGACATTGAGGCGCAACTTATACTGAAGACAGTGATTTTTGATCTTCATCAGTAAGTTTTTTAAGTCCTCTACTTTCAGCATGCAAGATTGCTTATCATCTGCATGTCGCAGGCTAATGAGTTTTCTTCCAGTCCTAATGCCATGTTCTTCTTCATGTAATCCAGTTTCTTGGATTACTTGCTCAGTATACAGATTGAATAAGTATGGTGAGAGAATGCAACCTTGGTGTACACAGCTTTGCTGACTGTAAATCATTCAGGGTCCCCTTGTTTGAATGACTGCCTCTTGGTCTATGTATAGGTTCCTCATGAGCACACTTACGTATTCCGGAACACTCATTCTCCACAATGTGTGTTTGTGTTTTGAGGCCACTGTATTGATGGATCAGTGCTTGCAATATTTCACAGTGACCACACTTCCAATAAAGGAAGATCCTGCCTTCCCTGTCCCCAGCCACTCGAGTGTGTTTATTTTGTCAGGTCACTGTCTCGATGGATCATTGCTTGTAAAATTTCAAAATGGCCACAGCTGACAGATCACCTATGTGGCTTCCTCTCTTGTAGCTTTTGTTTAGCATTTTCTCCTAGTTGGTATTACATCCTCGTCTCTGTCCTTTCCTCTGAAGGTTAGGGTTCCAGAATTATCATTCATATCTGTTTCATTTGATCGCCCTTGTTTTTATTGTTGACAGTCTGTATAGCGAGTCTGCCTAGACCGCCATCTTGTCTGAAGTGTGCACTGTGTCCATTTTTCATGGTGAGGTGTTTTGAGGCCAGAAGATAATGACCAACCCTTTAAGAGATCATGATTTGGTGTCTGAATGCCTTTTTTGAAAAATAGCTGTGTAGTATTTTAAAGATGCAGAAGCAGTTTTGCAGAGACCAAATTCTTGACTATATACATGGCCCTAATAAAAGATTTACACCCTCGGAAACCCTGTACAGGGTCGCTATGGGTCGGACCCGACTCGATGGCACTTAACAACAACAATAAAAGCTAAGGAGCTCTGGTAGTGTAGTGGTTACAAATTGGGCCGCGAACCACAAGGCTAGCAGTTCGAAACTACCAGCTGTTCCATGGGAGAAAGATAAGGCTTTCTGCTCCTGTAAAGACTTACAGCCTTGGAAACCCTTTACAGGGTCACATGAGTCGGACCGACTCTACGACACATAACAACAACAAATAAAAGCTGCTTCACTTGTGTTTTCCCCTTTGTGGTTCCTCCATGCTAGTTAATATTTAAATAGATCTTTTGAATGGTATGGGGGAAAAAATCTTACTTTAATATAAAAATGTTCAAAATCCTCTGGCTTGCCTGTGAATGTGGTCTTATATTCACAATAAGACAATACTAGATTATTCCCTCTTGAATACATTAATAGTAGAAGGTACATTCTCTGAATTTTATAGTACTGGTGATGAATACAAAGGAGTATAGTGCTGGGTATGAGTACTAGTGACATTCATGTCACATAACATTTCTGTGTTTGCTGAACTTTAGAATGTCAGATAACTGCTGTCAATTGCTACTAACTTTCAGTAATTCAAGACTGTTTCTAAATTTTAGGATATAATTAATTGCTTCCATACTCAAATAGCTTTGCATTTCAAGACAGCTATCTTGTGAGATCTATGAGTAGAGGAACCTGGGGGAGTGGAAAGTCCATCGGCTACGTTGGAATAAATAATACCAACACATTCCAGACCCACTTGACTTGCCTCACCCTTTGGGTTAAGAATAATGGAACCAAGAAAAAATCAAAAACAATAATGGCAGTCTTATTGACTACTACAAGAACAAGCAAGTTGTTCACCGGGGATCCATCAAGGCAAGCAATCAAGTCCCTTCAGGGCAAACCCCCTTCCAAGGCAGAAACTTAAAGGGAATACACGAGCAGCCATGTAATCTTCCTGGTGACCACATTGGTCTACCTACTGATAACGGGAAGTGGGGAAAATTAGCAGAGAAGCAGTGGTCTAAGTCTTACCACGTTCAATAGACTCCTGTCAACCTGGATTGAGACCTGGTTGGCCAGCTGTATAGCAAGACCTGGGGACTCCTAAGCTCATGGACAGGGACTCAGCCACAGAGGACTAGAGCGAGAGAGTGAAGCATCCAGCTGATATGAAGTGAGGGGAGATGCACAAGAACGCCCATACATGCAGATAGTAGTTATTTGACCTAGCTTCAGTGTCTGGATGATCAGAACTCAACTAGAGGAAGAAAGAAGAGGGAAAAAAGTATAATATGCTACAATTTGATGAACTTGACCTATACTTATGGATATAGTAGCTTAAAAGAGGGAATGGATCTTCACAGCAAGGATCATTCCCACCCCCTCTATACACAGGGTTGACGGGGATGGGCAACTTAGATATTGGCTACCCAAAATGGGGGCTACAAAGGCATGAAGTGACTGGCTTACAGGTTTTCAAGAGGGAGCTTAGTTTCAGGGGGTACGGGGGAAGATAGAATCTCCACTGAGTGGTTTCCAACCTGTCTAGATGGGACTGGTGAAAGGAAATGGGGATAAGACTCTCGTGGTTCAATACTGAATAATTGGTATCAGGACTGATTCTGATTGTTGCAAATGTAAAGGTAGATGTTTTGTAAGAAAAGAAGGGGAGTGATTTACTTTGCAGTCCAGGAGTGGAGGTTTCTGGGACCATCAAGGACGAAGAGCGGAGTGCGGGACCCTATCCAGAGAAGCAGTGATGCCAGAGATGGAGGCAGAGATGATGACATGGAGAGATGGAGTGGCTTGGGACTCTAGACTCAAGGAGGGAGAGGGGCTGTGTGCTGGCGGCCAGGGGGCAGGTTTGTAGGGTATGTCCTTTGGTTATTTGAATGATTATATATGCCTGGGTGCTTTGTTGTACATCCAAAAAGAAACAGAGGGAGTGGAAGGCAAATGCTGTTGAATGATGATGCATGGAGCGGATTGCAGTCATTGCAATGAAACAAAATATAATAGGATGAATGTAAAGCTTATGTTCTCCCATGTAAACTATCACTCAATTCACAATAAACACTTAAAAAAAAAAAAAAAAAGAATAACGGAACCAGATAGTCTCACAACACCTGGTAGGATCACCTTGCAGAAACAAGTTGTTGTTATATGCTGTCAAATCAGTTCCAACTCATAGCAACTCTGTATAGGATTTCAAAGGAGTGACTGGTGGGTTTGAAACACCAACCTTGTGGTTCAAACTGATCTTGTGGTAAAGTGCCTATTCTACAGTGCCACACCATGACTCCAGAAACAAAGAGAGGGAGGCTTTTTGCTCCTGCCACATTGTTGTTGTTGTTAAGTGCTGTCGAGTCGGTTCCGATCCATAGCAACCCTGAATAGGGTTTCCAAGGCTGCACATCTTTACGGGAGCAGAAAGCCTTATCTTTCTCCAGTGGAGCTGCTGACCTTGCAGTTCGCAGCCCGATTTGTAACCATAGGAGAATGGAAATATTGAAGATTTTGATATCAAACAGACCTGGGTTTGAATCTTGGTTGTGTACTTAGTGACTTTGTTTTGCCTTCCTAAACCTCTGTTCCATTCTGTAGTACTGGAGCTGGTGATATCTGTATCTAGTTGGGTCATTGTGAGGAATGCATATGTAAAATACTTGATAGAGCCTGACATAGTGTAGGAACTCAACAAGTATTAGTTCCTTTCTCATCTTTCTTTCTTTTCCCTTTCAGAGCATGTCTCTTTAAATAAAAGACAGGTGTTGAAAAGAGGATATTTTCTGGCAATTGTAGAAACTGTTTGACTTGATGTTTAGAAGGCCTGTTTTCTAAACTGCTAGGTCACATTTACAAGCAGTAGATTTTTAGGGATGGCCTAAATTTAGAGACTAGAAAATCCCAGTTCCCTCAGAGCTCAAATTATATATGATTACAGATTTGTTTTGTTTTTGTTCCAGAAGAGGGTTTAGTTTTCCTCCTTTATAAGTCACAGTGACAACCCAGTTGTTTGTTGCTCTTAACTGAAGCAGTGGCTATGCAGGGCAGCCTCACATAGATTGAATAGGACATGCTGTCCTTTAGAGCAAGTGTTAGGCAGTCGTGCTGCAGTGTTGAATTAATCACTGCGTAGTTCTCAGCTCTGACCTGTACAGGTAGAATAAAAACTGCCTCTAACAAACACTGGCAACTGTAGGAGAAATGGCATCTATAAAACAGTGAGAAGAATAAGAGAGAGATGGTATAAGGATGGCTTTTGCAGAGTTGATTATATTAATTCATTATTTTTCTTTGGGCCTTCTCTAGGTCTTTAACATAAATCCTGGATGTTCTGCTTTTGGCTTAAGACTCTTTTGTTTCCTGACTTCTTAATGTCTTAAAGTCTCTTATAGTTATCACAGTTGTATGGTGATATTGAAAAATAGTGTTAAAATTTTGTTGTTAATTACACACAATAGAATACTGTGCAACATTGAAGAATAATGATGAGTCTGCGAAATGCCTCATGACATGGATGTACCTGGAGGACATTATGCTGAGTGAAATTAGTCAACCACAAAAGGACAAATACTGTATGAGACCAATGTTGTAAAAAGTTAATAAAAGGTTTTCTTGATAAAATAAACAAACTATGATGGTTATGGGGCAGGGGGAAGGGAAGATTATTCGTGGGCTAGATTATCATGTTAAACATGGGTGACAGGAAAGCATTATACAAGAAGAGAGAGATTGATTAAGGTAGCGGGAAACAAAAGGAGGAGTACAGGAGTTAAATAGTATTAAATACTGTTAACCATTGGTACATGGAGGAGATTGCAATCAATCTAATGAAGCCAAGTATATGATTTGTTGAATGTAACACTGATGATCTGCTCTCTAAACCTTCACTCAATTTCACAATAAAAAGGTTTAAAACAACAACACTTAACTACAGAGTCCCAGTCATAGTAGGAAAAAAAAAAAAAAAAAAGATATTGTTAATATGCAAATTTTGGCTGGGAGTTGTAACACAGCCAATCAGTGACCCAACCAAGGACGGTACCTTACAGTGTAGCAGGGTGTGCTCAGAGTTTGGAGTCAGATTGTCCTTGGTTTGAATTTCAGCTTTGCCACTTACTTGTTTTGTGACTTTGGGCAAGTTGTTTGCCTGTTTTGAATGGCTCTATTCTTGTGTGTAAAAACGGCATGTTTGTAACACCTCTGTGAGATTATTATGAGGATTAACTGAGTCATGCACACAGTGTGTTTGGCACATAGTAGATACTACATGCGTGTGAATTATGTTATCAGTAGCTCCCAATATTCAGTCCCGAGTTTGTTAAACTGATCGATACTGTCTCTTTGAAAGTTAAGGAGATAATGGACCTTGAGTTTGTACAGTTCTTTGGGGGAAAAGATATTTTATAATCTAAAGCTATTATAATTGTTGTTGACCATGTTCTTCAGGTTGGTAACAGTAAAGATGCTGAGAAGGAAATACCTACTTCTACATTCTCATCCAGTACCCGTGTGTCCTGCCCACTGTGTAACCAAGGCTTCCCATCCACAAAGATTGAGCGACATGCCATGTGCTGCAATGGTCTGATGGGTCAAGACACAGGTAAAGACTCACCAGGACAAACACTTTTGCCTTTGTGGTGGTGGCTTTTAAATTCTCTACAGTTCAATGCAGGTAAAATATCTGATCTTACAAATGAAAGTTCCCCCCACCCCCCACCTTCTGTCTGATTAATTTTCTAGTACTATTCATGTTCTTTATTATTTGGCAGGCATATTATTTTGTTATACTTAAACTTAAGAGAAAGGAGAGGAGAAAACTAAATCTCCCATCTTTTAGAATTTCAGTTTCTTTGCCATTGTTGTTGTTAAGTGCCATCAAGTTAGTTCCGAGTCATATCGACCCTGTACAGGGTTTCCAAGGAGCACCTGGTGAATTTAAGCGGCCAACCTTGTGTTTCAAACTGACCTATCGGTCCATTGCTTTATCCCACAGCATCACACCAGGACTCCCATTGGTGGACCAATAGTCAATACAATACAGTAGATACATTTCAACTTATATATTGAAACTCCTGTGGAACTTGAGGAACCAACTTCCAGCATTACCTACTTTTCATTCATATAAGTCAATTTTGTTTTTTTCTGTAGAAATTTAGCTTAAAAGACAGCAGCTGAAAAATACCCTTAGTTTACATTAATGTCTTACATGTTTCTGTTGAGTTATCTTGTTATCCTGGAGCTCTGACTCCTCCCCCACACTGCCTCCACTCCCAAACTTTGTTCTAAGGGAAGTAAAGAAGTAAGTAGAGATGGTTTCAATGGGACCCCAGTTCCATATTCTCTTTCAGGGGCCCAAAATTGTCACCAGAGAGGGCTACTTAGTCTGGCAATGTAGCACTTGGGAAAATTAAGAGGAAGTTTTTCTTGTTTAGTGCTATGCTTAAAGACTTTAAAAAGTGTTCTCAGAATCATTGACTTAGTAATTCCACTACTGGAAATAATTGCAGTAGCAAATATTTCTTCAGTACTTACTGTTATGCATGTTAGCCACTATGCTTTCCTAAAAATATCTCATATAACTTTGTAAAAACTGAGTAAGTTAATTTCTATTATTTGACAAATGTATACAGGGAAGCTTGGGACTAAAATAGGGTCACATACTAGTAAGTGACAAGATGGGACTCAGCTTCTTATTGACTTACCTCTAGAGCTCACTTCATTATTATCACCCATACTAGGAATCTTCCTTTGGGAAACGACCCCAAGGTGCAGAGACAACATTAGATATAGAGATACTCTTTGATGCATAGTTGGAGTAGTGGCAACTTGAAGCGGTATAAATACACAGTAGCTAGGTAAACAAAGGCAATCCAGATTATAGAATATTACACAAACACTTATAAAATATTTTTACAATTTTAGTGATAGGGGAAAATTTATGCTATAAGTAGAAAAGGCAGAATACAAATTAGTCAGATCTCAACTATGTTTAAAATATAACTGCACATAGAAAGATCTAAACTGCTAAGTAGAGTTAAGTGGCAGAACAATATAGGAGGCTTTCAAAAGTTCATGGAAAAATTCAATCGTCTTTTAATTTCATTTTCCAATGAACTTTCTGATGTCTCCTCATATTTTTAGCATGATCCCATAGAGGTAAATAATACCTGATACGTTATAAATATTCAGTAATTATAAACCATTAATATTATGATGTGAAATAAGTGTGGTACTTCAGGATAGTTAAATAACATGTCATTTTTTTTTCCTGGCAATCTTAACTTACCAAATACTTCACACTTACACAATTTCAGATTTAGATGCCTCTGAGCTACAGAGTTACTAGTTGGACTGCTAACCTCAAGGTCAGCAGTTTGAAATTACCAGCCATTCCGTGGGAGAAAGATGAGGCTTTCTGTTCCCATAAAGATTTACAGCCTTGGAAACTCTGTACAGGATTGCTGTGAGTTGGAACTGAT
Source organism: Chrysochloris asiatica (assembly GCF_000296735.1). Lineage (NCBI taxonomy): Eukaryota > Metazoa > Chordata > Mammalia > Afrosoricida > Chrysochloridae > Chrysochloris > Chrysochloris asiatica. Next base: position 2,617,818 of record NW_006408760.1, read on the forward strand.
TCCACTACACACCACCACCACCTCCAAGCTGTGGGGATAAAGTACCATTGAGGAAAAATTTTCAACATTTTCTTCTAATGTGTAACTACAGTTAGCATTTTGACCAGAGAGAGTTGTGCCAATGTTACTATATTTAGAATTTAAAATCATATACAGAAAGGCAAGATCAAAGATAGATTTTAAGGGGCTGTGATTAACAAGTAGATTCTCATGGTCCATACCTCACACTGTACCAAAACCATGACTTTTCATATACTTTTGGAGAACTAAGCCATGCTACTTTGCTGACTTCTTTACTTTCATGGAAAAAGAGTTTGAAAGTGGAGGTGAGATGGGAAAGTAGTGAGAGGAATTATGAGTGTACTTAATGCATAATAAGTCCTTAGTAAGTTTCCTCTCTTTACTTGGCTTCCCCACCAATTTGCCTGCTCTCATCTTACTTCCCAAAGACAAGTTAATGATTGTTCTGATTCCTTTTCAGCTTTATGACTGCAGTCATAGACCAGGCCCCCAGCAAGTGTTTAAATCTTGGTTAAAGGGAGTCTCTTTGAGTGTAGCGGAGAAGGAGTTACTGGTCTTGAAGAACTAACCCAGGCTGAGAGACCATTAGCGTAGTGCCTAAAGGGGTAGTATAAAAGAGAGGACTTACCTCCCAGAGTTAAAAAGTATCCAGCGTTCTCCTCCTTCTACTAAAGCTGATCCTAGACATGATTGGTTTGGCTGTGTAAAAGAAATAGTAATTAGAGTAATTTACATGAAGTGTCTACCATTTATGCCTAATTACCATGCAGCACAATAACAATTATGCATATCATTAAATATGTGTCTGATTAACTTTGCTGTAAGTTTTATTTGATTATAATACTATACTCTAGTTAGGTTGGCTCAGTCTGCTCAGTTTGTTGCTCAGTGACATGACTACACAACTAAGAAGAAATTAGAAGGGATATTTTTTAATGGCATTGTTTGTGGAAGAGAATTTTCTGAGCTAATCTAGACTAGGACTAAAGCAGGTTACCTTTGTATTTGCTTTCTGGAAAATGCATTTGAGACCATTTTATTTAAATATCTAGGAAGAAAAAAAAATTACCCATTTATTCCTTCAATAGAAGTGGATTGAGCTAACAGTTAATGGAATTGGCTAATACTAACTGCTGAAGGGTTGGGGCTTTTAGTTTGCCCAGAGGCACCTTGGAAGAAAGGCCTGGTGGTCTACTTAAGAACAATTAGTCTCTGAAAAGCCTATGGAGCATAGTTCTACTCTGACACGTGGATTTACCATGAGTCAGAATCAACTAAATGGCAACTGGTTTGGTATTTTGGTTTACTTATATACCAGATACAGTGAAGATAATAGAAAAAGTCTCTATTCTATATTCTAGTGGTGGGAGATGGGCAATAAATAAATATATGTCAGTTGTTGTTGTTGTGAAGTGCCGTCGAGTCTGTTCCAACCCATAGCCACCCTGTATAGGGTTACCGAGGAGCAGCGGGTGAGCTTGAACCGCTGACCTTGCAGTTCAAACGGCTTTCAAGTCTGGCTCATTAACCCATAGTGCCACTAGGTGGTAAGTATTGTGGAGATAAAACAGAAAGAAGTGGGTAAGAATATTAAGGTCAGAAGGTAGTAATTTAAGATTGGTGGTCCGGGCAGGACCTACTGAAAAGGTGATATTTGAGCAGAAACCTAAAGGAAGTGAGAAGATAAGCTAAGAGGATTTGGGGGCAAGTTGGGGTCATGTTAACACCAAATAGAAGCAAATGCAAAGACCTTAAGGTATGAACAGTTTTGGTGTATATGAGGAATGTCCAAGAAGCTAGTATGGCTAGAGCGAAGTTAAGTGAGGAGGAAATAAACAACAAACCAGAGAGGTAACTGGGAGAAGACATGTAGACTGATCACATATGGCTCTTGTGAAGGACCTTAGCTTTTACTCTGAGTAAGGAAGGAACCATTGGGACAAAGGATTAATATCTAGTTTATTCTTTAAAAAGAATCACTCTAGCTACTGTGTGGAGATAGATTGCTGGGGTTAGGGAGAAGGGTGGAGCTGGTAGAATGGTCATTGTTTTATTTCTGGTGTTATGATAGAATGGGAGAAGCGTGGCCCTTGAAACTAAACAGATCTGGATTTAAAATTTTAGCAGTTATATTTGACAAACTTCCTTACCTGTTTAAGGATCACCTTCCTTGTTTGTAAAATTTGCCTTGACAATATCAGGTTTGTTGTGAGTACTTTATAAAGTACTAGTTTATGCCTGGAATGTAGTAGATATTAAATGAATGGTGTTGTTATATGCTATCCAGTGGGTTCCAATTCATATTGATCCTGTAGTGGGTTTCCAAGGAGTAGCTGGTGAACTTGAACTGCCAACCTTGTGGTTCAAATCGACCTTGCAGTCCAGCACGTTAACTCACAGCACCATACCAGGACTCCAAATGAATGATACTTGCTATTGTTACTGAATAGTTTTTCCTGTCTCTGTAGTCTTTTTGAGGTGTGTGTTTCTGTATGCTAATACATAAAGGATAAGCCTTCAACCAGATAGAGTTGCACAAAAGACGAATGGCAAGGAAAGGCATGAGAGTCAAAGCGGTAAGAATAAGCCAGTGAGATATCATAGGAGAGTTAGGGAAGCTGAAACCATTAACTGCTTATATTTTGGGTTTGGATACAGAGCTGTGGCTTAAAGTCAGTATACTGCTAGGAATGCATTTTCTCTTGGAAAAAGGAGAGATGGGTGGGGAGTAGGTTGATGGGTGACAATTTTTACTTTACTAACCTAAAAAGTTAATAATTTATACCTTCTCAGCAATGCTATGGAAGAACGATTGCAGCCTCAAGAAAACCCTGTGGGACATTTCTACTCTGTTGTACATGGAGTCACCACAAGTTGGAGTCAACTTGATGACAGTGGGCTTAGTTCTAGGGGATCCTTTTATAAGTTGGAGTCCTGGTGTGGCTCTGTGGGTTAATGCGCCAGACTGTAAAGCCATGTGAACTGCAAGATAGGCAGTTCAAGCTCACCAGCTGCTCCTTGGAAACCCTATACTGGGTCGATATGGGTTGGAATCGACTTGCTAGCACTTACCAACAACATTCTATGAATTTGTCTGAGAGCTAACAGAGAAAAGGACTAAGATCTAGAATAGACTTAACTTGGGTGACTCACTAAAGTAGTCAGGGCTTGAAGAGCTCTAATTACAATTTATTTCTTAAACTAGACCAAGTTGGATTTTTTCTGTTTTTTTAGATACCTATATTTACCTACTAGAATGAATTTATATCCTATTCAGTCTTCTCACTTGTATTGTTGTTGTTGTTGTTAAGTGCCTTTTGAGTCGGGTCCGACCCATAGCGACCCTGTACAGGGTTTCCGAGGGTGTAAATCTTTACGGGAGTAGAAAGCCTCATCTTTCTCCCGCGGAGCGGCTGGTAGTTTCGAACCGCTGACCTTAAGGTTCGCAGCCCGATTCGTAACCACTACGCTACCAGAGCTCCTTCTCACTTGTATTAATATGACTTTATTGATAACCAAGATGATGAGATTAAATATATTGTTATTAAATGTATTAGCATGTTACCACTCAGATGTTAACACTGGGACAACATAAATTTGCTTGAAAAAAACATGGATATTGGAGATATATGAATCAAACACAGACCCTGATCTCTCTGAGATTACAGTTCAGCTGAGTGGATATGGCATGCACATGAGTAACTGTTATACAAGGTCAAATCTACTAATACCTTAAAGGACGTACAGATAAAATCCTGTGGTATGTTTTAAAGGAAATGTTATTAGAGATTGACAGGGAAGGGCATTAATGTAAGAAAATAGTAGGCAAAATCACATAAATAGAAAATTGTAAAGGGAGTCCTAGTGTGATGCTTTAGATAAACACTGGACTGCAAGGTTGTTTTGAATCATGAGGTCAGGGGTTCAAACTCATTAGCCGCTCCTCTGAAACCATATACAGGTTCGCTATAAATTGGAGAGGACTCGACAGCATTTAACAATAATATGCAGGAAACCGCAAGCAATTCAGTGTGCTTGTAGTAGGGGCATTAAGAAAGGCAATAGTAAGTAATTGGAGAATAACTTGAGTTACATGGGGTAATCTGGAGGAAAATTCTTTTCAACTCTTAACAGAATTATTTACATGTTTATCCTACGGTAGTGTATAGGATTCTTTAGGATTTATGTGTGATAAATATAATTCAAATAACTTAAAGTGTAAAAAACAAGTCAATTGCATCATAACGGGGAACTCTGGGGTAGACATCAGGCAGTTGGATTTAGAAGCTTACAAGATGTCTCTCTTCTTTTAACTTTACCTGTCTATTCAAGGGACTCTAGTGACACAGTGGAGTAGCATTGGACTGCTTACTGTAAAGTTGGAGGTTCAAACCCACCAGCTGCTCTGTGGGAGAAAGTTGAGGCTGTCTGCTCTCATAAAGATTTGGTCTTGGATACCCTTTAAGTTTCCAAGGGTGGCTGTGAGTTGGAACTGACTCAGTGGATAAGGGTTCGGTTTAGTTTTGGTATGTCTCTATTCAGTAGACAGGCTTTTTGCCAGGGGCAAGCAAACTGACTGCCAGCAGCCATAGACTTTCATCCTTCAGTGGAAAAAAGGACTTCTAAGACGATAGGTCAGTCTAGAAAAGGATTCTGAGTGGCCTTATCATTAATATACCCACTCCGAGTCTAGTCACAAGGAGACCTGGTGGCACATTGGGTTCAGTGTTGGGTTCCTAAGAAAGGTCAGTAGTATGAACTCTAAGGGGGAAAGATGAGGCTTCTGTAAAAAAACAAAAACAAAAAAACCTTTCAAGAAAGTGAGGCGGCACTGGAGGCACTAATTCAACTATGCCAAGAAATTTGGAAGACAACTATTTGGCCAACTGGTTGGACGAGATCACGTTCCAAAGAGAGGTGACCCAACAAAATGCAGAGATCATCCAACAATATCTTTGATATTCCATGTGAGTAAAATTTTACTAAAGGTGATACAGAAACAGTTGCAAGCAGACATTGACAGAGAACTTCCAGATTCATCCCGGATTCAGAAGAGGATGTGGAATGAGGGATATTATAGCTGACATCAGATGGATCTTGGCTGAAAGCAGAGAATACCAGAAAGATGTTTATCTGTGCTTTATTGACTGTGCAAAGGCTTTCATTTGTGTGGATCGTGACAAACTATGGACAACATTGTGAAGTATGAGTATTCCGGAACACTTAATTGTGCTCATAAGGAATCTGTAAATAAACCAAGAGGCAGTTGTTCGAACAGAACATGGGAACACTGAATGGTTTAAAATTAAGAAAGGTGTGCGACAGTGTTGTATTCTTTCACCATACTTATTCAATTTGTATGCTGAGCAAATAATCTGAGAAGCTGGGTTCTATGAAGAAAAATGTGGCATCAGGATTGGCGGAAGATTCATGAACAACCTGTGATAATGCAGATGATATGACCTTGCTTGCTGAAAGTGAAGAGGACTTAAAATACTTACTGATGAAGATCAAAGACCACAGCCTTTGGTATGGATTATATCTCAATGTAAAGAAAACAAAAATCCTCACTACTAGACCAATAAACAACATTCTTATCAATGGAGAAAAGATTGAAGTTATCAAAGATTTCATTTTTCTTGGATCAACTATCAACACTCACGGAAGCAGCAGTCAAGAATTCAAATGACATATTGCATTAGGCAAATCTGCTGCACAAGACCTTTTTAAAATGTTAAAGAGCAAAGTTGTCAGTTTGAGGACTAAGGTGTGCCTGCCCCAAGCTATGGTATTTTCAATGACCTCATATGGATGCAAAAGCTGGACAGTGATTAAAGAAGACTGTAGAAGAATTGATGCATTTGAGTTATGGTGTTGGAGGAGGATACTGAAAGTGCCATGGGCTGCCAAAAGAACAAACATATCTGTGTTGGCAGAAGTGCAGCCAGAGTGCTCTTTGGGTGCCAGGATGACCAAACTTCATCTCTCATATTTCTGATATATCTTCAGGAGGGACTAATCACTAGAGAAGGATATCATGTTTGTTAAGATGGAGGGTCAGAGAAAAAGAGGAAGATCCCCACCCAGAAGGATTGGCCAAGTGGCAGCATCAATGGGCTCAAGCGTGGCAACAATTGTGAGGCTGGCCCAGGATTGGGCAGTGTTTTGTTCTGTTGTTCATAGGGTCGCTGTGAGTTGGTACTGACTCGATGGCACCTAACAACAACAACAAAAAAATTATAGCCTTGGAAAGATTTATGTCCTTATAGGGTCCTTTTGAATCGGAATTGCCTCAGAGGCAGTGGGTTTGGAGTTGAGTCACTGTATTCAAGTGATTGGTATGTATTGTTTACAAGTAACAGAAAACTTCATTAGTACCTTTCAGAAACTCTATTTGTCTGGTAAGACAGTCCTATCGGTTAAAATAAGAAAAGGAGCCAAGGTGGCACATTAGTTAAGTGTTTGACAGTTAATTGAAAGGTAAATGATTTTCTCCATGGGAGAAAAGACCTGATGATCTGCTCCCGTAATGATTGTTGTTCTTAAGTTCCATCAAGACAGTTCCAACTCACAGCGACCCTTTATAGCATTTCCCAGGAGTGGCTGGTGAGTTTGAACCGTCAACTTTGCGGTTAGCAGTCCTGTGCTTATCCTACAGTGCCTCACCAGGACTCCATACGGTACTCATAGGAAACCCTATGGATCAGTTCTTCTGTGTCCTAAGATTCCTATCAGTTGGAATTGACTTAACAGCACAACAGCAAACTCTTATTAAATGATAGGTTTATCACCTAAATTTTCTTTTTCTTATTTCTACTCTAGAATAACAAGAGGTCTAGAATGGACAATAAGATCTTAGAAGGCATCAATTTATTGCTTTATATAGTGATACAACATGAACATTTTTTTTTTTTTTTTGATGTCTATAAAATACTGTGTTAGGTGCTGGCGGCGGGGCTCAAGGATTGGTGAGAGATATGATAACAGAGCTAAGTGGAATCTGTGAACTCAAATAATACGCATGCCAGTGAGGGAAATAGTTTCAGAATGATGAAATATGATACAGATCACTTGAAATGCTAAAATAGACACAAAGACGAGGTAGGGATTGAGTCTGGTGGGAAAGAGAAGGCTTCTGATTTGAGTGTTTCCCAAATATTGGATGTGGGTTTTCTACTTAATTATTTTCCTTATAAGAATCCTGGTGTGGCACTGTAGGATAAGCACTGGACTTGCAAGGTCAATTTGAACCACAAGGTCGGTGGTCAAACTGACTAGTTGCTTCTCAGAAGCCCTATACAGGGTTGCTATGAGTCAGAAGTGACTCAACAGCACTTAACAACAACAATAAGCACCTGAAAGGAACCTCAATGGCATAGGGACTGCTAACTGAAAGGTCAGTGGTTCAAACCCACCAGCCACTTCTTGGGAGAAAGATGTATTAGTTGCTTCCAGTTTACAACCTTGGAAACCCTATGGGGTAGTTCTACTCTTGTCTCATGGGGTTTCTATGAGTTGGACTCAACTTAATAGCAGTGGATTTGTTTGTTTGGTTTTTTTATTGTTTATAAGCATCTAAAATAGCAATGAGCATTTTAGGGTATAAAGTCTGGATTTCTGATGAGGGTATTTCCTTAAACAGAATTACCAAGTATAGAATTCTTATACTGGAATGAAAAATATGTATATTTATTTTTTCATTAAAAAAACAAAGAGCTTATACATTAGTTTTCATTTGAAACATGAAGGTTAGGTTTTTTGGCAGCATCTTCTGTGTTGTTGCCGCTGTTGTTAAGTACTGTCAAGTCGGTTCTGACTCATAGCAACCCTGAATAGGGTTTCTGAGGTGAGTTTGAACTGCCAACCTTGTGGTTCAGACTGACCTCATAGTTTGGTGCTTATCCTGCAGCACCACACCAGGACTCCATTTGGTAGGTAATCGGTGATATTTCATTGTACTTTACTTTCTGTTTCTCTCATTAGTAGTAAGGTAGAGCATTTTCTTTCCTTTATTTATTTATTTTTTTAAAGCCAATTTGTGTTTCTTTGAAGTATTGTTTTCTGAACTTTGCCCAAGTATCTATGGGAATCTTATTATTTTTTTTCTCATCACTTTGTATATGTTCTTTATAAATAATTTGCCCTTTACTTATACTTTCTAGTCTTTTTCAATTCATTAGTTCTCACCAAGTTTTCAGATTTATGCAGTCTGGGACAGAATGAACACTTTCAAAGCTTTCTTTCTTGCGATAGAAGCAGTGCTGAACCTGCAGAAAGATCTTATCAGTGTGAACAAAAGTGGAGTAGGGCAGCAAGGACAAGAAGCCCTGGTGGGTACTGTAGTTAAAGCGCACAGCTATTAAGCAAAAGGACAATGGTGTGAACCTGGCAGTGACTCCTTGGTAGAAAGTTGTGGCAGTGTACTTCTATAGAGATTTGCAGCCTTGGAAATCCTATGGGACAGTTCTCTTCTATCCTATGGAGTCACTATGAGTGTGAAAAAATTCATAATGACCCTGTAAAACAGGGGTAGGGAACGTTTTTTTCTGCCAAAATTTATTACTTATTTTATGGGCCATACAAAATTACCAATTTAAAAATTAACGTGCTATGTTTGATCAAACTTTTAATTTACTTCTAAGATGGCACCTAACAATAGCAACTACAACAATGTGCTTTGAGAGTCCTGGTGTGGTGCTATGGGTTAATGCGCTGGACTGCAAAATCATTTGAATTGCAAGGTCAGCGGTTTGAGCTCACCAGCCGCTACTCCTTGGAAACGCGCTATACAGGGTCACTATGGGTCAGAACCGACTCAGAGGCACTTAACAACAACAACAACAACAACAAGGTGCTCTGGTAGGGTAGTGGTTATGAGTCAGGGTACTAACCTCAAGGTCAGCAGTTAGAAACTTCCAGGAGTTCTGCTGGAGAAAGAGGAGGCTTTCTGCTCCTGTAAATATTTACAACCTCAGAAACCCCACACAGGGTCAATATGAATTGGAACCTATTCCATGGCACATAACCACCACCACCAATGGCTGGAACTGCAGTTGCCTTGGTAGGGTCAGACCAAATGATTTTGCAGGCCTTATTTGACCTGTGGGCTGGATGTTCCCAACCCCTGTTGTAGAATAACAACAGATTTGATATTTTGTTATTTTGTTTGGGGCAGAAAGAAGAAAGGAAAAAGAATTCATTGCCTTTGATGATGATAGGAGCAACCTAAAGAGGTAGAAAGAAGAGGTAGCCTGGTCCAGGGGTCAACAGGTCAGGGTGGCACATTAAAAGGAATTGGTACAACTCTCCAGAGCAATTGGGAATTTTAAAGCATGCTTTCTTTTTTTTTCCCGTGAAATATAAAAATAATGGAAATAAAGCCAGATCTTTGGTGGTACAGTGGCTAAAAGCTTGACTGGTAACTGAAGATCAGTGTTTTGAAACTACCAGCTTCTCTGTAGGAGAAAGATGTGGCAGTCTGCTTCTGTAAAGAGTTACAATCTTGGATACCTTATGGGGAGTTCTGTTCTGTCCTGTAGGGACATCAATATTGAATTGATGGCTGTGGGGTTTTAGAAATAAGTCAGTCGGCTTAGTCTCCCTAACACTAATCTGTCAGTTTGTCATACTGTGGTAGCTTGTGTATTACTGTGATATTGGAAGCTGTACAACTAGTATTTTGTATTTTAAATGCCAGCAGGATTATCCTGGTGAACAAGTTTCAGCTGAGCTTCCAGACCTAGACAGACTAGGAAGAAGGCGAAGGGGACCACTTAATGGTTAGGCTCTGGAATCCTTATAGCAGTGGAACATTGTCAGGTACAGTGCCAGAAGATGAGCCCCTCAGGTTGAATGGCACTCAAAATGCGACTTGGGAAGAGCTGCCTCCTCAAGTAGGGCTGACCATAGTGACATAAGTGGGGCAGACCTTTTGGGACCTACGTTTGTTGAAAGGGCATGGCTCAAAATGAGAAACAGCTGTAAGCATCTTTTAAGAATCAGAACATGGATTGTATGAAGTATGAATTTAGAAAACGTGAAATTTGTCAATATTATATGGAACACATAAAGATCAACAATATCCTAGGCATTAGTTGAAATGGACTGGTGGTATTTTCTATTTTGAATCAGACCACCTACTGAAGCTATTCATACACCTAGCAGGAAGACCAATTAATACCATTCTAATTCAAATTTACTCACCAACCATGAAAGCCAGTGATAATGAAATAGAAGAATTCTACCAGCTTCTTCAGTCTGAAATTGATTTAACATGCACTCAAGATGTGAAAGTTGGAAATAAAGAGAAAGGGTTGGTAGTTAGAAAATATGACCTTGGTGATAGATGCTAGAGATCATATGGTAAAAATTTGCATGACCAGTGACTTTTTGCATTTACATTTTTCAACGACCCTTGGACCTCATCAGATGGAATATATAGTAAACAAACCTACTTTATCTGTGAAAAGAGAAGATGGAGAAGCTCAGCATCAGCCAAAGCAAGGCTGGGGCAGACTGGAAGAGACCCATCAATTGCTCAGATGCATGTTCAGGTTGGTGCGGAATAAAATTGAAAGAAGTCCACGAGAACCAAAATATGACATTGAATATATCCCATGTGAATTTAGAACCCATCTCAAGAACAGATTGGATGCATTAGACACTAATGATCGAAAATCAGAAGACTTACATCAAGAACACCACCCATAAAGAAAACAAAATGCCACTAAAAAAAAGAAAAACTGAAATGGATGTCAGAAGAGTCTCAGAAATTTGCTATTGAGTGACGAGGAGCTAAACAACTGGTAGAAATAATGAAGTAAAAAAGCTGAACAGAAAAATTTAAAGCCAGCTTGAGAAGATGAAATGAAGTGTTAGAATGAAATGTGCTAAGACCTAGAGTTAGAAAATCAAAAGGGGAGAACTTGCTCAGCATTTTTCAAGCTGGAAGAACTGAAGAAAATTCAAGCCTTAACTTGTGATATGGAAGGATTTGTGGGCAAATACTGAATTATACAGGATGTATCTAAAGAAGATGGAATGAATACACAGAGTTACTGTACTAAAAACAAATGGTTGATCATCACTTTCAAGAAGTAGCATATGATTGGCAAAGAAGGAAGAAGTCCAAGCTGCATTAAAGGTGAAAAGCCTCCAGGAATTGACAGAATACAAATTAAAATGTTTCAGGAAATGGATGCAGCATCAGAGGGAGGTGTTCATTCATATATTCCAAGACAACTACCTAGCCATCCAATTGGAAGAGATTCTTATTTGTGTCCATTCCAAAAAAAGTTGACTCAATGAAAATGCAGGAGCATTGAAAAATATCATTAGTATCACATGCAACTAACATTTTATTGACAGGGAGGTACCAGAAAAAAATTCCAGCCAGATTAAGAAGAGGGTGTGGAAAGAGGGATATCATTGTGCATGTCATATGGATCTTGGCTGAAGGATACCAGAAAGATGTTTATTTGTACTTTATTGTTTTTGCAAAGGCATTTGACTGTGTGGCTCCTAACAAACTATGGATAATGTTGTAAAGAATAAGTATTCTAAAACACTTGTGCTTATGTGGAATCTGTACATAGTCCAAGAGGCAGTCATTCAAACTGAGCAAGGGGATACTGAATGCTTTAAATTCAAGAAAAGTGTGTGCCAGAGTTGTATCCTTTTACCATACTTATTCAGCCTGTATGCTGAATTAGATGAAGAATGTGGCATCAGGATTAGAGGAAGACTGATTAACAATTTGTAATATGCAGATGACACAACTTTGCTTGCTGAAAATGAAGAATATTTAAAATACTTACTGATGAAGATCAAAGACTACAGACTTCAGTATGGATAGCACTTTAATGTAAAGAAAATTTTCATGACTGGACCAATAAATAGTATGCAAAATGAAAAAAAGATTGAAATGGTGTAAGACTTCATTTTATGTGGATCTACAATCAGTATTCATGGAAACAGCAGTCAAGAAAGCAAATGAGGTTTCTGGAAAAAGATGGCGGATCGGGTGGAAGTGTAGTGACGAGCTCTGCCAAGAACAACACAGAATACAGGACCAAGAAGGCTCAGGGAATGGTCCCAGTATTCTGAACCACATATAAAGGAATATTTAGACGGTTGGAAGACTTACAGCTGGGGAGTTTGTGGCAGAAGCAAGAAATCCATTGCTTCCTGGTTCGGGACGCTCAGCTGCTCCAGGAGCCTCCATTTTGTGTGGGACCAAGTGGGGAAAGGATCAGAGCAGCCACGGATGCCTGACAGAGCCGCAGAGATAGAGGTGTGGGCATTCTTTTTTTTTGGTGTCTTTTCGTTGGTCCCTTGCTATGTGCGTACCTCCATTCTGGTGACTATAGGGGTGCCTGAGCTGGCGGATACTCTAGCCCCACCCTCGGAAGGTTCTACTACGCATGTGCATAGATCACCTTGAAATTTAAAGAGACAGTTTCCACTTAAAACCAAATGGCCGACAGATACTCAGCCCAAGAGCAGGCCTTGAACTTTTCTTGTTTGTTTTTTGTTCCTGTGTTTTTAACACAGGAAGGAGAAGGAGAGGGCTGTAAGGAGGGAAAGAGACCTCGACTCCATTCTGGAAGGAGGGCAGGCCTTGGAAATGCCTGAGGTGGAATTCAGAAAAATGATCATAAAATGTTTCAAAATACTTTACAATGGAGTTGAGAAACATAAGGAAGAAGCCAAGAAAGTGTAACAGGAACAATCAAATAAGATAGATACAGCATTGGAAACAATTCAAAACCTAAAGAAAGAGGTCCAAATGATCAATAACAAAATATCAAAAATAGAGAACACTCTGAAAGGGCAGAAGAGTAGAATAGATGAGATGGAAGGCAGAATCAGTGAGTTGGAAGACAAATCTCTGAATACCACTAAGATAGAAGAACAAACACAAAAAAGGATAAAAAATTCTGAAGATGGTCTAAGATTCATGTTGGACAAAATGAAGAGGAATAACTTAAGAATTATCGGCATTCCAGAACAAGAAGAATCCCACAAGTCCACAGAGGAAATAATTGAAGAACTGTTGGAAGAAAATTTCTCTAACATTCTGAAAAGTGAAAAGATAAACATTCAAGAAGCTCAGCGAACCCCAGGAAGGCTAGACCCCAAAAGAAAATCACCAAGACATATCATAGTCAAGCTCTCCAAAATCAAAGATAAGGAGACACTTCTGAAAGCAGCCAGGGAAAACAGAAGTGTCACATACAAAGGCAAGCAAGTGAGATTAAGCTCAGATCTCTCAGCAGAAACCATGCAAGCAAGAAGGCAATGGGGAGACATTTATAAAACCCTGAAAGACAAGGATATCATGTTTGGTGAAGTGGAGGATCAGTGAAACAGAGGAGGACCCACAATGAGATGAAGTGACATGGTGACAGCAATGATGGACTGAAATATAGCAATTGTTAGGATGGTGCAGGACCGTGTTTTGTTCTCTTGTGTATAGGGTTGAGATGAGTTGGAACTGACTCAAAGGCATGCAACAACAACAAGTTATGCCTCCATAAATATCTTGGTATATTTATTCTTTCTGTTGGATGAGGAGAAAAAATGGCTTTGTTTTGTTTTTCTAAGATTGATATTCTACTGTATAGATCATATTTTGTTTTTGCATTTGACCTCTTTTCAACAATAGATTGTAAGTATTTTTTATACTGTTAGAAATTATTTATATTCTTGAAGTTGTTTACCATTTTTAACTTTAAGAAAGTGTACAAAATGTACTTGATTCTTTGTCTTATTGGAGAAATATTTTTTGGTAGAGGAACCCACAGTGACAGGTGCAGTTTACAAAGCAAAATGCAAAGATGTTTAGGAAAAGGATGTTTTAGAGCAAAGTCTGGGCAGCCATAAAGTAGATTTCTTGTCATTAGGCTTAGTCCCAGAACTGTTTGGTTTTTATGAAGAGGTCAACTTACTTAAATTCCCCTGGTACTGAAATAGAAATACATCATAACTTTGTTACTGGAAGAAGTCTTAGACCACTATCTCCATATCAAGTTTGTTTATATAGTGTTGGGTGTATCTCTCTTCTCTTTGGTTAACATTGTAGAGCAGGTTTTCCCCAATGATCTCTGTTATCTTCTTTTTGTTTTTCTTTACACAAACATTTTTCTTTAAAAAAGATGCAGTCATTGCATAAATTTGGAAAATAGAGAAACAAAATGGGCAAGGTGCAGAATTCTTGTCATTCTAATTCAAGAGCTATAGGATAGTAACTATTAACATTTTTGTTTTATAGTTTCCTACTTTTATTTTTTTGCCTTATTACACAAGACGGCCTTCACAAACATTTCTCAGTATTGTATTTCATTGTTATAGAGGCATTATTATTAGAGAAAATAAAATTAAGGTGAACTATAAAGTCACACTATCTGGTATCAAACATGTCACATTGGACTGCTAACTGCAAGGTCGGTGATTCAAAGCCTCTCCTTGGGAACCAACTCAGTGGCACTTAACAACAGCAACAACAACACACAAAATGCTACCATAATAACTTAACCTTCATGTTTCAAATGAAAAATAATGTATAAGCTCTTTTTTTTAAATGAAAAAATAAATACATATGTTTTTGCTTCTACTACATGAAAAAGAAGACCAAAAAAAATTTTTTTTGATTTATTTGCCCCTCTTCTTATCTTTTCCTTCCTTTTTCTTATTAACTGCCTTTCCCATCACCCAAGTTAGTATGTGTCTACTCACTACTCAGTAAATAATTCTCTCTTTTCTCCCACCCTGGTAACCATCATAGAAAGTTTTATTATAGAATGAAAACCTTTTTTAACTTTTTACTATTGTGGTCTTACATAGTATCTGCCCCCTTGAGATTGACTAATTTCACTCACCACCACTCATCTATCAGTTTGTTGTACTGTGGTTGGCTTGTGTGTTGCTGTTATTCTGGAAGCTATGCCAACGGTATTTTAAATACCAGCAGGGTCAACCACGGTGGACAGGTGTTAAATGAACTTCTAGATGAAAGCAGAAGGAGAGGAGAGACGAACTATTTCCGATTATTTTGTCACTGAAAACCTTATGAATAGCAGTGGAACACTGTCAGCACCAGATTATTTAATATTGAAACATGTTGAAGAGCACTAGAATATTATCAGATAATAATGCCAGAAGATGAGCCCCTTAGGTTAGGAGGCTCAGGTTAGAAGGCTTTCAAAATGTGACTGGGAAAGAGCTGCCTCCTTAAAGTAGAGTTTACCATGATGATGCAAATGGAATAAAGCCCTCAGGACCTTTATTTGCTGATGGGGCACTCCTCAAAATGAAAAGAAACAGCTGTACACATTCATTAGTATATGTAACATGAAATGTACGAAGTATGAATCTAGGAAAATGTCAAAAATGAAATGGAATGTATAAATATGTGTATCCTTGGCATTAGCTGAAATGGACTGGTATTGACCATTTTGAATCTGACAATCAAATGATTTATTAAGCTGGTAATGACAAATTGAAGGAGAATGACGTCGCATTCATCGTCAGAAAGAATATATCAGTAGCAGTCATGAGGTACAGCTCTGTCTGTGATAGGATAATATCTATATGCCTACAAGGAAGACCAGTTAATACCACTATTATTCAAATTTATGTACTAACCACTAAAGCCAGTGATGAGGAAATTGAAGAATTGTACCAACTTCTTCAGTCTGAAATTGATCAAACATGCAATCAAGATGTATTGATCATTACTGGTGATTGGAATGCAAAGGTTGGAAACAAAGAGGAAGGATCCGTAGTTGGAAAATATGGCCTTGGTGATAGAAATGATGCTGGATATCACATGATAGAATTTTGCAAGACCAATGAATTCTTCATTGCAAATACCTTTTTAAACAACGTAAGAGATAACTGTACACATGGACCTCACCAGATGGACTACACAGAAATCAAATTCATTACATCTGTGGAAAGAGCCGGTAGAAAAGCTCCGTATCATCAGCCAAAACAAGGCCACAGGAAGACGGTGGAACAGACTATTAATTACTCATATACAAATTCAAACTGAAGCTGAAGAAAATTAAGTCCATGAGAGCCAAAATAATGACCTTGAATATATCCCACTTGAATTTAGAGATCATCTGAAGAACAGATTTGGTGCATCAGACGCACCACTAAAGACTGAAGACCAGAAGAGTTGTTTGAAGACATGAAGAACATCATACATGAAGAAAGCAAAAGGTCATTGAGAAGACAAGAGAGAAAGAAAAGACCAAAATGGATGTCAGAAGAGACTCTCAAACTTGGTTTCCAGCAAGAGATGCTAAAGCAAATGGAAGAAATGAGGAGATACAAGGAGATTCAAAGGTCAGCTCGAGAAGACAAAGTCAAATATTATAACAAAATGTGCAATGACCAGGAGTTAGAAAACCATAAGGGAAGAGCATGCTCAGCATTTCTCAAGCTGAGGGAACTAAAGAAAAAAATCAAACCTCGATTTGTGGTATTGAAGGATTCTATAGGAAAAATACTGAATGATGAAGAAAGCATCAAAAGAAAATGGAAGGAATACACAGAGTCACTGTACCAAAAGAAATGGTCGATGATCAGTTGTTTCAAGAGGAAGCATATGATCAAGAGCAAATAATCCTGAAGGAAGAGGTCCAAGGTGCATTGAAGTCATTGGCAAAGAACAAGGCACCCAGGAATAGATGGAATACAAATTGAAATCTTTCAAGGAAGTGAGGCAGCACTGGAGGCACTCACTCATGTATGCCAAGAGATTTGGAAGACAATTACCTGGCCAACTTACTGCAAGAGATCCATATTTGTGCCCATTCCAAAAAGAGGTGACCCAACGGGATGTGGGAATCATCAGACAACATCATTGTTGCCCCATGTGAGTAAAGTTTTACTGAAGGTAATACAGAAATGGCTACAACCATACATTGACAGAGAACTTCCAGAGGCTCAAGCCAATTTCAGAAAAGGATGTGGAACGAGGGATATCATTGCTGATATCAGATGGATCTTGGCTCAAAGCAGAAAATACCAGAAAGATGTTTACCTGTGCTTTGTTGACTATGCAAAGGCTTTCAATTGTGTAGATCCTCACAGCTATAGACAACATTGTGAAGTATGAGTATTCCGGAATACTTAATTGTGCTCATGAGGAACCTGTACATAGACCAAGAGGCAGTTGTTCAAACAGAACATGGGAACACTGAATGGTTTAAAATTAGGAAAGGTGTGTGCAGGGTTGTATTCTTTCACCATACTTATTCAGTCTGTAGGCTGAACAAATAATTTTAGAAGCTGAATTATATGAAGAAAAACGTGGCATCAGGATTGAAAGAAGGCTCATTAACAATCTGTGATATGCAGATGATACAACCTTGTTTACTTAAAGCCAAGAGGACTTAAAATACTTATTGATGAAGATCAAAGATCACAGCCTTAATTGTAGGTTGCACCTCAATGTAAAGGAAACAAAAATCCTTACTACTGGACCAGTAAATAGCATCCTTATAAATGGAGAAAAGATTGAAGTTGTCAAAGACTTGATTTTTTCTTGGGTCAACCATCAATACTCATGAAAGCAGCAGCCAAGAAATCAAATGATGTATTGCATTAGGCAAATCTGCTGCACAAGACCTTTTTAAAATGTTGAAGAGCAAAGATGTCACCTTGAGGACTAAGGTACGCCTAACCCAAGCCATGGTAATTTCAATAACTTCATATGCATGCGAAAGTTCGACAGTGACTAAGGAAGATTGTAGAAGAATTGATGCATTTGAGTTATGATGTTAGAGGAGACTATTGAAAATACCGTGGACTGCCAAAAGAACAAACAGATCCGTGTTAGAAGAAGTACTGCTAGAGTGCTCCTTGAAGGCCAGGATGGCCAGACTTTGTCTCTCATACTTCAGACATATTGTCAGTAGAGACCAGTCACTGGAGAGGGATATAATGTTCTGTAAGATGGAGGGCCAGAGATAAAGATGAAGACCCCCAGCAGGATGGATTGGCAAAGTGGCAACATCAATGGGCTCAAGCGTGGTAACAATTGTGAGGTTGGCCCAGGACCAGGCAGTGTTTTGTTCTATTGTACATAGGGTCGCTATGAGTTGGTACCAACTCGATAGCATCTAACAACAACAGCAACAACATCATGCTCCACCAAGACTCCTGGTGTGGTGCTTTAGGATAAGCACTGGACTGTGAACCACAAGATCAGCAGTTCAAACCCACCAGCTGCTCCTCAGAAACCCTATATGGGGTCACTATGAGTTGGCACTGACTTGACACTTAAAAACATAATAACATGCTCCACCAATGACGTACACTGAAGGGACTTTAAAAAATGAGGTTCTGGGAATTGATGGAATACAAATGGAAATGTTTCAACAAATTGATGCAGCACCAGAGGCACTGACTCATCTATGCCAAGAAATTTGGAAGACAGCTACTAGGTCAACTGATTGGAAGGGATCCATATTTGTGCCCAATGGAATGTGAAAATCATTAAGCAATATTATTCATAATCACATGCAGGTAAAATTTTGCTAAAGATAATACACAACGATTGTGAGGATGGCCTAGGATCAGACAACAATTTTACTCAGTATAATATCCTCCAGGTACCTCCATATTATGCAGTATTTTGCAGATTCATTTTTATTCTTCATTGTTGCTGAATATTCCATTGTGTGTATATATCAAAGTGTGTTCAATCATTCCTCTGCTGATGGACATCTAGACTGTCTTCATCTTTTTGCTGTTGTGAATAATGCTGCAATGAACATGGGCATGCATATATTTATTTGTGTTACAACTCATTCCTTATGGATATATATCAAGTAGAAGGATTGCTGGACCATATGGTTATTTCTATTTCCAACCTTCTGAGAAAGTGCCATACTGTTTTCAACAGTGGTTGCACCATTTTACAGTCCCATCTGCAGTGTAGGAGGACCCCATACTTGCCATACTGTCTAGCATTTGTTGTTTTCTGGGTTTTTTGATCTCTGCTATAATGGTGGAGTAAGATGATATCTCATGTTTGTTTTGATTAGCATCTCTCTAAAGGCTAATGATAAAGACTATTTCTTCATATGTTTGTTAGGCACCTGAATGTCATTTTTGATGAAGTGTCTTAATTTGTCTTCTTACTGAGGCCCTGAAATATTCTATAAATTTTAAGCTTATAGTCTCTTGTCTGGTATGTCATTGCCAAAAATTTCCCTGTCTATGGGTTTTCCTTTTACTCTTTGGTGACATCTTTTGCATATAACTTTTTAATTTTTAGGAGGTCCCAGTCATCTATTTTGTCTTCTGCAGTTTGTGTAGTTTCAGTTATGTTTGGTAGTATTTATGCTATAATCAGAGCCCCTAATTTTTTCATTGATATTTGTCCTGATTTTTTCATTGATGCTCTTAATACTTCTAGGTCTATAGTTTAGGTCTACATTTAGGTCTTTAATCCATGTTGAGTTCATTTTTGTATATGGCGTGAGATAATTGGTCTTGTTTTTTCTTCTGCAAATTTGCACTTTTTCCAGCACCATTTGTTAAACTATCTCTTCTCCATTTAATATGTTTTGGTTCTTTGTCAAAGGTCAACTGAGCATAAGTGGATAAATTTACTTCTGGTTCTCAATTCTGTTCCATTGATCTATGTGTCTTTTTGTTGTACCAATACCAGGCTGTTTTTTGTTTTCTTTTCCTTTAAGTTTTTATTGTGATTTGAGTGATAGCATAGATGGGAGAACATCGGCTTTACACTCATTGTTTCATCACAATGATTACCATCTCTTCCGTGCATCATCATTCAACAGTATTTGCTTCTATTCCCTCTGTTTTTTTTTTTTTTTTTAATTGTGCATTAAGTGATAGTTTACATGGAAGAGCATTAGCTTTACATTCATCCTATCTTATTTCGTTTCAGTGCAATGATTACAATTCCCTGCATGCCTCATCAAACAGCCAAAGGGTACACCCCGCAAGCCTGCCCCCTGGCTGTCAACACACAGCCCCTCTCCTTCCCAGAGTCCAGAGTCCCCAGCTGCTCCATCTTTCCACGTCATCATCTCTACCTCCATCTCTGGCGTCGCTGTTTCTCTGGATAGGGTCCCACACTCCGCTCTTCTCCCTTGATGGTCCCAGGGTCCTCTGCTCCTGGACTGCAAGATCAGCCACTCCCCTCCTTTTGTTAACAAAATGTCCACCTTTACATTTGCAACACTCACAATCAGTCTTGAGAGCAATTATTCAATATTGAACCACAAGAGTCTTATCCCCATTTCCTTTCACCAGCCCCATCTAGACAGGTTGGAAACCACTCAGTGGAGATTCTGCCTTCTTCTGCACCCTCTGAAACTAAGCTCCCTCTTGAAAACTTGTAAGCCAGTCACTTTGTGCCTTTGTAGCCCCCCTCCCTCCATTTTGGGTAGCCAGTGTCTAAGTTACCCATCCCTGTCAACCCTGTGTACTGAGGAGGTGGGAATGATCCTCACTGTAAAGATTCATTCCCTCTTTTGAGCTACTACATCCACAAGCATAGGTCAAGTTCATCAAATTGTAGCAGATTACTCTTTTTTTCCTCTTCTTCCTCTAGTCATGTTCTAGTCATCCAGCCATTGAAGCCCGGTCAGATGGGTACTGTCTGCAAGTATGGGTGTTCATGTGCATCACCCCTTGCTTCATATCAGCCAGATGCTTCACTCTCCGCTCTAGTTCTCTGTGGCCATGTCCCTGTCCCTGGGCCTAGGAGTCCCCAGGTTTCGCCATACTGCTGGCCAACCATGTCTCAACCCAGGTTGACAGGAGTCAACGTGGTAGGACTTAGCTCACAACTTCATTGCTGTTTTTCCCTCACTCCCCCTTATCGGTGACCAATGTGGTCAGCAGCAAGACCACATGCCTGCTCATGTGTTCCTCTTGAATATTATTCTTGGAAGGGGGTTTGCCCTAAGGGGACCTGACCACATACCTTGATGGCTACTGTGTGAACAACTTGTTTGTTCTTGTAATAGTCAATCAGACTACCATTACTGTTAGTGATTTTTCCTGCTGGTCTTTCTTTCAAGAAGTATTTTCTATTTCTTCTAGCCTATCCAGGCTGGTCTGCTTGTCCTTACAGTGGAAATTTCCCACCTCAAAATGTTCTGAATGAGGATCAGGATTCCACCTATGGTCTTATGCAATGCAAAGGCTCTGCAGGAAGCCTCCTTTACTGGGCAAGTTCTAGTCCTATTTTAGGTATTCCAATCAGTTATAGGCTGAAGACGGACTTAAAAGCTTTCTATGGTGATGTTTCTGGCTATTCCTTTCTCTCCCCTTCAAGAGTCTATTTTACAATAGTAAGTAAGGGAAACCAAGATTCAAAAGACAGCCAAGCATCTTAACCTTGTTTCCCTTCTTTTGCCCATTCAAACCATGCCTAAATCCTTGTGTCCCAGAGCCCTGTTGTACCAAGGTTGTGTATACATCATTATTTACCTCAGTCCCACTTAGCCCATGCACACCTGACTGTTTTCCCATCTGCCTTGTTCTTCCATTCCCCTCCCCCTTCAAGTGTATTGTCCACCCTCCCCACCTTCCAAATGGTAATTTATCTATTCCCTTCCCTGTGTTCCACCTTCCCTCTCCTCACTCTACCCCATACCTCTCAGTAACCAGCAGATAATATATATTTTTCCTCTTTTAGTGTGGGTACTTTTTCTTAATCATTTACAATAATGGCCCTATGTAATATTTCTCCTTTTGTGACTGGCTGATTTCACTTAGCATAATGTTCCCAAGGTTCATCCAAGTTATGCGGTTGCAACTTCCTTGTTATTCTTCAAGGTAGCATAATATTTCATTACGTGTATGTACCAAAATTTGTTTGTCTATTCTTCCATTGATGGGCACTTAGATTGTCTCCATCTTTTTGCTATTGTAAATAGTGCTGCAATGAACATTGGTGTGCATGTTATGTGCTTGTATTTCTTATGGATAAATGCCAAGTACAGGAATTGCTGGATCATAAGGTGTCTCTATTTCCAATCTTCTGAAGAAGTGCCATATTGCTTTCCAGAGTGGTTGGACCATTTTGCAAGCCCACCAACAATGTAGGAGGGTCCCAGTCTCTCCACATCCTCATCAGCATTTATTGTCCTCTACTTTTTTGATCTTTGCTGTTATTGCTGGTGCAAAATGATATCTTATTGTTGTTTTGATTTGCATCTCTTTAACGGCTATGGGGTGGGTTAATGTGCCAGACTGCAGAGCCGTTTGAACTGCAAGGTTGGTGGTTCAAGCTCACCAGCTGCTCCTCAGAAACCCTATACGGGGTTGCTGTGGGTCAGAATTGACTCGCCGGCACTTAACAGCAACAACAATGGCTAGTGATCGTGAACATTTCTTTATGTTTGTTGGCTGCCTGGCTCTCTTCCTTGGTGAAGTGTCTGTTCATGTCCTGTGCCCATTTTTCAATTGGGTTATTTGTCTTTTTCTTGTAGAGGTGTTGTAGTTTCCTAAATATTTTGGAAATGAGTCCCTTGTCTGATGTGTCGTTGCAAAAGTTTTTTTCCCATTTGGTGGGTTCCCTTTTTACTCTTTTGGTCAAGTCTTATGATGGCACATACATTTTTAATTTTTAGTATGTTCCAGTCATCTGTTTTGTCTACTTTTGTTTGTGTAGTGTTCACAATGTTTGGTAGTCTGTGTATGCCCTGTATCAGGGCCCTCACAAATGTCCCTATTTTTTCATTGTTGGTCTTTAGGATTCTGGGATTCACATTTAGGTCTTTTATCCATGCTGAGTAGGTTTTTGTATAGGGGGTGAGGTAAAGGTCTTGTTTAAGTCTTTTGCATATTGCTTTCCAGTTCTGCCAGCACCATCTGTTGAATTGGCCATCTCCTCTCCATGCGATATTCTTAGGCACTTTGTTGAAAATCAGTTGGCTCTATGTGGATGGGTTAATTTCTGGATTCTCGATTCTGTTCCATTGATTGGTGTATCTTTCATTGTACCAGTACAGGTTGTTTTGACCACTGTAGCCTTGCAGTAGATTTTGAAATCAGGGAGTGAGATGTTTCCAACTTTGTTCTTCTTGAACAGTGCTTTGGTTATTCTGGGTCTCCTTCCTTTCCATATAAAGTTTGTAATTGCCTTTTCGATCTCTTTGAGAATGTCACTGGAATCTGGATTGGGATTGCATTATCTGTGTAAATTGCTTTGGATAGTATTGACATTTTCACGATGTTGAGTCTTCCTATCCAGGAACATGGTATGTTCTTCTGCTTTTGTAAGTCTCCTTTGGTTTCTTAGAGTAGTGTTTTATAATTCTCTTTGTATAGGCCCTTTGTTTCGCTGGTTACGTTTATTCCTACATATTTCATCCTTTGGGCGGCTATTGTAAATGGTATTTCTTTCCTAATGTCTTTTTCAGCGTTGTCATTGTTACAATAGAGGAATCCAACAGATTTTTTTTTTAATGTTTTATGGTGAATTATATGATAGTTTACATGAGAGAACTTTAGTTTTACATTCATTCCATCGTATATCATCTCATTGCCATGGTTCCAATTCCCTCCATGCATCATCAGCCAATCAAAGGGTATATCC
>NW_006408760.1:2641602-2775055 GCF_000296735.1 Chrysochloris asiatica
CCTCCGCTCCTAGCCTGGAGAATTAATCACTCCCTTCCTTGTTACAAAACGTCTACCTTTGCATTTCCAACCCTCACAATCCATCCTGGTAAGCATTATTCACTACAGTATCACGAGTTACCCATCTGTATTTCTTTTCATCAGCTCCACTCAGACAGATTGAATTGTACCCACTGGAGATTCTGCCTTCCTCCATGCTCCCTAGCACTAGGTTCCCTCTTGAAAGCTTGTAAGCCAGTCACTTCTTGCCTTTGTAGTACCCCCTCCACATTTGAGTATCCAATGTCCAAGTTGCCCATCTCCGTCCACTCTCTGTGTGGAGGGGGTGGGAATGTTTCTTGCTGTAAGGATTTGTTCCTTCTTTTGAGTTGCTGTTCCATGAGTGCTGCACACACAATTCAAAATGGCCACATGACTGGGTTGGGGCAGTAAAGTAGGCTGGAAGGTGGGTGGCACATGATCCAGAGCATAACACGTTGTATTTCATCCGCATCACAGCTTCAGGGGACGGCAGACAGTGAGTGAATATCAGTACTCTTTCAGTGCAGCGTGAGGGGCTTCTGAACATCTGGGTGGTGCCATGGCGGGTGGGGGTCAGGGGGCAGCTGATGGGCTGTGCTGGCTGCTCGGGGTCCAGCTCATTTTTTCTTCACCTCACCTTTCTTGGGCTCTTCTTTCAGTTTGTAATTGGTCAGTGCAGCCTTGATGGCATCCTCAGCCTGCATGGAGCAGAGCAGCTTCACGGGTCAGGGAAGGGGTGGGTGGCGGCAGAGCTCCTTGGCACTGTCGGTGTTTTTGATGGTCAATGCTTCTTCACCCATTTTCCATTTCACCCACTCAGTGGATAATGAGCTGAATGAGATCGCAGAACCACAGCCAAATGTTTTAAACTGGGCGTCTACAATGTTCCTCTTGTCATCCACTTGGATCTGCAATTTCATTACATCACCACAAGCTGGAGCCCCCACCAATCCAGTTCCAACATTTTTAGATGTCTTGTTGAGGGATTCCACGTTTCTGGGATTTTCATAAGGATCTACAACTTTCTTGTGATAGAGCCGAGCCGGGACTGACAACTCCTGAGTGGGCAGGCGTGGGCTTCAGAGCAACAGGGGCGACACCACCTGCCACAGACTGCCTGCTCCAACCATTGCCATCTTGATGTCTCCCCATTGCCTTCTTGCCTGCATGGTTTCTGCTGAGAAGTCAGAGGATAATCTGATTTGCTTGCCTTTGTAGGTAACACTTCTCTTTTCTGTGGCTGCTTTAGGATTCTCTCCTTGTCTTTGATTTTGGAGAGCTTGATTATGATTAAAAATCTTGGCGATTTTCTTTTGAGGTCTATCCTTCTTGGGGTTCGTTCAGCTTCTTGAATATTTATCTTCTCATCCTTCAAGATGTTAGGAAAATTTTCTTCCAGAAGCTCTTCAGCTGTCTCCTCTGTGGACTTCTGTTAATCATCTTGTTCCAGAATGCCAGTAATTCTTAAGTTATTCCTCTTCATGTTATCCAGAATGAATCATAGACTGTCTTCTGATTTTTTAATCCTTTTTATCTGCTTGCTCTTC
This sequence comes from Chrysochloris asiatica, assembly GCF_000296735.1. Classification (NCBI taxonomy): domain Eukaryota; kingdom Metazoa; phylum Chordata; class Mammalia; order Afrosoricida; family Chrysochloridae; genus Chrysochloris; species Chrysochloris asiatica. The sequence goes on from NW_006408760.1 coordinate 2,643,171, forward strand.
TATCTTAGCAGTATTGAGGAATTTGTCTTCCAGTTCGCTGGTCTGGCTTCCATCTCTTCAATTCTCCTCCTTTGCCCTTTCAGTTGTCCATTTCTGATATTTTATTATTAATCATCTGGACCTCTTTTTGCAGGTTTAGAATTGTTTCCAAAGTTATATCTATCCTGTTTGATTGCTCCTGTAGCACTTTCCTGACTTCTTATTTTCCTCGACCCCTCTGTGGAGCATTTGAATTTGTCTCCATATCATCTTCTGAATTCCTTCTCAGGCAGATCCAAAGCCTGCTCTTGTTCTAGTGGGGAGTCTATGTCTGTCTCCACCTCATTTGTCTCAGTTATTCTTTTCTGGTTTTGGTCATGTGCTGAGATCTTTTGTTATTTTTGTCTTGGACATTTTTAGTAATTAGGTGGAGCTTTAATGATTAAATGAATGTATGTTGCTGTGTTGTTAAGCTTACTGAGTGTCTCCTGGTGGATGTGATCTGGAGATAGGCTTCCCTTTTCACATGTAATGCCTAGCAACTGGTATTGGCTCAGATGGTGGGATATTATGGGGTATGCTTTTGTAGCACAATTTCTGTCTCTTCTTGGGTAAGGTAGCAGAGAAAGCTGCCACCCCTAGGAAAAATGTGAGACCAAAAGCACCAAAAACAGAAACAATATGAAAGCAGAGACAAAAACCACCACTCCAAAACAAGAATAGAACTGTAGCTGACTGTCCAGTAGCCTTTGCTGTGCTGGTCAGTGTGCGTACACTGTAGAAACCTCCAGTGGTCGGTGGGGGTATCCTCTTGCTTAGGCCCCTCCTCTAGTCACTACTATGGAGGCGCACCAGATAGATATTGAGAAATTAATGGAAGAAAGATTGTCACCTATATTTATCTCTAAAGGTCAGTTAGGTATCTGCGCCTGTACAGTGTATTTCTCAAAATAGCTGTGCCCTTATATATAATAGTTGCTCTTGGCTCTTGCCTTTTATATTGAGGTTTTTTACAAGTTACACATACATTTTGGCTATATGGCCAGGCCTGCTTTTTTCTTGCTAGATAAGTCAGGTATCTACTAGGATGTTTTGACTAGTGTGGTTGTGTAGTAATAGGTTTTAAGATCAGGACCTGAGAGGCCTCCTGTTTTGTTCTTCTTTTTTAAGGAATGCATTACTTATGCAGAGTCTCTATAAAGAGAATCTATAAACAGTAAGTAAGCCTTTCTATATGAAGTTGGTGATTAGTTTTTCCATCTCTTTAAGGAATTTTGTTGGAACCTAGCTTGGGATTGCAGTATATTGATAGATTGTTTGGGGTAATGTGGACAATTTTGCAACATGAAGTCTTCTATCTACAATATAGGAGCTCTGGTAGTGTAGAGGTTATGAGTTGGGTGTGATCTTCTTTATTCATTGTCCAGTTTTCACAGGCATATGAAGCTATTGATAATACCATGGCTTGGGTTAGGTACACCTTCGTCCTCAGACTGGTATCTTTCTGCTTGAACACTTTAGACCTAACACAGTACCTCATTTGATTTCTTAACTACTCTTTCCATGATTGTTGATGGTTGATCCGAGCAAAATGAAGTCTTTGACAAGTTCAATTTTTTCTCCATTTATTTTGCTGTTGTTTACTGGTCCTGTGGTGAGGATTTTGTTTTCTTTACATTGAGGTGTAGCCCATACCAAAGGCTGTGGTCTGTGATCTTCATCAGTAAATATTTCAAGTCCTCTTCAATGTCAGCAAGCAAGGTTATTTTGTATCATCTGCATATCGCATGTTAGTGAGTCATCCTCCAATCCTAATGCTGCATTCTTCTTCAGGTAATCCAGCTTCTAGAATTATTTGCTCAGTATGCAGATGAATAAGTATGGTGAAAGAAAATAACCCTGGTGCACACCTTTCCTTACTTTAAACCATTCAGTGCTCCATTTTTCTGTTCTAACAACTGCTTCTTGGTATATGTACAGGTTGCTCATGAGCACAATGAAGTGTTCTGAAATACTCATTCTCTGCAACATTCATTGTACATAGCTTGTCATGATCCACACAATCGAAAGCGTTTGCATTGTCAGTAGAGCACAGGTAAATATCTTTCTGGTATTCTCTGCTTTCAGCCAAGATCCATCTGGTGTCAGCAATGATATTCCTCATTCTACATCCTCATCTGAATCTGGCTTGAACCTCTGGCAGGTCCCTGTCAATGTAATGTTGCAGCTGTTTTTAAAATACATTTAGCAAAATTTTAGTTGAATGTGATATTAATAATAATATCCAATGATTTGCACATTTGTTGGGTCACCTCACTTTCTAATAGGCACAAATATGGATCTCTTTCAGTCAGTAGGTCAGGAAACTGTCTTCTGAATTCGTAGGCATAGATGAGTGAGTGCCTCCAGTGCTGCATCAGGAAGTTGATTTAAAAATACTTTTGCAAGGAGTGGGGAAACTACAACTTTGCTCTCTCTTTTTCTGTTTCACTCTGCAGTTATTCAAAGTCACTGTATTTTCTTCTAACAGTAGATCCTTTAAGATTGAAAATAAGAAGATTTGGCATAAGTAGTGAAGTAGTCCCTGCCAACCCCTACTGTCTTCGGGTTGCTGACATCAATCTTGAGGAAGTTGTTGGGCTTCCTATAGGCATCATTCAGGTTCTGCAGCTTGGTGATCAGCTGTTGGGTGTTGGCCACCTCAGCCATGGACTCCCTCCACCCCTCCATGTTCTGTGTTTCACTAGTCTCTATAAGTGGCTGGACAGCGACCATTTCTTTTTGTTACAGTGACTCTTTATTCTTCCCATCTTATTTTGATGCTTTCTGCATCATTCAGTATTGTGCCCATAGATTCCTTCAGTATAGCAAGTTGAAGCTTGAATTTTTTTCTTCAGTTCTTTTAGCTTGAGAAATTCTGAGCATGCTCTTCCCTTTTGGTTTTCTGACTCCTTATCTTTGTACATTTCATTATAATATTTGATTTTGTCTTCTCAAGATGACCTTTGAAGTTTTCTGTTGAGCTGTTTTACCTCCTTTCTTGCATTTGCTTCAACATCTCTACACTGGAGAGCAAGTTTCAGAGTTTTTTCTTACATCCATTTTGATCTTTTCCTTCTTTCTTGTCTTCTTAATGAGCTTTTGCTTTTTTCCTGTTTGATGTTTTTGATGGCATCCCACAATTCTTCTTGTCTTCAATCTAATGTATCATATCAGACATGGTGGCTGACACCCAAAAGTTGATCACCAGGCTGCAGAATCTGAATAATGCCAATGGGACTTGTTTAAATGTTCTTCAGCTTCAGCCTGAACTTGCATAGGAGCAGTAGATGGTCTGTTCCACAATTGGGCCCTTCCCTTGTTTTGGCTGATTATATGGAGATTTTCTACTGTCTCTTGCCAGTGATGCAGTCAGTTTGGTTTCTGTGTATTTCATTTGGTGAGGTCCATGTGTATAGTCATCTTTTATGTTTAAGAAAGGTGTTTGCAATGAAGAAGTCATTGGTCTTGCAAATTTCTATCATGTGATCTCCAGCATCGTTTCTGTCACCAAGGCCCTATTTTCCAACTACTGTTCTTCTTTGTTTCCAATCTTTGTATTCCAATTGCCAGTAATTATTAATACATTTTGATTGCATGTTTGATCAATTTCAGACTGAAGAAGTTGGTAGAATTCCGTAGTTTCATCATTACTGGTTTTAGTGGTGGGTGTGCAAATTTGAATAATAGTGGTATTAACTGGTCTTCCTTGTAGGTGTATGGATATCATCCTATCACAGAGAGTGTTGTGCTGCTAAATAGATCTTGAAATATTCTTTCTGATGATGAATGTGACACCATTCCTCTGCACTTCGTCATTCCTGGCATAGTAAACCATGTGATTGTCAGATTCAAAATGGCCAATACCAGTCCATTTCAGCTCACTAATGCCTAGTATATCAATGTTTATGTGTTTCATTTCTCTTTGGACAACTTCCAATTTTCCTAGATTCATACTTATTACAGTCCATGTTCCAATTATCAGTGGATGTGTACAGCTGTTTCTGCCCAGTTTGAGTTGGTTCCCATTAGCAAATCAAGGTCCTGAAAGCTTTACTGCATTTGCATCATCATGGTCAACTCTACTTTGAGGAGCAGGTTTTCCTCAGTTGTGTTTTGATTGCCTTACACCTGAGGGGCTCTTCTTCTGGCACAATGTCTAGCAATATTCTGGTGCTCTTCATCATGGTTCAGTATTCAATAGTCTGGTGCTATCCGATAGTGTTCCATTCCTATTCATAAGGTCTTCAGTTACTAAATATTCAGAAGTAGTCTGTCCCTCCTCCTTTCTAGTCTGTCTTAACTTGGAAGCTCTGCTGAAACCTGTCTACCATGGGTGACCCTGCTATTATTTAAAATACCTGTGGCATATCTTCTGGAATCACATCAACACGCAAGACAAACTGACAAACTCATCTTTCATGAGAGATAATAGCCTATAATTTTCTTTCTTTTTTTAAGTTTGACAACCTAGTAATTTTATTAAAATGATAGTTTTACTGTAACAATGGCAACTGAATTTATTTGCAGCTGTGTTTAAGTAGTGTCAAAGTTTGAACTCTCTTTTTTCTTTTTTTTTTCTTAAATGTTTTATTGTGAATTATGCGATAGTTTACATGGGAGAACATTAGTTTTACATTCATTCTATTGTATATCGTCTAATTGCCATGGTTACAATCCCCTCCATGCAATCCTTCCTCCGTACCCCTCAGGTCTTCAGCACACAGTCGCTCTCCCTCTCTGGATCTAAAGTCTCCAGCTGCTCCATCGCTCCACGTCATCATCTCTGGCTCCATTTCAGGCATCACTGCTTCTCTGGGTAGGGTCCCGCTCTCTGCTCTTCTCCCTTGATGGTCCTAGGGACCTCCGCTCCTAGACTGAAAAGTTAATCACTCCCCTCCTTGCTATAAAACATCTACCTTTACATTTCTGACCTTCACCTTCAGTCCTGATAACAATTATTCACTACTGTATCACAAGAGACCCATCTGCATTTCATTGCACCAGCCCCGCCTAGTCAGATTGAATACTACTCACTGGAGATTCTACCTTCCTCCAGACCCTCTGGATCTAGGTTCCCTCTTGAAAGCTTGTAAGCCAGTCACTTCTTGCCTTTGTAGCCCCTCTCCCCATTTTGGGTAGTCAATGTCCAAGTTTCCCATCCCTGTCTACTCTTGTGTGTGGAGGGGATGAGGATGATTCTTGCTGTAAGGACTTGTTCCCTCTTTTGAGCTACTGCTTCCATAGGTGTAGGTTATAATTTTCTTTTTTAATGATGCCATTGCTTGATTTGGTACCAGGGTTATGCTTGCTTCATAAAATGAATTTGAGAGTTTTCCATCCTTTTCTATATTCTGGAATAACTTGAATAGAATTGGTGTCAGCTCTTCTCTGAATGGTAGAATTTACCAGTAGAATTTTCTGGGTATGAAGTAATTTTTGTTGGGAGTCTTTTAATGACTTAATTTCTTCTTTTGTTATATATCTGTTAAAGTGTTCTACTTTAGTTTGTGGTAGTTTAGATAGATAATATATTTCAAGAAATTTGTCCAATTCTTCTAGATTTGCAAATTTATTGGGTGTACAATTGTTCATAATATTCTGTTATCCTTTTTGTTTCTGTTGATACTATTGTGACGTCACCCTATCATTTCTTTTTGTGGTGTTTTCATTTTCTTTTCTTTTGTTAGATTTTCCAGTGGTTTGTTTACCTTATTACTTCTTTCAAGAACCAACTTCTTATCTTACGGATACTTTCTATTATTATTTATCTGACTCCAGAGCTAGCATTTTTCTTCATCTCCAGATTCTGTCTATTCTTGCTTAAGTAGAGATTGGGATATATACAGCCAAGGGGAAAGGTTGAGGAGACTAGAAACTTTTAAGTCCATTTCTTGAATGCAAAGTACTGTAATCTTTCACCTTTGAATGCAAACAAAATCTGAACTCATCAGAGTTGATCTTGTCAGCTTTTCAATTACCTAGAAGCAACAGTTTTATGGATTCAGACTCTTTACTGGTGAACAAAGCCCATGTGACATGTCACCTTTGTAAAAGCATCTGTGCTAAGTCCAAAGATCAGATGCATAATTATTTCTGATGGTGGCTATGGAGATTGACCATACGCCGACTGATTTTTTTAAATGTTTTATTGTGAGTTACGTGATAGTTTATATGGGGGAATATTAGCTTTACACTCATCCTATTATGTATGGTTACATTGCCATGGTTACAATCCTCTCCATGCACCATCAACCTGCAAATGGTACACCCTGCAAGCCTGTCCCCGGCTATCACACCGGCTGATTTTTTAACTAAGGAGTTTTCTGAGGACCCAGACTTGAAGGAATCATTTGATGGCATGATATTATTTTTCCATTAAGTAAAAGGATTTAATTTGCTGATATTCTTTCTAAATCACACCTAACACTGTTGTTGTTAAGTGTCGTCAAGTCAATTTCCACACATAGTGATCTTGTGTAGGGTTTCTGAGGAGTGACTGCTAGGTTTAAACTATCGATCTTGTAGTTTGCAGTGCCTACGCAATAGCTACCATTTATGAGTACCTGCTATATGTCAGAATATGTTTTTGTATATATTCTGTTTTAATCTTATGCTTTTGTATATACTCTGTTTTAATCTTAAAAAACAATCTTTTGATGCAGATACTTTCCAATTTTAGAGAAGAGAAAACGGAGGCTTGACAATTATTTCCTCATGGTCGAATACTTAACAAAGTGACAGCTAGGATACACAACCTGGTTTAATTCAACTTTTTCCTTAAAGAGTTAAAAATTAAGAGTAATTTTCAGAATATTATATTAATATAATAGTCAATATATTGTTTAATTTGTAGTAACACTTTGTGTCTAACAACCACTAAGTACTGATAGGAGAGGAATGAGATCTGAAAGAAGCAGGCAGATAATCATTTTGGTAATGTTCTGGTTCTTAAGTTGGGTGGCAAGTTTGCACATAGATATTTTCCTATGTATCTAAGTTATAAAAACATTTAAAGGACTTTTAGAACTTCTACATCATGGCTGAGAGCAGAGAATAACAGAATGGTGTTTATCTGTATTTTATTAACTATGCAAAGGCATTTAGCTGTGTGGATCATAACAAATTATGGATACCATAGTGATGAATGGGAGTTCCAGAAGACTTAATTGTGTTCATGTGGAACATGTACATAGACTGAGAGGCAGCTACTTGAACAGAACAAGGGGATACTGTGTGGTTTAAAATCAAGAAAGGTGTATGTTTGGGTTGTATATGTTCACTGTACTTATTCAGTGAGCTGAGCAAATAATCTGAGAAGCTGAACCATATAAAGAAGAACACAGCATGAGGATTGAAGGAAAACTCATTAACAACCTGTAATATACAGATGATACATACGATACAACAGCCTTCAGTATGCATTATACCTCAACATAAAACAAAATTCCTCACAACTGGACTAATAAGGTAATGATAAACAGAACAAAGATTGACGTTCTCAAGGATTTGCTTTTACTTGAATACACAGTCAAAACCCATGCAAATAATAGTTAAGAAATCAACCAGTGCATTGCATTGGGCAAATCTGTTGCAAAAGATCTTTTTAAAAGTGTTGTTAAAAAGCAAAAATAACAGTTTGAACACTAAGGTGTGCCTGGCCTAAGCCATGGTATTTTTAATCATCTCACATACATGTGAAAACTAGACAACAAATAAGACAGACAAATAAATAATCAATTTCTTTATTATTATGGTATTAGTGAAGAATGTTCCTTAGAAACAAGAATGGTGAATGAGACTTTCTTTATCTTACATTCTTTGGTCATGGTGTCAGGAGGGACTAATACCTGGAGAAAGGGCATCATGCTTGGTAAAGTAGGAGGTCTGTGAAAAAGATGGATTGACTTAACAAGGTGGATTGACACAATAGCTGCAGCAATGGGCTTAAGCATAGCAATAATTATGAGGATGGCACAGGACTGGGTAATGTTTCATTCTGTTGTGCATAGGATCACTATGAGTTGGAACCAGTTTGATAGTTGGTTCCTAACTACAATAACAATGACTAATAATTGTGAGCATTTCTTATGTTTATTGGCCACCTGAAAGTGTTCTTTAGTGAAGTGCCTGTTCAGTCCCTCTGCCCATTTTTAAGTTGGATTATTATTATTATTTTTTTTTCTTGTTGAGGTCTTGACGTTTTCTGTAAATTTCATATTATTCCCTTGTCTGATGTGACATTGCCAAAAAATTTTTCTCAGTCTGTGGATTCTTTCTTTACTCTTTTGGTGAGATTCTTTGATTCACATAAGTGTCTAATTTTTAGGAGTTCCAAGTCATCTAATTTGTCTTCTGTTTGTGTATTTTCAATTAGGTCTGATAGTGTATTTATGCCATTTGGTAGAGCCCCTAAGTTTGTGCCTATTTTTTCATTGTTGATCTTTTATAGTTACTAGTTTTACATTTAGGTCTTTGATCCATCTTGAATTTGTTTTCATATTTGTTGTGAGATATTGGTCCTGTTTCATTTGACTGTGAATGGATAGCCAGTTTTCCAGCACCATTTGTTAAATAGACTGTTACGTCCTCATGTAATATGTTTTGGCCCTTTGTCAAAGATCAGTTATCCATGGGTTTATGGACCAGCTCTGTTCCACTGGTCTATGTGTCTGTCATACCAGTACCAGGCTGTTTTGACTACGGTGGTTGTGTAGTAGGTTTCGAGATATTGAAGTGTGAGGCTTCTTACTTTGTTCTCCTTCTTTAGTAGTGCTTTGTCTTATCCAGGATTTCTTTCTTTGCCTTATAAAGTTGGTGATTAGTTTTTCTTTCTCTTTAAAGAATGATATCGAAATGTGTATTAGGATTGCATTATATTTGTATAGATCATTTTGGGTTGTATTCCCATTTTCATAATGCTAATTATTATTGTTGTTAAGTGTCATTGAGTCGGTTCCAACCTGTAGTGAGCCTGTATAGGTTTTCCAAAGAGCAGCTGGTGAGCTTGAACCTCTGACCTTGCAGTTCAAAGCAGCTTTTCAGTCCAGCTCATTAACCCAGAGCACAACACCAGGACTCCTCATAATGTCATAAACATGGCATATTCTTCCAATTATGTACATGTCTTTTGGTTTCTTATAGTTGTGTTTTGTGTTTATCTTGGTATAGGTCATTTGTTTATCTGGTTAGATTTGTTCCTAAGTATTTCATCTTTGGGGTGGCTATTGAAAATGGTATTGTTTTCCTGATTTCCTTTTTGGAGTTTGTTAGTGTAAAATAATTCAACTGATTTTTTTATGTTGATCTTGTACCCTGCCACTCTGCTGTATCTTCCACTGAGTTTCAATAATTTTCTTATTGAGTCTTCAGGATTTTCTCAGTACAGGATCATATCATCTGCAAATAAAGTTTTGCTACTTTGCCAATTTGGATGCCTTTGATCTCTATTTCTTGTCTTTGAGCTCTGACTAGACTTGCAGCACAGTATTGAATAGGAGCAGTGATAAAGGGCATCCGTATCCTTGTCTGGTTCCTGTTTGCAGGTGGAATGCTTCCAGTCTCTCTCCTTTGAGACTAATGCTGTTAGGTACCATCAAGTTGGTTCTGACGGCTAGAGACCTTATGCACAACAAAATGGAACACTACCTGATCATGTAACAACCTCACAATTGTTATTACATTTGAACCCATTGTTGCTGCTGCCACTGTGCCAATTCATCTCGTTGCGGGTCTTCCTCTTCTTTGCTGACCCTCCTGTTTTTGGCTGACCCTCCATTTTATCAAACATGATGTATTTCTTTAGGCACTGATCCCTCCTGATAATATATCTGAATTATGAGAGATAAAGGGTTGCCATCCTGGCTTCTAAGGAGCATTCCGGCTGTATTTCTTCCAACACAGATTTTCTTTTTTTTTTTTTAAGGTTTTTATTATGGATTGAGTGAAAGTTTTGAGGGCACATCATCCGTTTCACATTCAAACATTCATATACCTTGTTTCATTACATTGATTATAATCCCCTCCACATACAGAGTTTCTTTCTATCCTCTTTAGCTTTTTGGAGGGGGGAAAACTTTGCCTTTTTGGAATTTACAGTCTCGGCTTTTAGGGAAGGTTTTTACATTTCTCTGTGGGTATCCAGGGCTCATGTATGGAATTACTAACCAGCATAACTGAATAATCAGATAAGGGACATTTTGCTATGTCTGCTAGGTGGCTAAAGTCTGATCCTCAGAGCCTATGGTTTGGATCAACACAGATTTTTTTGTTCCTCTGGCAGCCATGACACTTTAAATATTCTTTTTCAACACCATAATTCAAATGTACCAATTCTTCTGCAGTCTTCCTGATTCGTTGTCCAGCTTTCACATGAGTGTGAGGATATTGAAAATACCATGGCTTGGGTCAGGTGAACCTAGTCCTCAAACTGACATCTTTGCTCTTGAATATTTTAAAGAGGTCTTATGCAGCAGATTTACCTAATGCAATAATACCTCATTTGATTTCTTGATTGCTGCTTCCATGAATGCTGACGGTGGATCAAATCAAAATGAAGTCTTTGACAACTTCAGTCTTTTCTCCATTTATCATGATGTTATTTATTGGTCCAGTGATGAGGATTTTTGTTTTGTTATTGTTGAGGTGCAACGCTTACTGAAGAGTATGGTCTTTGATCTTTATCAGTAAGTGTTTTTTAAATCCTCTTCGCTTCCAAGCAAGCAAGGTTATATCATCTGTAAATCACAGGTTGTTAATGAGTCTTCCTCCAATCCTAATACCATGTTCTTCTTATACTCCAGCTTCTCAGATTATTTGCTCAGCATGCAGATTGAATAAATATTGTGAGAGAATACAACCCTGGAAAACACCTTTCCTAATTTTAAACCATTCAGTGTTCTCTTGTTCTGTAGAGCAACTGCCTCTTGGTTTATGTACAGTTTCTTCATGAGCACAATTAAGTGTTCTGGAATACTCATTCTCCAGAATGTCATCCATTGCTTGTCATTATCCACACAGTTGAAAGCCTTTGCATAGTCAATAAAGCACGTGTGTAAACAAACATCTTTCTGGTATTCTCTGCTTTCAACCAAGATCTATCTGATGTTAGCAATGATTCCCTTGTTCCATGTCCTCATCTGAATCTGGCTTGAATGTCTGACAGATTCCTGTCAATGTACTGTTGGAATCTTTTTTGAATTATCTGTAACAAAATTTTACTTGCATGTGTTATAATAATGTTCGATGATTTCTGCATTCTGTTGGGTCACCTCTCTTTGGAATGGGCACAGCTATGTGTCTCTTCCAATTTCTTGGCATAGATGAGTTGAGTGCCTCTAGTGCTACATCAGTTTGTTGAAAGGTTTCAATTTGTATTTCAACAATTCCCTGAGCCTTGTTCTTTGCTAGTGCCTTCTATACACCTTGGTTCCATAGTCTGTTGATCATATGCTTCCTCTTGAAATGGTTGAGTATAGGCCATTTATTTTTGGTACACTGATTCTGTATATTCCTTCCATCTTCTTTTGAGGCTTACTGCCTCACTGAATATTTTTCCATAGAATTCTTCAGTATTGCAAGTCAAGGCTTGCAATTTTATTTCCGTTTTTTCAGTTTGAGAAATGCTGAGCATGTTCTTCCCTTTTGGTTTTCTGACTCCACATCTTTGTACATTTCATTATAAATTTCTGTTTCTTTTCAAACTACCCCTTTAATTTTTCTGTTCAGTTCTTTTACCTCCTTATTTCTTCCATTTGATTTAGCATTTGTATGCTGGAGAACAGGTTTCAGAATCTCTTCTGACATCCATTTTGGTCTTTTCCTTCTTTCTTGTCTTCTTAATGACCTTTTGCTTTCTTCCTGTGGGATGTTCTTGATGTCATCCCACGACTCTTCTTTTTTTTTTTTTTTAATGTTTTATTGTGAATTATGTAGTAGTTTAGATGGGAGAACATTAGCTTTACATTCTTCCTATCATATATTGTTTCATTGCCATGGTTACAGTTCCCTCTATGCACTATCAACCAACCAAGGGGTATACCCCGCAAGCCTCCACCTTGGTCATCAGCACACAGCCCCTTTCTCTCTCTGGGTCTAGAGCCCCCAGCTGCTCCATCTCTCCATGTCATCATCTCTGCCTCCATCTCTGGTGTCACTTTCTCTGGGTAGGGTCCCCCACTCTGCTCTTCTCCCTTGATGGTCCCAGGGCTCTCTGCTCCTGAACTGCAAAGTCAATCACTCCCCTCCTTTTGCTACAAAATGTCTACCTTTACATTTTCAACCCTCACAGTCAGTTCTGATAGCAATTACTCACTATTGAACCACAAGAGTCCTATCTCCATCTCCTTTCAGCAGCCCTGCCCAGACAGATTGGATACTACTCAGTGGAGATTCTACCTTTCCCCACACCCTCTGGATCTAGGCTCCCTCTTGAAAGCTTGTAAGCCAGTCACTTCTTGCCTTTGTATCCTCACCCCACCCACCCCCATTTGGGTCGCCAATGTCCAAGCTGCCCATCCCTGTCTACCCTGTGTATCTAGGGGGTGGTAATGATCCTCTCTGTAAAGATTTGTTTCGTCTTTTGAGCTACTGCATCCATTAGTGTAGGTCACGTTCATCAAATTGTATCAGATTACTGTTTTTTCCCCCTCTTCTCCTAGTTGAGTTTTGATCATCCAATTTTTGAAGCCAGGGCAAGTGGGTATTATCTACAAGTGTGGGTGTTCTTGTGCATATCCCCCCCACTTCTTATCAGCTGACTGCTTCACTCTCCACTCTAGTCCTCTGTGGCTATGTCATTGACTCTGGACCCAGGAGTCCCTGGGTCTTGCCATACTGCTGGTGAACCAGGTCTCCACCTGGGTTCACAGGAGTCTATTGAACGTGGTTGGACTTAGGTCACAGCTTCATTGCTGTTTTTCCTTTACTTCCCCTTATGGGTAACCAACTTAGTCACCCGTCAGAGCGCATGTCTGCTCCATGACTCTTCTTGTCTTCAATCATTAGTGTCTATTGTATCAAATCTGTTCTTGAGTTGATCTCTAAATTCAGGTGGGATGTGTTCAAGGTCATATTTGGCTCTCATGGACTTGTTTAAATTTTCTTTAGCTTCAGCCTGAGCCTGTATATGAACAATTGATGGTCTGTTCTACAATCTGCTCCTGGCCTTGCTTTGCATGATAATATGGTGTTTTTCTACCATTGAGACTAATGTTGGTCCTTGGTTTATATATATGACCTTAATTATGTTGAAGTTTTCTTCTGCTTGAACATTTTCACCAGGAATGGGTATTGGATTTTGTCAGATACCTTTTCCACATGAGTCAGTATTATATGGTTCTTTTCCTTTGTTTCATTTGTGTGGTGGGTTACATGGATTGTTTTTCTAATGTTGGACCATTCCATATGTGGCATGAATTCCACTTGGTCATGCTGTATTATTTTTTGATGTTTTTGGATTCTGTCAGCAAGGAATTTGTTGAAAATATTTATGGCTGTGTTCATAAGGGATGTTAAGTGCTTTTGAATTGGTTCCAACTCATAGCAATCCTGTATAGAGTTTCCGGCAAGCTTCTGATGAATTTGAACCATCAACCTTGTAGTTCAAAACAACCTTATGGTCCAGCGCTTATCCTGCAGTGCCACCACCAGGAATCCATTTTCATAAGGGATGTTGGTCTATAATTTTCATTTTTAGTTAACATTTTTTGCTTGGTTTCAGTATCAGTTTTATGCTCTTCATAAAATAAATTCAGAATAGTCCATCCTTTTCTATACTCTGGAATAGTTTGAGTACAACTGGTGCCAGCTCTTCTCTGAATTTTTGCTGGAATTCTCCAGTGAAGCCATCTGGTCCCAGATTTTTTTGTTGTTGTTGGGAGTTTTTAAATGACCTTTTGGATTACTTGTTTTGTTAAAGGGTCTGTTCAAATTTTCTACTTCAGTCCATGTTAGTTTAGGTAGGTAGTGTGTTTCTAGATGTTCGTCCAGTTTTTGTAGGTTTTCAAATTTGTTGGAGTGTAATATACTTTACAGCAGTGGGTTTGGTTTTGTTTGTTTGTTTGAATCCCTTCCCACACTGCTTAGTAAATGTTTTTTTATAGAAAATTTTAGGTAAAACTTACTTTAAAAAAATTAGCTATGATCCAACTAGCCAACCCAAACCACTGTTGACAGTTTGCTGTATATCTTTTCCTTACTTTTTTTTTTTTTAGATTTTAAAAGTAGGGTTTATTTTAAACATCTTGAATCTTCGATTGTATTTTTAATAGTGAATCTCTATAAACCTATCAGGAGCCCTGGTGGCACAATGGTTTGTTGTTGTTGTCAAGTGCCATTGAGTCAGTTCGGACTCACAGCGATCCTGTATAAGGTTTCTGAGGAGTAACTGGTGAGTTTGAACTGCTGACCTTGCAGTTAAAACCAACCTTGAGGTCAAGTGCTTATCCTATGACTACACACCATGACTTAAAATGCTTTCTGATGAAAATCCAAGGCCACAGCCTTCAGTATGGATTGCACCTCAATGTAAAGAAAATGAAAGCCCTCACCATGGAACCAATAAAAAACATTGTAATAAATGGAGAAAAGATTGAAATTGTCAAAGACTTCATTTTGATTTGTCTACAATCAGCACTCATGGAAGCAGCAGTCAGTAAATCAAATGACATATTGCAGTATACATATCTGTTGCACAAAACCTCTTTAATGTGTTCTAAAGAGCAAAGATAACAGTTTGAAAACTAAGGTATGCCTGAGCTAAGCCATGGCATTTTGAATCTCCTCATATCATAGCGTAGTGGTTATGAATCGGGCTGTGAACCGCAAGGTCAGCAGTTCGAAACTACCAGCGGTTCCGCGGGAGAAAGATGAGGCGTTCTGCTCCCGTAAAGATTTACAGCCTCGGAAACCCTGTGCAGGGTTGCTATGAGTTGGAACCGACTCCACAGCACGTAACAACAACAACAACAACATATCCATGTAAAAGTTCTACAATGAATAAAGCAGACTATAGAAGAATTGATGCATTTGAATTATTGTGTTGGAGAAGAATATTAAAAGTACTCTGGATTTCCAAAAAATCTTCGTTGGAAAAAGTATGATCAGAGTGCTCCTTGGAAGCCAGGATGGCGAGACTAAGTCTCTAATACTTAGGACATGTTATCAGGAGGGACTAGACCCTGGGGAAGGACATCATGCTTGGTAGAGGGTCAGTTGAAAGAGAAGAAGACCCTCAATGAAATGGACACTGTAGCAGCAGCCATGGGCTCAAATGTAATAGCAATTATGAGGATGGCGCAGAACTGGGCAGTGTTTAGTTCTGTTTTGCATAAGATCACTATGAGTCAGAACTGACTGTTGTTGTTGTTAGGTGCCATCGAGTCGGTACCGACCCATAGCAACCTTATGCACAGCAGAATGAAACACTGCCAATCCTGAGCCAACCTCACTATTGTTGCCACTCTTGAGTGCATTGATGCTTCTATTTGGCCAATCCATCTTGTTGGGGGTCTTTCTCTTTTTCTTTAACTCTCCACCTTACCAAACATGATATCCTTCTCCAGTGACTGGTCCCTTCTGACAACATGTCTGAAATATGAGAGACGAAGTTTGGCTGTCTTGGCCTCCAAGAAGCACTCTGGCTGAACTTCTGCCAAAATGGATCTGTTGGTTCTTTTAGCAGCTCGTGGCACTTTCAATATTCTCCTCCAACACCATAACTCAAAGGCATAAATTCTTCTATGGTCTTCCTAATTCACTGTCCAGCTTTTCCATGCATATGAGGTCATTGAAAATACCATGGCTTGGGTCAAGCGCCCGTTAATCCTCAAGCTGACATCTTTGCTCTTCAACACTTTAAAAAGGTCTTGTGCAGCAGATTTGCCTAATGCAATATGTCATCTGATCTCTTGACTACTGTTTCCGCGAATGTTGATAGTTGATCCAAGAAAAATGAAATCCTTGACAACTTCGATCTTTTCTCCATTGATAAGAATGTTGTTTATTGGTCTAGTGGTGAGGATTTTTGTTTTCTTGACATTGAGATGTAATCCATACCGAACGCTGTGCTCTTTTTTCTTCATCAGTAAATGTTTCAAGTCCTCTTCACTTTCAGCAAGCAAGGTTGTATCATCTGCATATTGCAGGTTGTTAATGACTGGAGGGCACCTAATAACAACAACCTTACTTGAGTTGTTGATTGTATCCTGATCTATCATTTGGTATGTTTCTTTGTTCTGAACTGTAATTTCTAGAAACAGCTAGTCAGATCTGAGGTCTGATCAGATTTTTTTTGGCAAGAGTACTTCATGTGGTTTGTTGTTAAGTGCCGTCGAGTCGATTCCGACCCATAGCAACCTTGTATAGGGTTTTCTAGGAGCGACTGGTGAGCTTGAACAGCCGACATTGCAGTTCTAACGGCTTTGCAGTCTGGCACATTAACCCACAGCACCGCACTAGGTCTCCTCTTCAAATTAGGTGACCCATATTATCTGTCTGTATTTCTTTTTATGTTGATGTTGATCAACAGATTTCGTATACTTCATTATTAGAAAGTAAGTCCTCTGTCATTTTTCACCAAATGGTCAGTGATGATCACTGCCTGTACCTATTATTTCACTAGGGGTGCTCTTAGTATTTAAATAATTTTTGAATTATAGATGTCACCCATGTTCATTGAGCAAAAAGTTGGCAATGTACGAATATATAAAGAGGAATTTAATCATTCCAAATCTCAACTTCCACGCCTCTGAATTATTTTTAATATTTTGGTATGTTTTCTTGTATTCTTTATTTTTACATAGTATTTCATCCTGTATTTGAACACTGGATAGTTTAAATTTTTTATCATTATAAATAATGGTTTGATAAAATATTTTGTCCACACAATCTCATATAAATTCAGATGATTTCTTCAGAGTAGGAACCTAAAGTATAACTCATGGGTCAGAAGGTATAAATTATTTAAAAGCTCTAGGTATAGATTGTCAAAGAAAAAGATTGGATCAAGCATTATAATGATTGTGAGGTTGGCAATAGGACTGGGCAGTGTTTCCTTCTATTGTGAATGGGGTCACTATGAGTTGCAGCCAACTCAATGGCACCTAACAACAGTAACAACATAATCCATGGTGTAATTGTTCATGCTATAAAAACAACATTGATCAACCTTTTCTGCTCTCATGGAGCTTGCATAAATAAGTTTTAAGAAAAGTGAGCCAAGAAGAGGGGTTTGAGAATGACTGAGGAGATATTCTTTAAATAAGAAGACTTCCAAAGGTAAAGGGAATAAGTACAAAGGCTCTCAAGCATGCATGTGTTTGGCATGTTTCTCAGAGCAGCAGGGAAGCTGCAATAACTGAAGTGGGTTGACCAATAGAAGAAAAGAAAACAGAGATAGGTACTGGTCAGATTATGGTTTTTTTGTACATTATTCTAAATATGATGAAAAGACATAGAAGAGTTGAGAGCAAGGAAGTGATGTAATCTAACTCTGGCTACTTTGTTAAAAAATAGTTTATAAAAAATGGAGGACGAGTCAAAGGCACCTAAGCAGGAGGCTATTGCAATATTCCAGACAGTATTTAATATTTACTTAGACCAGAGTTATAGTTGTAGAGGTGAAGAAATGCTTAGATTTGCAATGTATTTTGAAGGTTGAACTGATAGGATTTGTTACATTATGAGAGAAAGAGAAGACTTAGATTTGAAACCAAGGTTTTGCTCTAAGCAAGTAGGTTAATGATGGCTCCATTTTTATTTTATTTTATTTTTTTATTGGAAACCCTGGTGCAGAAGCAGGTTTAGAGAAAAATAAGAGTGTGGTTTTAGATATATTAAATTTGAATGCTGTGCTGTAGGACAATCACTGTACTTCTGACTACAAGGTTGGTAGTTCAAACCTACTAGCTGCTCCTCAGAATCTCTATGCAGGGTTGCTGTGAGTCTGAACCAACATTCCATGGCATTTAACAACAATGAATAACCAAGTAGAAATGTTATAGGCAATTGTTGTTGTTGTTAAGTGCCGTTGAGTCGATTCTGACCCATAGCGACTCTGTATAGGGTTTCCAAGGAGCAGCTGGTGAGCTTGAACTGCCAACCTTGCAGTTCAAACGACTTTGCAGTTTGGTGCATTAACCCATGGCACCACACCAGGTCTCCATGTCAGTGGAGTAGTAGGGGGAAAATACAATTAGAGCAGGTTCAGGAGAGCTGGATATAGTAACAATTCTTTTGATGAATTTTTCAATTAATTGGTCTCTTATACTCCGGAGCAAAGGACAGAAGAGAATCAGAAGTTCATGGAAACAGTTGGTCCAAAGGAACAATTAGTCTAAAGACCACAGGAATCTCAGCTTCCATGATTCTGAGACCATAAGAACTAAGATGGTGACCGCTACCATTGATAACTACTCTGAAAGGAATAACAGTAGAGAGTGCTGGGTAAAGCTAGAGAAAAATGTGGAACAAAGCTCAAAATAATAAAAGAGATAAGGCTTACTGGTCTGATAGAGACTGGTGGAACAACTGAGACTGTGGCCTTCAGTTAATCTTTTAAGCCTGAAGCAGAACTCACCCTGTGTCTCAACTTTCAGTCAAACAAAAAACAGGCCTACAAGGTGAAAAATAACAGGGAGGTAGGTACATACTCCTTAGAACAACCAACCATATGAGATCAAAAGGGTGGCATTTGCCAAAGGGTAAAGCTCAGAAGGTAGGAATGAATAGGAAAGAAGGACAAATAGAAATGATAAGTACAGGAAGGAAGTGGAAAGAGTGCTGTTAACAGTACGGGGACTAAAATCAAGGTCACTAAACAAAATGTATGTGAATTGTTGAATGGAAAATCAATTTGCTCTATAAACTTCCACTCAGATCACAATAAAAGAGGGAAAAATGAGTCACAGGTGGACTTTTTATATCAAATGGGACATATTACAGTATGTTTGTATGCTGATGGAAATGATGCAAAGAAAGGGAGAAAATGGTGATTCAGGACAGATGACGGCAGGAAGGGAGTCCTTAATTAGTCAAGAGGCATTGGGATCCCAGGGCCAAGTGAGAAAGCTGACCTTAGATATCCATGTGGGCAGTTTGTCCTTATTAATAGGAAGGAAGATAAAATACTTGAGTACAGATAGCTTGGGTAGTAGAGGATGTGAAAATTCTCTCTTTTGAGTGCTTTTCTTTTCCTCATCAAAAAAGAAGGCTGAAAGCTTGACTTAACATCTGAAAATCAGTTAGTATAATATACCATACCAATAAAATAAAGCACAGAAACCACATGATCATCTCAGAAGACACAGAAAAAGTATTTGACAAAATTCATCCCACATTCATGATGAAAACACTCAACAAACTAGGAAAGGAAACTTCTTCAACCTGTTAGAAAATATCTTTGGAAAACCTGCAGCTAAGATCATGGTTAATGGTGCAGGACTGAGGGCTTCTCCTCTTAGATTAGGAATAAAGACAAGGCCATTCACTCTTGCCACTTTTATTCAGCATCATTTTACTTGAGGTCCTAGCCAGAGCCACTAGGAAAGAAATTAAATAAAGGTATCCAGATTGGAAAGGAAGAGATATCTCTGTTTGCACATGATATGATCCTGCATATAGACAATCTAAAGGAATCTACTAAACTAATAAACAAACTAGTAAACGAGTTCAGCAAGTTTGTAGGATACAAGGACAGTTTACAAAAATTGATTGTATTTCTATATACTTGCAACAAACATTTTGAAAATGAATTTAAGAAAATTATTCTATTTAAACTAATACCACAAATGTTAAAACATTGAGAGAAATTAAGACTAAAATATAGGGAAAGGAATTTTATGTTAATGATTCAGAAAACTATTGTTAAAATAGTATTACTCCCGAAACTGATCTACAGATTCCAAATTCCACCTAACTTCTTTACAGAAGTTGACAAGTTGATCCTAATATTCACATAAAAATACAAGGACCCAGAATAGCAAAAACAGTCTTGAAAAAGAACAAAGCAGAGGTTTCACACTCTTAAGTTTAAAACTTAAGAGCTACAGTAATCGAGGCATTGTGTTATACAGATAGACATATAGATCAATAGAATAGAATTGAGAGCCCAGAAATAAACCATACATTTAGGAGCAATTGATTTTTGACAAGTGTTCAGTGAGAGAAAGAATACTTTTCCAACAAATGCTGTTGGGACAACTGACTAGCCACATGAAAAAGAATGAAGTTGGATCCCTGCCTCATACCATGTTACAAAGATAGATCATAAATGTAAGAGCTAAAACTATAAAATACTTAGGAGTGCCAAAGAAAAACACTGCACTAGATAATGTTAAAACAGGCAAGGATGACAAAAGGACTACTGATAAAGGAGGAAAGGACTTTTGGAACTAGTGGAGGTGAAGAAGGAACAAGGAGAGGAGAAACATTGCAATAGTGACCAAATGTACCCTAGTCTGAGCTGTGCTCTACTGAAACAAAAGACAGCCGGTTTTAAAAGCTGGAGTGGTCTAGGGGAAGAGCACTGAAGGAGGTTAAGGGTGTTGATTGCTTGGATAGATTAGTGATTTACCGAGTTTGCAGTCTGGGCCACAGTACTTAAGTGCTGTCCAGTCAGTTCCCACTCATAGTAATCCTTTATAGGGTTTTTAAGGAGCAGTTGGTGGGTTTAAACTGCTGACCTTGTGGATGATAGTTCAGTGCCTACCCTATAGTGTCACATTAGGACTCCATTTTCTGGGTTGTTGTTAAGTGCTGTCTATTCAGTTCCAACCCATAATGACCCTGTTTAGAGTTTCCGAGGAGTGGCTGGTGAGCTTGAACCATCGACCTTGTGACTCAGACAACTTTGTAGTCCAGCACATGAACCTATAGTGCCACAAGATTGAGAGAGAGGAGATACTTAAAATATTACGGTTGCTAAGCCATTCTGAGGGCCCACTTGAAATTGTGACTTAAATATCAAGTGTAAATATGTTTTTCCTGCTGCCTTCAGCAGCATAGGTAAAGGCATATAAAAGGTTTGGATTTACCCAAGGTTGGGCTTTATCAAGGAGTACAAGGGAATTCTCAAGAGAATTGTTTATATTATGGAGTCTAAGTTAGGGAGAGGGAAGGTGAGAACATGATGGGAGTATAGGACAGTGAAAAGGTGGTAGAATTGATGGGTTTTGAAGTCCTATCTAACCTGAAGAATTGTTGAAGTTTAAGGATATCAGAGTGAGTTGGAAAAGGTAATCAGAAAATAAGACACTTGAAATTGAGACTTGGGGTGTGGTACTGTTGTTACTGATAGAGTTTGCCATCTGAACCACAGCATACGAAATGAATTGGCACTTAATTCTCTCAAGGACAGTGCATAACGGGTGCCATTCTAGATGCTGAGGAGAGAACTTAATTCATCACATATAATGGATACTTAGGGCATTGAGAAAGGCTGGCATAGTATGGTCTTAGAATTTGGAGGATAAGATAATTAAAGGTAAAGAGATTAAAGAACTGAGAGGCCAGAGTATTAGATGGATCATATAATAGATTGAGCATATAAGAACTACAACTTCATATGGTCAGTCTAGTCTAATATGTGAATATTGCAGTCACCAAGAATGATGGGCAGGAGTGATGAAGGGAAGGACAACAAGTGATATGTGGCAATGTTCAGTGAATGGCTGGGAGCAGGTGACCAAGAGGACAGTAGATGACTGCATTAGGAAGGGGTAAGAGGGACTGCACCACGGCTTGTGCTTCACAGGCTTTTGTGAAATCTTGAAGCAGCAATGAGGAGTAAAGAGGCTCCACATTTCAGCGAAATGATACTTGAAGGAGATATGAACAGAAGCAGTAAACTCAGAGGACAACTATCTTTTAATTAAAGCAAGAAGATGAAAGGAGTGTTCATAGAGGAGGTTGAGAAATCAGGGATTTTGCTGATCGCTGACATGAATTCCAGAGGGCAGGTCATGTTGAGGGTGGGAGTTAGAAAAATTACCCTGGATGAGAGATGAAAGTCCTATGGGGGTTAGAATCCAGGTGATGAGGAATGCCAGGGGAGGCTTGAATTTCTTATTGTTTCCCACATAAATAGACTTAAGATATGATAAGATTTGTTGTGGATCTCTTAAAGAAGCGGTGCTATCCAACAGAACTTTTCTGCAGTGGTAGAAATGTACTATGAAGTGTGGCTCGTGTAACTAAGGACCTGAATTTTAAATTGTATTTAGTTCTAACTGTGGTGTTGTAGGATAAGCACTGGATCACAAGGTCAGTTTGAAACTCAAGGTCAGCAGTTCAAATCAACCAGTTGCTCCTCAGAAACCCTATACAGGGTTGCTATGAGTCAGAAATGACTTGATAGCAGCAACAACAAATTTAAAAAACCACATGTCTCAGAGAGTGATAGATAATTCTCATGATAGTCTTTTTTTATTGGAACTAGTGTCTTAGGCCCTTTGTGGGGGACAGGTAGGCCCCACTGTGGAAAGGAATGTGGCTTCATCGCTAGGCATAGGTGGAACTTGCTTTCCCTTCTTTCTGTTGTATCCCACTGAGGAAGTGCTAAGCTGGACTAGTGGTGGTCTTAGCAGAAACACAGGGAGCTCTGGCTCCCTGTTATTTTCTGCTGAGGTGGTTTTAAGGTTGAGGAAGACAAGCTGAGAATACTTTTTAAACTACTGTTATTCTGCCAAATATATTCTTTGTATATGTATACAATTTCCACATTTCTCAAGGAGCTATTAAGGAGTCCTGATAACAAAGTGAGTTATGTGTTGGGCTGCTAACCACAGTGTGAATTCATCAGCCATTCTTCGGGAGAAAGATGAGACTTTCTGCTCCTTTAAAGATTTATAGCCTCAGAAACCCAATATAGGGTCACTATGAGTCAGAACCAACTCAGTGGCAAACAGCAGCAGCATCACCCTTCTCTGTTTATAATATTAGACCATAGGTTTTTATTTTTGTTTGTCTTTAGATTTTGGAAATGAATGAAATGATGTTTACAGACTATTGATGTTGTTGTTGTTGTTGTGTGCCGTGGAGTCAGTTCCAACTCACAGCGACCCTGTACAGGGTTTCTGAGGCTGTAAATCTTTATGGGAGCAGAAAGCCTCATCTTTCTCCTGCGGAACAGCTGGTAGTTTCGAACTGCTGACCTTGCGGTTCGCAGCCCGATTCATAACCACTATGCTACCAGAGCTCCTGTTCTGAAATGCTTACGTAATTTATTCCATTTGTATAAATTAATGTGAGAATTACTTAAGACGAATATCTAATTGTATAAATTGGCAGGCACTAGTTCTCAGGATAAGTTTAAGTTTTTGCAGAAGACTTAAGAAATAAATCTGGAATAGTAATAATGATAATCACATTGGTGGTGTTAAATGCCGTCAAATCAGTTCTGATTCATGTTGTTGTTGTTAGGTGCCATCGAGTCGGTACCGACTCTTAGTGACCCTATGCACAACAGAACGAAGCAGTGCCAGTCCTGATCCAACCTCACAATTGTTGCCATGCTTGAGCCCATTGATGCTGCCACTTTGCCAATCCATCTGACTCATAGTGACCCTGTATAGAGAGAGTTACCAAAGATCAGCTGGTTGTTTGAACTGCCGACTTTGTGGTCCAGTACTTATTGTACGGTTCCATACCAGATAATAGTAACAGTCAGTGTTTGCTAAATGCTCCCTGTGGACTGGGAGTTAATAAGATAACTGTTGATTATTTGATATGATCTAACCCATGAGTTTGTGGAGTCCTGGTGTGGCGCTGTGGGTTAATGCGCCAGACTGCAAAACCATTTGAACTGCAAGGTAGGCAGTTCAAGCTTACCAGCTGCTCCTTGGAAACCCTATACAGGGTCGCTATGGGTCAGAATCGACTTGACGGCACCTGACAACAACAACCCATGAGTTCAGATGCTATAATCATTTTATAGGCAAGGAAAATAATAAAGAGGTTAAGGAATTTGCCTAATGTCACACAGCGAGATAGACCCAACTCAAACTCAATTCTGTTCAACTCTAAAACCAGTGCACTGTACCTCGAGGCAATACTACTTCATTGTACTGTGCTGTGTCATGCCACAGTCCCAAGTGCAGCTTCTTCCTATTCAGTGGAATGTGAATGTACTTTAGGCAGAGCTGCTTACTGCCCCTAGGGCTGAGTGAATGGTTGTGTGTTTGCAGGTGGTTTGCTCAACTCTTTGTACTATATGCCCTTTTTGCCTTCCTGCTTACTTTGTCCTGGTAGTTACATTCAGACTCCATTATTCTTGTTTTAAATCTGTGACTACTGTCACCAGCAGCTATGTTTTTATATTTAAATTTCATACTGAATTCTGCCTGCAGCTGGTTGAAATGGCTATTCCAGTCCTCATCAACTGAATAAAGGCTTCTTTAGAGTAATTTAATACGTCCCCGTTTCTTTGTGTTGATAGCAGATTTCAAAGGGACCATGTAGTGCAAGATCCAGTCCAGTCTACCATGTTCATAACATTTGAACTGTGTGTACATGTATGTAACTGCATGTATGTTGTTGTTGTTGTTGTTAAGTGCCGTCGAGTCGGTTTCGACCCATAGCGACCCTGTACAGGGTAGGTTATACCACTAAATCCCAAGCAATCATGAGACTGCTAGGATGAGAACTCTACTGTCTGATCCCACACATAAGACACTTCCACAGTTGACACTTGAAAGTGGTTAGTATTTTATTAAACCTAAACAGTAAATCATATGAACATATTTACTTATTGAAAGCTTAACGAAACAAGAGGAACAGATTTAAGTTGAACCAGTCCCTTCCACCCCTACAAGTACCTCACTTAGAATCACAGAGGAGGAATCCACGTATGTCTTAAAGGGGACCTGCTTACCCTTCTCAAATTTCCATGTCTATTTCTGTATGACTGGTGTGGTGCTGTGGATTAAAGCACTGGACTGTGCAAGGTCAGTTTGAACTGCAAGGTCAGCAGTTCAAAGTCACCAGCCTCTCCTTGGAAACTCTATAAAGGGTCGTTATGAGTCAGAACTGACTCGACAGCACTTAACAACAACAACAACAATTTCTGTTTGACTAGGAAGTCCTGGTGTGGCACTGTGGTTTAATGTGTTGTATTGCAAAGTTGATTCGATCTGCAAGGTCAGCGATTAAAGCTCACTAGCCGCTTCTTGGAAACCCTATACTGGGTTGCTATGGGTTGGAACCGACTCAGTGGCACTTAACAACAGTAACAACAAGGGATGCACAAGGTGCCCTGATGACATGATGGGTTAAATGTCATACTGTTTATTGCAAAGTCAGCTGTTCAACCCCACTGGCTACTCTACCCTAGAAAGATAAGGCTGTCTACTTCCGTAAAGATTTGAAGGCTAGGGGATCCTAATGAGGAGTTCTACTGTGTCCTATAGAGTTGTTGTCGGTCAGAATCAACTTGAAGGTGATTGGTGTTGTTAATGTGGATGGACATGCTGTGGACCAGGTGTCAGAAGGTATCTGTCTCTCAGCAGGTAGGCTGTCAGGTCGGACATGGTTATGCTTGCTTTTGCCCTGTGTCTCTCCACAGTTTTTCGTGGCTGGGTTTGACCCACTGTGCTTACTGATCCCAGTCTCAGTCAGCAGCTTTGAGACAGCTCTGGGCCATTGCCAGAGTTAGGCCAGCATTATGACAGCTCTCAGGCAAAACTATTTTACTGATAACCCCATACAGTGTATATCTAATCCCCTGCACCACCAGTGACCTCCTACCTGGAGGTACCCAGTTCCTTTCTGTGGGCCAACATTGCCCACTGCCACCATCTGCCTCCTGGACCAATTCTGCCGACTGTTTACTAGCCTTGTGGTTCCTGCTATTTTCACCGCTGCCGCCATTTCTCTGGTGCTCAGTTCTGCTGTGCTTGCTGTCATTTCATTTGGTCGTCAGTGTTACCAGCTCAGTGTTAGAGCCCTAGAAACCTTGACAGCTCTTCTAGGAGGCTCTCAGGTATCCAAAGGAAATGCTTCCCCTCCTGACTCTTGTTGATCAGGAAACCTTATCTGAGCCTCCACATTTTAGGATTTTTATCAGTCACTAGAACCCCCTTTGCCAATCCTGGTTAAGGTCAACTACGGGTCAGCACAGAGTACCTCCTCCCATCCCTCCAGCCAATCCATGTAAAAATAGATGGTAAACTTGACTAATCCCTGCAAGCCCCTTACATGGATAGACACAAAACAATCCCTCAACAGATTGTGGCCCAACCAATAATTTTTGGGAAATCATAAGTCCAAGGCCAGAAAGGTCATTTGGAAAAAACTCATTGAATTACAAAATGTAATAATAGAACTAGCATATAGTTCCCAACCATTTGTCAAGTCTCTCCCTCAAGTCCACTTTCTTATCACTTACTCTCTTCTTCTCATCTTTTACGCTCTTTTTTCCCCCAGGAGAACACCCTGCTCTAATACAAAGAATGTATGTGTCTTTAAAAAGTCTCTTCTGTATTGCAGCTCTTGTGCTTTTATTTTTTTCCCAAAGCTTTGGTGACCTTGGCCAGGCTATATAATGTGTTAGATCCTGTATTCTTCATTTGTAAAATGCAGATGAGGATCTGTGCCTTACTGTAAGGGTTAGAGATTGTTTATAAAGCCCCAGGCCCAGAGTTTTGTTAGGTGCCATCAAGTCCATTGCAACTCTTAACAACCTTATGCACAACAGAACAAAACATTGCCTGGTCCTGCAGCATCCTCACAATTATTGCTGTGCTTGAGCCCTGTGTGCCAGCCAGTGTGTCAGTTCATCTTGTGAGGGTCTCTTTATGTTGATCAAGCATGGTGTCCATCTCCAGGGATTGGTCCCTCCTGATAACATGTCCAAAAAGTGTGTCAGACAAAGGCCTTCCATCCTTGTTTCTAAGGAGCAATCTGACAGATTTGTTCATTCAGGTATTCCATGCTATATTCAGTATTCTTCACTAATACCATAATTCAAAGGCACCAATTCTTCAATTCTCCTTATTTATTGTCCAGATTTTGCATATGAGGCAATTGAAAATATCAGGGTTTGAGGACAAAGATGTCCTCAAGGTGAAAACTTTGGTTTTGAGCACATTAAAGAGGTCTTTTGGCACAGATTTTCCCAGTGTAATATTTTATTTATTGATTGCTACTTCCATAAGCATTGATTGTGGATCCAAGTAAAAGGAGATTCATGATAACTTCAATATTTTCTCCATTTTTCATGGTATTACTTACTGGTTTAGTTGTGAGGATTTTTGTTTTCTTTATGTTGAAGTATAATCCCTTGTGTAATCCCTCATCAGTAAGTGCTTCAAGTCCTCTTCATGTTCAGCAAGCAAAGTTGTGTCATCTGCATAGCACAGGTTGTTTAATGAGCCTTCAATTCTGATGTTACATTCTTCTTCATATAGCCCAGCTTATTTACTCAGAAAACAGAATAAGAATACAAAGTGGATGCCCACTTTTCCTGATTTTAAAACACATACTTGTTTTATTCAAACAAGTGCCTCTGGGTCTGTGTGTTCCACATGAGCACAATTAAGTGTTCTGGAATTCCCATTTTTTTACAGTGTTATCCATAATTTGTTATGACCCACACAGTTGAATGCCTTTGCATAGTCAGTAAAACACAGGTAAACATTTTTCTTCTGCTTTCAGCCAAGATCCATCTGACATCAACAAGATATCCCTTGTTTTATAGAATTTGTTGTTGTTGAGTGCCGTTGAGTTGTTTCTCGACCCATAGCGACCCTTTATAGGGTTTCCAAGGAGCAGCTGGTGAGCTTGTACTACTGACCTTGCAGTTCAAATGGCTTTGCAGTCTGGTGCATTTACCCACAGCGCTAAGTCCTCATAAAACAAGATTCTTTTTTTCCCCTTATATCCATCCTTATGATTTAATTGGACAAATATTTAATAGCATCTAATCTATGCCACACTCTGCTGAGGATGCTGTTGAAATTTAAAAGTAGACAGACAACAGAAAATCAAGATTCTCTGAAATCAGAAATTGGATGATGTAGTAGGGAGATGGACTGAATGACAATAGAAATGTGATAAGTACAATAGAGGTATACATAAAGTGCTAGAAGCAATTAATTCTTTTTTCAGCCCTATCTGTGGAGTGGTTTCCAAGTATTTCTTTGGAAATATACTTGGTAGTCAAGATGGAAGACAAATAGAGAAAGGGGGGAAAAAACAAAACCCTTAAAGGATTCTGTAATCTGTGAGATGCCAACCTTTTAAGAATTGATTTCAGCAAAGCACTTGATAAAATCTCTCTTGAAGTCCTTGTACCTAAGGTGGAGAAATGTGGGCTGACTGAAATCCTATGTGGTGGATTTGAAGCTGGTTATACAACTATGTCCAGAATGTTGTTCTACTGCAGTACTTGTTATTTACTCACAAAATCTCTAAGTTTGAAGAAACCTTAGATATAGATGGTCTGTTCTAACCTGTGCCTAAAACCACTTTATCATCTTTTAATTTTTTGCTTGCCCCTTAAATTTTTTAAGTCTACAGAACAGAAATATATACAGTAAAAAATTTGTCTCCCTTCTCTTCCAGTTCCCTAGTCTTCCTGTGATCTTCCCCAGAGACAACCATTATAATAAGTTGGTGGTGTGTATGATCTTGTTTTATGGTGCTTGTCTCTTAGCACCTGTGTTACAGTCATTTGAATGTGTGTATTGTTTCCCTTACTAAATTAAGCTCTTTAAGAGCAAGGACCCTGCCTTATATATCCCCAAATAACTTGTACATTGAAGATGCTCAAAAACTATTTGCTTGACTGTTTATTTAAAGGGAGAGGCTTCTTTGGGAACATGCTACAGCTTTTTATCCTTGGCCATATCCTTTATAACCAGTTTTCCCAGTTACGTTGGTGAAGATAGAGAAAGCATGTTTTTCATATATGCAGATAACATGGAGTTGAAAAAGAGCTAATAGCATCAGATGACAGAATCAGGATTGTAAATTATCTCAAGAGATTAGAATGTTTGTTTGAAAGAATAGAGACAAGTCCAAATCCTGTGTTTAAGGGGCGAAATTCAACTTAGTCACCCAAGGAATGTATAGAGATGGGTCTTGATAATGGTGCACTGGTAGCACAGTGGCTAAGTGCTTGCCTATTAACCAAAATGTCTGTAATTGGAACCCACCAGCTACTCCGTGGGAGGAAGATGTCATATTTTGCTCTCGTGAAGATTCACAGTCTTGGAAACCCTGTGGGGCTGTTCTGCTCTGTCCCATAGAGTCATTATAAGTCTGAATTGACATATGGCAGTGGGTTTGATTTGGGTCTTGATACAAGTTAATTTTGAAGATGATTCGGTGTAGTGAGGCAGGGGAGATAGAACTTAATTAATCTTAAACTCAATTTAATATACCACAATTATCAATAAAGTGAACACAGTTTAGACTGAATTAGTAGAGTATGAGTCCAGATGGGGTAGCTGGTGATTCTTTTGTTAAAGGTTGCTTGTTGGGTTTGGGGTTCAGTTTGGGTTGACACATACATTGTTGTTGTTAAGTGTCATCGAGTTGATTCCAACTCATAGCGACTCTGTATAGGACACATGTTGTTGTTGTTGTTAAGTGCCGTCGAGTCGGTTCCGACCCATAGTGACCCTGTTTAGGGTTTCCCAGGAGCAACTGGTGAGCTTGAACCGCCAACCTTGCAATACGAACGACTTTGCAGTCTAACACATTAACACACATATTGTTGTTGTTGTTGTGAAGTGCTGTCGAGTTGGTTCCAACCCATAGCGACGCTGTATAGGGTTGTCAAGGAGCAGCTGGTGAGCTTGAACCGCTGACTTTGCAGTTCAAACGGCTTTGCAGTCTGGCGCATCAACCCATAGCGCCATACCAGGACTCCAACACACATATTGTTGTTGTTGTTATGTGTCGTGGAGTGGGTTCCTACTCATAGCGACCCTGCACAGGGTTTCCGAGGCTGTAAATCTTTATGGGATCAGAAAGCCTCATCTTTCTCCTGTGAAACAACTGGTAGTTTCGAACTGCTGACTTTGCGGCCTGATTCGTATCCACTGTACTACCAGAGCTCCTTCCAACACACATACAGAGACTGACAAATTGAAGTGTGTCCAGAGGAAGTTTACTAGGAAGGTAGAGTGTAGGTCTAGGGCCCAAGCAGATCTAAGTTTTATTCTAGGTTCTACTACTTAGCATTTGTGAAGTCAGTCCTTCTGATATTAAAAAGGGAGTAAAGTACTGATTACAAGTCAGGCTGCCAACCTTAAGGTCAGCAGTTCAAAACTACCAGCTGTTACGCGGGAGAAAGATGAGGCTTTCTGCTCCTGTACAGATTTATAGCCTCTGAAACCCTGTATAGGGTCGCTATGAATTGTAACCGACTCCATGGCGCATAACAACAACAATAACAAAGTACTGACATCAATCTGGAGGACAAATGTAAGGATTAGAGGTAACATAGGTGCTCACAGGGTTCTGCAGTCCATGACTTATTAAGGATTGAATTGATGACTAGATATAATCTCTTGTTTTGACGGAGGCCAAAAACTTAGTAAATTCAAGATTGTCATGCAGCTTATCAAGTGTTCCAAAGGATGTGTGCAAAAGGTGAGCAGATTTATTCCTATTGCCTTTAGTAAATGCCTTTCCTAAATCCAGGATTAAGAAACCCTGGTGGCACAGTGGTTAAATTCTGGCTTCTAATAAATGAGAGGTTGGCTGTCTGAATCCACTAGTGATTCCATGGGGAAAGATGGGGCAGTTTGCTTCCAAAAAGAGTTACAGTCTCAGAAACCCTGTGAAGGAGTTCTACTCTGTCCTATGGGATCACTGTGATGTGTCAAAATGGACTCAACAGCAGTGGGGAGTCTGTGTTTTATAAACACATGCCTTTTGGTGTGAAATTTATCTGGTCTAAAGCCATGAATAACCATTAGAATTAGGACATAGTCCTAATATTGTGGGAAGACTGGTTGTACTAATTCTTGTAAGCCACAGTTTCCTCACTTGTAAATGGAGCACTTTGTAAGATTTTATAACTATTAGAACTAGTGTAGGCACTTAGATATTTAACATCATTACTATCTATATTCATAGTTACCACACTGGAGTGTATGCCATTTAGAATTTTAGTGGGAAAGCGTAAATCCCTCTGTTACAGAGTCCTGCATGTTGTAGTAATATGCAAAAACCTTCCTTGGTGTGGACTAGATCTTTAGATCTCTTGGTTTAGCAAATGAGAAGGAAGAGAAGTATGTTGTGACTGGCAGTTTCACTATACAAGTACACATGTTATTCTTTATACAGTGCACTGCTCCAGTGCAGTGGGATTTTAAACTTCGATTTTTCTTATGCATTTTGTCTTTTATATTTGAGAGTCTATTGTCAACCTAACAGTTTTTCTTTTGTTGTTAAAGTGTTAACTCGGAGACAAAAAGAGACCAAGAGCAAGAACAAGAGTGACAGTGGGACTGTTGTCCAGCCTTCTCTAGACATTGACAGGTAAGTAGGTGTGCTGTATTCATGGGACTCTTCTTGTACATAGAGTTGTTTGTATGGGACAAAGAGGCCAATTCCTGTTTTACCCTGTATTTCTTTGACCTGCCAATCACTTCATTACTTAGATGCCTGAATTTCCTTATCTTATTTCTAGTTGTCGTCCATCCATATAGATAGCCTCTGTATCCCTTCATAGTTACCCTAAAAAAGAAATCTGTCTACTCCACTTCCACATTGCTCGTAGGTTTCTGTTTTGTGTGTGTGTGTTTGCATTGGTATTTGATGCTTTGGGGAAGCAGTGAGCTATTTTGCTCTGTACCGGTACAGTAATTATGTTGAGAACTGTTGGATAAAATAGAATATATAGAAGACTTTCTTGGGTTGTGGGTTGTGGGTTGCAGCTCGACCAAGGTAACACATTCTGAGGGAGGGACCATGTGTAAGTGATACCTCCCCAAAGCCAAGACATTGTCAGCAATATAGCAGAGCAGTCAGTCACTAGGCAGAAACTTTTATCTTTGAAACACAGATCTTAGACCCTAAATTTCAACGCTGCCTTCCTTAATCCAGAGTCCTGGTGTGGTACTGCAGGATAATGTGCTGGACTGCAAGGTCAGTTTGAACTACAAGGTCAGTGGTTCAAACTCACTAGATGCTTCTTGGAAACCCTAAACAGGGTCATTATGGGTTGGAAATGACTGAATGGCACTTAACAACAACAGCTTCCCTAATCCAGTTGAGCAGAGGTGATCACTTGACCCTTGGGAATTCTATTATAATATGGACATTCCTAAAGCAATGTATTCATCACACTGTATTGCAATATATATTTACATTTCTATCTCCCTGATTAGACTGTAAGATATTTGAAGGCAGATACTTGTTTCATTCATGTTTATATCCCCAGCATTGAATTCAATGTGTCTGAGACAATAGTGACAGTAATAGCTGCTTACTGAATATTTTATATTTGTTGTTGTTAAGTGCCATATAATAGGTTCCAACTCATAGCAACCCTGTATAGGATTTCAGAAAGTTGGCTGGGTTTGAAGTGCCAACCTTTTGTTTAACAATCTAGTTCTTATCCTACAGTGTCATACCAGGGCCCATATTGTGTTAGGTGCTTTATTTATCTATAACTCTCAAAATAGTTGGTAAAGTTGTTACTCTATTTTATATAAATAGATTTTTTTTTTAAAAGCCTGAAGAGAAATTTCAAAAATTGGTCACTTTTAATCATATGGCCTACCTACCTCCAATGCATTTGCTCTTTCCATATAACTGCTGCCTCACATTGTTGTTGTTAAGCACTGTCGAGTTGGTTTCAACCTATAGTGATCCAGCCTGTAAAGGGTTTCCTAGGAGCAGTTGGTAAGTTTGAACTGCCAACCTTGTGGTTCAAAGTGACCTTGAGGTCTAGCGCATTATCCTGCAGTACCACACCAGAACTGTGCAATAGGGGATTACTAAATATTTTTTGTATTAGCTGATAAACCTTGAAAAGCACACTAGTCTAAGTTTTCTCTTAAGGCTAGTTTTTATGTTTGAGAGATTCATTTCTCCTGTACAAAGACATTCAGAGAAATTCTTCCTTAGAGCTAATCCAAGTCTCTCTTGCTGTAGTTATTACCTAGTAGTGATGGCTAGAAAGACATCTAGGATGTCATGCTTTAGAAAGTTTATTTTTTTAAAGCTCACTAAGATTAAGATGGGAGCGTGATGGCTCTATATGATAAGCACTGGATCCACTGTTTAAGTCTGCCAGCCACTCCGTGGGAGACAGATGAGGCTTTCTGCTCCTGCAAAAATTTTAAAAGCCTCAGAAACACTATACAGGGTCACTATGAGTCAGAACTGAATCGAAGACACTTAATAACAACAACAACAAAACTAAGATAATCTTACGAGTCAGATAGAACTGGATTTTGATAATTATTACTTATGTGACCTTGGGGAGAATGGTTCCTTCCTAATAGATCTGAAGAATTAATTGAAAAATTGTGTTTAGAGGGCCTTACACTGGCTCATAACACAGAGAAAATGCTTAATAAGTGTTCGTTTTCTTCTTACCCCCCAAGAATTCCATTTTCATCTGATACTCAAATAAACTTTATTACCTCATGGACACAATCACTTTCCCCTCACAACACATACTGATAGCTGCTGGACTGTTATAAAAAGATAAAAATAACTGTATGAAATTATGCAAGAGCCTCTGGCAGAGCCACATGGTTTTTGTAATTTCCTAGTTGAAGTTGCAGGTTGTGGAATTAGGGAAGTCAGTGTATAGACAGACTTAATTTACTAATCAGACAGGTTCATCCACCCTGGTAAAAATGCCATCTTGATTTAATGCTCTTGGTGCTCCTTTTTGTGTTGAAATTTTAACTTCCCTTTGAAAAAACTATTACACTTAATTTCTAGAGAGTTTGACAGAATATTTTATGTCTGAAGAGCAATCAGCATTGTTTGAGATAGTTAGAAGAGCTGATTTCATTACCATCCCACTGCTGCGACAGCAGGGTACAGAGAAACAGCCAGGGAAAACCGCTAATCACTCAGTCCTTTTGATTGGCATCGGGTTAGTTTTATTGGCTTTCCCGCTGAGCGAATCTGCATTGGTTGACATGTTTCCTCTGCAGAATAACTTTGAGACGTAAAACACAACTTGGGACATATCCAGGAGCCCAGAGGCAAAGGTGAATCTTAAAGCTGCTTTTTCTCCCCTTCTTTTGATTGGCTAGGAGCGAGAAGTGTTACCTCTGTAAATCCTTCATCCCACTCAGAGAGTATCAGTGTCATGTAGACTCCTGTCTCCAGCTTGCCAGGGGTGACCGAGGAGATGGGCCTTCAGGGAATGGCAGTGTATGCCCAGCTGTGGAGGGGAAGAGACAGCAGCGGCTGAGGAGCACCAAGGTATGTGAGGAGTGTTGTTAGGAAAGGCTGCCTAAGCCTCCGGATCATTTCTGCTTGGTGTAAATAGGCCATACTTCTGCTCTACCTTTCCCCCCTTTTTCTTTTTTTCCTTCTTTCCTCCCTTCATTTTCTCTTGTTTATCTTGAAATCATTTGTTCTTTTTCAATTGTTTGTATCATTACTTTAAAAAGTTATACATGATTATTGTAAGATATAAAATTTTTAAAAGTACAACTAATCAGGCAAGATCATCCCCCTAAATCTAACTACTCAGAGACATTTAATATTTTAACCTGCTTCCTTCCAGTCTTTTTTCCTATGTATTTTTAATATAATAGAACAAGTTCTAACATGGATTTTAAAAAAACAAAACAAAACTTGACATAAACACTTTCTTGGATTTATTTTTAAACTATTTAAAAACACAATACTATTAATATTTGCATCACTTAACTATTCTCATATCATTGGACATTTAGGTTCTTTATAATTCTGTATTATAATACTGTGTTTTAAATATTAATCAGTCTTAGTTTATATTACTTATTTCTTTGGAATAGATTTTATGAAATAGAACTAGTAGGACAATGGATATACACATTTTAAAGTCTTTTGAAACATACTGCTAAATTGCTTTCCAGAAAGGAGAACCAGTTCATACCCACACTAACAAGAGCATGTGCAAGATCAACTGTGATGAATTCTGTGTGTACCAAAAAATAGGAAGTCATAAACTCTGGTCTGTGGGAAAGACAGATATACCTTCTGGGCCTTATGATTAGAGATCAGGAAAGGCAAATCTTAGCCTTTGATATCAAAAGTGGAGGAGCAGCTCCATATTATACACATAGGAACATAGCAGAGCACACTGAAATGGGGAAGCTATGATCTGACCTGCTAGAAGAAAGGCACCTCTTTTTTTTTAAAAAAAAAAGCTTTTTTCTGTGAATTGGGTGAAGGTTTACAGAACAGACCATTACTTTTACATTCAACAAATCATACATTTTATTTCATTTCAATGATTGTAATCCCCTCAAGGTAACATAACCTATCCCACTTCGTTGTGTTTCCTCTTTCCATTCCTTTACCTTTCCCAATTTTGGCCTTAGGTAAATGTTGCCTTTTTGATCTTGAATGGTTGACCATTATATGGCATTCATACCTCACTAGTATTGCCCATCCTATGTACTTATTTATTGCTTGGCTGAAAATTGAGCCATGGAGTTGAGTTCAGTTTCAGAGCTGAAGGGTAACCAAGGACCAGAATGTTAGAGTTCTACCAGTATCTATCTGACCAGTAAACCTGGTCTATTTTACAGTTCTGGTTTTGATCCACATTTTCTATGATTCTATTCAGGACTTTCTGATGTGATCTGTTTCAGAGCAGTTGGTATCATCTAATTTTTCTGATCTCAGAGACTGATGTTCATGTGGGAAAGTAACCTCTTTTGAATGGGTTTATTTTGAGGTGGTCATTTGGAGTTTAGACTTTTAGGTAAATGTTTATACCATAGATTCAGGCATCAACTTCCAGTAGAAACTACCTTGGAGTTCTTGGTTTTGATTTTAAACCTCTCAAATCTATCACAAGCCAAAAGTTGCTGTTCTGTGACATAGATATCTAGCAGGACATGTCATATGATCTTGGTGGGCTAACTTTGGCTTGACTCTAATCTCCAATCTTGGCATAGAGATGGTTTTTATTCATCACTGCTTTTTTTACTTATATACTTTGATTTATTAGAAAGCAAAATAATTTCCTAGAGCTGTGTCCTCACACATCTTCTCTACTGGGGACAGGTGTGATCTGAACCAGAAAAGTTGTGTTTTAAATGCTTTTAAATGTGATAACCCTTTCATCTATTTTTTTTTTCTCTCACAGGAAAAAGGTCGGAATGAAGGCCGTCTCTTCAGTCTCTTGGAGAAGTCTGAGCATCAGTCTGTAGGT
This sequence comes from Chrysochloris asiatica, assembly GCF_000296735.1. Taxonomy (NCBI): domain Eukaryota; kingdom Metazoa; phylum Chordata; class Mammalia; order Afrosoricida; family Chrysochloridae; genus Chrysochloris; species Chrysochloris asiatica. The sequence continues at coordinate 2,679,538 of NW_006408760.1, forward strand.
AGGGACCCCAGGACTATGTGCTGGACTTCTGCCTCAGCCTTCCTGTGATGATAGCCACTGCCAACTTCTTGGCTGTTTGTTGGGGTTGTATATAGATAGATGCAAATTTGACCCAGCCAGACAGCCTTTAATACCGGATCTCAAATTATCTTTCCCAAGGAAAGTGATGGAATAGGAACCACCCTACTTTATTCATCAACTTTAATTTCAGGCTTTATATGAGGACTGACTGTTGAACTGAGGAAAAACATGTCTAAACCATAGTGGAGTGACACAAACTTTCCTAAGTACACCTTCAAAAGGAACATGACATGCATATGCCAACCTTCAGCTTAGTCTCAATCTGTATTAGAATGGATTGGTTAAGAAGAGTGCCAAATCTGTGTTTGAATTCTGACTCTGTCACTTACCTTGTTTTTAAAAAACGTTTTATTGTTAATTGAGTGAAGGTTTATAGGGCAGATCATCAGTTTTACATTCAACAAATCATACGTTGCTTCATTACATGGTTGCAATCCCCTCCATGCACCAACAGTTAACAGCATTTACCTCCATTCACCTCAACCACTGCATTCCTCCCTGTGTCTCCCACCACCCCCATCTTTCCTCTACCAACCTCTCTCCAGTTGTATATTGCCTGCCCCATCACCCATGTCAATGTGTTTCTACCCTCTAGTGCATGAATCATTTCCTCCCCCACCTCCAAAACCATCATAGATTGTTTCTTTTATCAAGAACTCCCCCTTTTTTAATGTACAACCCTCTCCCCCTCAAAAAAAAAAAAAAAAAAACCCACCAGGAATATATAATCGTTTAGGCAATCAAAGGCCATATTCTTGGAAGCCTGCCTCCTGGCCACCAGCTCCCAGCCTTTCTCTGCTTTCCTTGTTTTTTGACCTTGCACAAAGTACTTAACCTCCCTAAGGTAATTTAGCCTCTTCTGTAGAGTTGGGGTTTTGTTTGTTTGTTTTTCGGGTAGAGTTAATGATAACAGTGCCATACATTGCAAGGATGATACTCATTAAAACTCCACACATAGTCCCTGGTCTAAGAAGGATGGGATAAATGGTCGCTGCTATTATTATTAGTTGTTACTGTTAAAATTCACCTGATGCAGATGGAAAAAGAACTTTTGCTTATGCCCAGAAAGATTTGCTTGCTGTCTAGTCATAATAGTTCCTTCCCAACAAGCAAATCTGTTGTGCCTTCTGACAACTATAAAAAGACAACCTCTCTGAGCTTCACATCCTGCTGCCTCTAGATAAGCATGTTGTTAATCTCTCTTCAGGTGGCAGATTTCCCTTGGCAACTGCTTGTTCCATAAGTCCAGATTTGAAGTAGATTTATTCCGTGGTTATTCATTCAAAAGCATTCACCTGGGTACACGGCATGACAGTAGAGTCTGTTGGATGCTAATGCTCACATTCCATTGGTCTGGAGATTGGGGATCTGATGGAAAGCAAGTCCCTAGGATACCGGAAATACATGAGAATCAGTGAGAATTGGTATGGTTACCACAACAACTATCAACATTATTACTGTTTTCCTTCTATTACAGATGCCAGGATGAAGACCACATCGTCAGAAACAGGAGCCTTCAGGTGACTTTGGGTGTGTGCTGGAGGGTGGTTATCAGCATTTCTGAGGAGTGCAGGCATGGTCCTGTGTTCTGGGTGTAGCATGATATGTAAACTATTGAAGTAGGAGTAACTGTAGGACTACGTGACCTCTCTCTGGATAGCCCTGTGACTCCCCTATATCTGGGCTAAGCATTGATGGGCTAAGCTCAGTCCACTCATGCTGTTAAAACAAGCAGAACAAAAGCTGTGTGTTAACTCCTCTGTTTTACCTCCCTGTCTCTACCCAACCTCTGTCTTTTGATCTAGACTTCAGGCAGCTTGGGAATTTGGGTTTGAATCCTAATTTTCTCATTGTCTAGCTGTCTGACTTTAGGTGTATTGATTTAACACCTTTGTCCCCAGTGTCCTCATCTGTGAAAGGGAGGTGATAGTATTTATCTGGTTGGGTTATTACAAAGATCACAGGAACTAATCCATGTGAAAGCCCCTGGTCCAGTGCATGCTTGGCGCTTATTAGTAAGTGTATACTTAATCAGAACTCTCCTTTCTCCCTAGGGTTTCCTCACCAGGGATGGAAGAGACAGGCTGCAACAGAGAAATGCAGAGTTCCCTTTCACTTCACGATGTAAATGATTCTCCCATCAAGTCTTTTGTTTCCATTTCAGAAGCCACAGATTGCTTAGTAGACTTCAAAAAGCAATTTACTGTCCGACCAGGTAGCCGGGCACGTACCAAAGCAGGCAGGGGAAGAAAGAGAAAATCCTAAATGTCTATGGCTAGTAGGTTGACAAAGTCATTAGCAAAAGGGGTGAACCGTATTCATTAAACCTCCAGTTCATTGTTGAGCAGGTTTGGGCCTTACAGTTTTCACCACCAGACCCCATTCAGCATCTTGGTTTTTATGTTTTCTATTATCTATACAGACAACTGTGTATAGTATTCTGTTTTATAACAGTATGTTTGAATTCACTTGTAGTTGAAAGAAAGCTTAAATATATTTATCTATGTTTGTATGAAATGTTATTTCAATAAGTTGGAGATTTATCTCTTATTTTTCTCTGTATTTTGCTGGTTTGGGAGTGGGGATATTTTAATTGTAAAGGTAGTTCTCAGACTCATAAATTACTTGTTTCTGAATGAATTTCATTACTAATCTTTGACATATCTTCATTAACTGTGTAATGCACAATTCTGAACGCTGCATGGTTACTCTGTTGACCTTCTCTGGCATCATTCTGGAAGATGCCAGGGGTATTGAATCCTAGTATTTGTTCTGCTATTTCTACCATTCATTTACCCATAACTTCATCATGCTATTTTTGCCTAGTTAAGAATGATCGGATAGAGAATAGGACCTTTGTCTTGCCACTCTTCCCAGAAATTTGTAAGCAAACACTGTTATTAGTTCCTATGTAATTATTTTTTCTTCTCGATTAAGCTAATGGGTATGCCAGGTTTAAAAACCGAGACTGTTCTGCTCATTGCCAAAGGTCATATCAGCAAGAGGAAGTAGCTTCTAGTTCTGTACTATTACTGGAGCAGTGCATATTTTTGACCATGTTGCCCAGGAGCATCCAGTGCAGAATAGAGATGTGGTCTGTCCTCAGTGCTTGGGCAGACTCCAAAGAGAGAGGACACTGTGTAGCAGAAACAGCTACTTTGGGATACAACCAAAGAAGGGTGTTAAGAGAGCTAACTTTGGCCAGAGCCGATTTGAAGATGTAACGAAAAATTATAATATGCAAGGTGGCTCTTTGGACAGTTTAGACAGGGACACCACTCAGACGCTCCTGACTTTTGACTTATTTTAAAATGAAAATGAGCAGAAAGATGGAAAATATAGTGCAAGCCTTTAGCCATTGTGTCCTGCGTAGTTCCCTTTGCACCACAGCTCTTTGAGTTAGAAGAAGACAGATGGTGGCCTCACTGTTTGTTCCTTCTACAGACTATCTTGGTGTTGGATGACTCCAACATTGTGTCCAGTGGCACATAAATGCTAGCTGTTATTTTTCGAACAATGCTGTGGTCCAGGTAATGTATGTTTTTTACTTTAGTCTCAGAGCAGCCCTGTGAGGTAGACAGTGTTGTTGTTGTTATGTGCCATCGAGTCGGGTCCGACCCATAGCGACCCTGTATAGGGTTTCTGAGGGTGTAAATCTTTACGGGAGTAGAAAGCCTCATCTTTCTCCCGCGGAGCAGCTGGTAGTTTCGAACCGCTGACCTTAAGGTTCGCAGCCCGATTCGTAACCACTACGCTACCAGAGTATCATCCCCATTTTTCAGATGAAGCAAAGGTTCATAGGAACAAATGAAGCCATTCTTGTCCATGGCACAGAGACCATAGTGACCCTGCTTTTTGATCCTAAAGAAAACACTGTATTTTGATGATAGTATTGATTATTTTCTTGTTTTCCTTCTAATGAAAAATAGTTTATCAGTTATGTCCCATCAGCTTTAACTCTCTCTAGTTGTCTCTCTCATTAGTGACAATTTATTGGTGGTAGAGTACTATGAACGGAATAGTGTGTTAATCTCTCTGCTTGAAGATAAGAAAAGGGAAAAGGCTGATTCTAGAAAGTGAATTATTTAGCTTAGAATTGAGCAGGCTCCCTAGAACATGGCTCAGCTGTAGGAGGGTATGTCCCAGTAGGACCAAGAAGGGTATGCTTAGTTATGAGCTAATAAGGAGTCAAGGGAACAGTAGCTCCCACCCTGACCCCCCAGCCCTCCCCAGCAGTTGTCGGTAAGGGCAGCTCTTTTGTCCAGTCATGTTGTCTCCATCCTAGGAGTCTTGAGGGAGGAGCATTAGGCAAACAGTGAAGAGACTGGTAGAAAGGGTATCATGTCAGCCTGAGTCTGAGCCCCTGCTTCTCTCTGAATTATTCAGCCTCCCTGAGACCTAGTTTCCTTGTCTGTAAAATAGGGAAACTTACTTACAGAGTGCTAAGGATGAAGAAAACATATAGAAAAGATCAACATAGTGTTGATTATTGTAGAGACTATCATAAAGGCAGTGGTTCTGAACTTGGTACAGAATTGTAAGTTGTCAGTAGAGTCACCAGAGAGGCTCAATAGTCCAAGACACTTGCCCAGGGTTCGATTCAAACCCCAATTTCATGGGCACTGAAGCTCATGCTCTCTGTACTGTACTCCTCTTCCTGCCTCTCATTCAAGCCACAAAGCTGATGGCACTATGGAAATTCTAGATTTGGTTTATTTTACTATTATGGGCTCATTTTTGCCTAACTTGATTTTAGATGGGAATTTTAGGGGAAAGGAGCCAAAACCCCAAAACCCACTGCCATCAAGTTGATTCCAATTCTTTGTGACCCTATATACTGTAGAAGTGCTCCTTAGAGTTTCTGAGACTGTAAATCTTTATGAGAACAGACAGCCTTATATTTCTCCTATGGAGTGGCTGGTGGATTTGAACTGCCAACCTTGCAGTTAGCAACTCTTTGTTTAACCAACTCTGTTACTAGGGCTCCTGTGGGATTGTGGGGAGAAGCAGATAGTAAATGATAGTTACCAATGGGAAGATGGAGGAGCATACGAACATGGGAAAGGCTACTGAAACTACATGCACCAGGAAGGTAGGAAGGAGTGATTTACTTCCTTCGTTTCATAAGTCTTGTGTTCTTGAGGTTGGGGGAGGGCTTTTCAATTTAACAGAAGGAACCATCCCTATTCCATGTTGGGCGTAAGATGTGACACTGTAGGGTAAAAACTAACTGCAAGGATGACAATTCAAACCTACCAGCTGCTCCTTGGTTTCTGTGAGTCGGAACCTGCTCAGTGGCACTCAGTGACAACAATTCCATGTTAGGTGTAGAACTGGACCTTGAGGCACCAAAGGTGAGCACACAGCCCAGGGGGGAAGACAAAGAGGTAGGTGATTTAGGTAGGCTGCTGTAAATGCAGTGATACTCAAAAAGTCAAGATACCATGGGATCAGTAAGACAGGCTGCACTCAAAGGGAATCAGAGCCAGGGGTCCCCAGCATCAGTGATGACTGAGCTGCAATTTAAAGGATAAGGAAAAAGTCAGATGAGAAGGTTGGAGAGGGCAAAAGGGGAGATACTCCAGACAGACCAGCATGAACAAAGAGCAGCAGCAGCCATGTGACGCATCGTGAGTAAGAAGTGGAGGGGCTCATCATCACGACCCATGGGCCTGGCTGCAGGCCCTCTGGGGTCTATAAAGGGCCAGCCTGTGGGCACCTCAGAGCAGGGTGCCCGGGCCTAGCCCAGCAGGTGGTTATGTTCATAGGGGTAAATTCTAGTGCTGCCTATCCTCACTCCAGCTGACACCTTTCCGCACTCCTCAGTTCCTTCTGGATAGCTGGAGATAGGCACTGAGGGGCTATGAGGGAACCTTGCCAGCCTCATCTTTCCCTTGTTGGTCAATGACCATCTGGTGTCAGAAGAAAACTGCCGGCATCTGCTGCACTCTGCCAAGGCCATGACTGTCACAGCTGCTCACAGAGCAAAAGCCCAGGCCACCGCCCCTCCATGCGCCCTATCACAGACCTTCCCTTGCACACTGACTAGGGGGCCAGGACCCCTACTCCTGGGAAATGGACCCAGCACTTCCAGAAGCACCAACATGGAACCCTGGTAATGCTCGTCAGGGGCATACCCTCGCCCCGGCTCAGAAAACAACAGATTCTGGCTGTTGAGAGCAATAATGGCTAGACCTTTCCACATTCAATTCCGTATTCTCTCCCAACTAGACAAAGTTGAGAAAGGCTGGAGCCTCAGCCCAGGCTGCTTTGGGGCAGCACCAGGATTGTCCCCAGGATACATTGTGGATGATAGATCACTCCGCCCTCCCCACCCACCCTCAGCCTTGCCTGCGTATCCAATCCAATATGCAGTATGGCTTATGCCTGACCTGGTACCAGGCCCAGTCATGCCCAAACTGGTACAGCACCACCTCCCTGCTCTCTGGCCAGGTGTCATATATAGGTCATTTACCGTCTCTCTACAATTAATTGTAAGGCTATCACTGATGAGGTAATTTGAGGTTACCCCCCAATTTCCCAGAAATGAAGAATGTTGCCATCTCAGTGGTGCTCCAAGGTGCTATGTAACCCTAGAAGAAATAGCTGGTAGCTAACAGTTTCACTCACTCAGCCTGAGCCTTCCCTCCCAGTAGAGATGGCTGCCCTGTGGCTTAGAGAGTAAACACAGGGATCCACAGGCTGGCAGCACCTCTACCACATAACTTTCCTATACACATGTTGTCTTTGGGCCCTGGAGCTATACCCATTCATGTGAGTGATCTTGTACATGGACCACTTAGTCAGCAAGTGGCTCTTCTTCCTTTCAGACACAGCTTTCCTGTCCACTTGTGTTACAATATCAGGTCCGCCATTTTAGGCTCTACCTTCCGGGTTCTTCCCTCTCCCCTCCTGTCAACTCCATTTTGTAATGTTAGGTTTCTGTTTCCCCGCCCTAAGCTACAAGGCACGTAGTTTAAATGGCAACCTGGCTTTTGATAGGCCAAAGCTAAATTACCCCAGCAATGACCACTCCCTACCTGTTGAACCTATATAAGATCACTCCCGTCCCGTTGATTCTCCTCTCTTCTTTCTGCCTTCTGACTTCTCTCCCTGGCAGAGGTCACCTTCCTCGTCCTAACCCAGACAGGCCGTCTGGTGTGCGGTGTGGTTGATGAGCGGTGACGGGTTGTTTTCCCTTCTCAACTTGTTTCCTCTGTGTGGGTTCCCTCACTGCCTCTTGCTCACCAGCACTTTCACATTGTGAAAACTTATCTATTGTACTGCATGTTCCCCGGATTAGGCACCTGCTCCTTTCCAGGGTCGTATTTTAGACACTTGAGCGTTCCCACTGCCATCACCTTTAAACCCATTCAGTGACTGTAGAATGATTGCCCCCAGCACAGCTTTGGGGACTGTCTTAAGCTCTTGACTCAGTTCAAGTCTCCTACTTCCTGTGGGCATCTTGCTCAAGTTTTCACCACAGCTGTACTTAGCCCTGGTAGGGCAGACTTGGAAGGAAGTTCATCTTCCTGAATTAGCTGGTAAGTTGGGGTGAGAAAGAGGGTGGGGCCTGGTTTCACTTTTATGTACAGTCTAGGGTCACTGGAATGGTCACTGAGAAGTGCCAGGTCTGAGGACAGTGACCAGCTACTACTCCAAGGTAAGACCTTACCTCAACCCCTTAGTCTTGCCCCTCCTGCTTGGCCCACACTGGAGGAAATAGAAGCTGGAAAGGTCTTAGACGGTGGCTTCCCATCGTCAGCAGGGGTCCCAACGGTGCTTTTCAGAAGGAAGGCTGGCTACAGAGCTGATGTAGCTGAGAGAAAGGAACCAGAGACCCTCAGGCGTTCAATTTTGTACAGGCCGTACGCTGGGTCCTGGGAGGATGGTGCCAGAAAGGCTATGGTTCCTCTCTACAGGAACGTCCAGTAGACTGGAGAAGATGGACATGAGTGCATTTACCTAGTTTAGAAATGCTTTCTTGGGTTACTTCTGGAAAGCTCCACAGTGTCTTCCTCTAGAAGGTGTTGAATAAACTGAATAGATATGAAAGAATGAATAAGAGTGGATGAATGAATGATTGAACTAGCTGGGCCTCAGACACAGAGTAAATGCTATGTATGGTACCTGATCCTTTTCAAAGTTAGAGACATCATTTTATCCTTGACACTGACCTGTAGAATGTAGAATTAATCCCATTTGACTGATTTGGAAACCAAATATAGGTATATATGAGTTTGGGGGATTTGTTGGATACTGATGTCTTGGTTTTTAAAATTTTACAGAACTCTATTTTTGTTAGTCACTGTTTAGTCATTTCAGACCCCTGGTGACCCCTTTTGAGCAGAGTAAAACTGCTTCATAGATTTTTCACGATTGTAACGTTTCAGAAGGTTACTGCCAGGGCTACCTTCCAAGGTGCTTCTGGGTGAATTTGAATTTCTAAGCTTTTGGCTAGTAATTAAGTGTTTTAGCAGTTTGTACTACATAGGGAATCCTGTTGTTGTGTGTTGTTGGACCCATTCTGACTCATAGACCATATGACAGGGTAACTGCCCTTTAGGGTTTCCTAGATTGTAATTTATGTGGGGGCATAATAAAGGTCTTTTCTTCCACGGAGCCACTGGTGAGTTCAAACTACTGACCTTTTGGTTAGCAGCTGAGTGCTTAACTGTTGTACCACCAAGACTTCTTTTAAGGACTCTTACAAAGCTGTATTAGCACCTACCTATATTAAACCCTATACAGAGTCGCTATGTGTCGGAATCGACTTGACGGCACTTAACAACAACAATATGAAACCCTGGAGTCCTTCTGTGGCACTGTGGGTTAATGCACTGGACTGGAAAGTTGGTTTGAACCACAAGGTTGGTGGTTCAAGTTTACCAGCTGCTCCTTGGAAACCCTATACTAGGTTGCTATGGGTCAGAACTGACTCCATGGAACTTAACAACAACATAGTAAACCCTGTTGTGGCACTGTAGGATAAGCACTGGATGACAAGGTTGATTTGAACTGCAAGGTCAGTGATTCAAGCCAACACCTGCTCCTCGTAAACCCTATCCAGGGCTGCTATGACTCGGAACCAACTCAAAGGCATTTAGCAACAGCATATGAAACCCAATCCTTGGACCTGAAGGTACAGAGTTGGCCATGGGGTGCTTAGGGATTGCCCTCCAGACTAAGGGGACAGTTTGAGCAATGGTTGGGAAGCAGGAGAGGATGGGTTGACTTATAGATGGAGGGTGGAAGGAAGGAGCAGGAGAGGAAGCTTAGATGAGGATTGATCAGGAGAGCACAGGATTCTCCGAGAGTTCTGGACTTTTTCATCAGTAGGGAGCCTCACATTGTGAAAGTTTACTTCCTCTTTACAGGGAGATCGAGTAGGGGTATGAGGTGGTTACAGTCACTGGTGATGTTTTGAGTGGAGGTGGCATAGGGTGTAAGGCAGACTGGAAGCAGAAGTGTTGGTCAGTCACTCAGAATACTAAGATGGGAGGAAGGTGGGGGGCAGTGATGGTGGGGGCAGTGGTATGAGGGAGTGTCCTTCCATAGAGCCTGAGAACAAGGGTCAGGGATGCTGTGAGCTTCTCTGAATCTGTCTAGCCACGGTGGAGAAGAATTGTAGAAGTGAATGAGAAAATAAACCGAACACTGAATGTTGAGTCGGCTCCACCTAGCCAGTGCTTGAATAGTGATGTCTAGCAGACAGTGGAATTTAGGATTTGGCTCACGAGAGAGAGAGTTGGAGAACCCACACCCAGAGGTTTTACTCAATTCTTGGGGATGGGTGAGATAAAGAGGGAATGTGGAGAAGTGGGCCATGGACAGAAACCCAGAACCCCATCCTTTAAGAAAAGGAAGGGTTACTGAGGAAGACTGAGAGACTCAGTGAGAGCACCTGAGAAAAGCCATGGCCACAGAAACTGGGAGGAGAGAATTGCCGCTAAGAATGGCTCATGGCTGTGCATGCTGGGGGAGGACCATGAGAGGGACTGAGGTAAGTCTCGGTATTGAGCAGTTAGAAGACAGAGGTGACCACGTGAGGGAGATCACGAGGGTGGGAAGGTCACAAGACTATCCAGAAATTCTGCTGTTACAAAGGAAGAGAGAAGGGATTCAGTGGAGCACATTTCCCCTTTCCTCTACCCTGAAGGAGCCCCAGTCCCTGAGGGCATCTTCAGGGACTTCCAGGAACACCAATGCCTCCTCTGCTGGGGTGAAAAAAGCCCCTCCTTTCTACAGTCCTTTCACAACCATTGTCTTCTTTAATCCTCACAAGAACTTGAATTTATTTGTGTCCCAGAAAGGGACATTGAAGCTCCTAGTTTCTATTGAGATTTAGCTAAATCAGTCTGAAGGCACACCCTGGTATCGCCTTGGCCCCACACAGCCCTGTGGCATACTGATATCATAGATGAAGAAATTTAGGCAAGTGGTTGATAGAACTGGAGATTGCTTTGCAGGGAGCAGAACTTGGATTCTGAGTGCAGGCTTGGTTGACCTGTATAATGGCTCCTTCAAAAACATCCTTGAGCCAATGTTTGCATTGCACATTTTATCCCACAAAGTGTGTTCCCAGGCGTTGTTCTAATTATCACAGCATCCTTGTGAGGGGAAAGATTATTTTGTCCTGTTTTAACAGACACAGAAACTGAAATTTTAAAAGCTTCTAACCAATTTACTCCAAGTCATACCATTAGTGGAACTACTTTACGTAGGTCCACCACACAACACCCTGTGCACATCCTCCGACTACCTTTAGGATTACGTTCACACACGTTAAGCGTGCTGCTGACAAATCAGTGCCAACTCAGTGACCCCCTGTGTGTCAGATTAGAACCATGCTCCATATAGTTTTTGAGGGGTTTTTTGAACGTTTATTTTTAGTGAAAATATACACAGCAAAAACTACTCCCATTCCACTTTCTAGACACCATGACCAGTGGCCTTGATCACGTTCTTCACATGGCATCATTCTCCTTATTTCTGTTCTAGTTTCATTTCCACTTCCTCAATCTCCCTGCTCCCCACAATTCTCATCCATACTTTAATTTAGCTGTTGCCCTTTTGGCCATCCATCCATTTCTCTATCTTCGTATACGAAATGCAGAAGTCCTGGTATGGCACTGTAGAATGGTCAACTGTCTACAAGGTCAGCTGTCCAAGCCCACCAGCTGCTCCTTGGAAACCCTATGCAGGGTCACTGAGTCAGAACTGATTCAAAAGCACTAACAACAACATACAAAATGCAATACTCATGGGTGATGAAGACCCCCAGTGAGATGGACTGGCAAAATGGCAACATCAGTGGGCTCAAGCGTGGCAACAATTGTGAGGTTGGCCCAGGACCAGGCAGTGTTTTGTTCTGTTATGCATAGGGTCACTATGAATTGATACCAACTCAATGGCACCTAACAGCAACAAACAACAACAACCTGTTCAAAGGTGACTTCAGGGAATAGTTTCAAGGTTTGAAGAGCAACTCAGGGCCATAGTTTCAGGAACACCTCTAGCTTTAATAGGTCCAGTAAGTAGGGATTCTTTAAGAATTTGAAGTTCTCTCCCCTTTTATCAGGATTCATCATTGTGTTCCTGATCAGAACATTCAGTAGTGGTATCCAGACACCATCTAGTTCTTTTGGTTTCAAGGTGGAGGATGCAATGTGTTTCATATAGACAGTTGGCCTTGTACCATTCCTTCTCTAATTCTTGGGTTTCCTTCCTCATTTGTTCCAGATGAATAAAAACCAATAGTTAGTTGTATTTTAGATGGCTGCTCTTTAGCATTTAAGACCCCAGACACTACTTACCATACTGAGAAAGTGAAAATATAAACTTTAAGAACTCTATTATGCTAATTGGCTGGATTGCCCCATACATCCATGGTCCTAAAGCCCTGTCATGGATTGAATTGTGACCCCACGAAATATGTGTCAACTTTCCTGGGCTATAATTCTTAGTGGTTTGGCAGCTATATAATGATGCAATTTGTCAGTTATATAGTGATGTATCATCCCTATGATGTGATCTGATGTGGTAAGTCAATCAGTTGTAAGGAATTAGGGTGGAATGTGACTCCCTTACTCAAGTCACAGGTAAGGGTAATTTTCCTGGGGTGTGCCTTGCATTCCTTTTATCTTGCAAGAGATAAGAGATGTGAACAATAAAAAGTTTAAGAAAAAAGAGACACGAACAGAGCAGGCGGGCCCTGATTATCATCAAGAAAGAAGAGCTGGGAGTGGAGCACGTCCTTTGGATCCAGGATCCCTCTGCTAAGAACCCTCCAGACCCAAGGTTATGGTTGATGCCAAGATACATGTACTCCAAGGAATGTCAGGGCCCACAGATGTTGAGAAGAGACAATGACCTTCCTCCAGAGCTGACAGAGGGAGAGCCTTCCCCTAGAGCCAACACTGCATTCAGGCTTCTAGCCTCCTAAACTGGGAGAAAACAAACTTTTGTTTGTTATAATGTTGCACTTGCAGTATATCTGTTATTATTGCAGCACTAGATAACTAAGTCCCTAAACCAAGAAAACTAACTCCATGAATTGATGGATTATGTGTAATTAGTATCAGTATCTGCAACCCCACCGTGTTTGTTATTGTTGCAACACTATACACAATCTAACATTTCCCCTTTTTCCTGTGTACAGATTATTGACTTCAGTTACATCAGTCATGTTGTGCAAACTTCACCCATATTTGATCTCTGAGCACAGGAAGGGACAGGTGAATGTAAAAGATTGATAGCGAATGAATGGCATTTGGGTTGGAAATTAGCTTTCTCAGTGTTCTCATGGCACATGTTTCTAGAAATCAAGGGCCTTCTGTTCTGGTTGATTACTAAAAGATTGGTGACACTCAGAGGTTCTGAATTTTGTCCACAGCTTCCTGTTCCTTTCAGAAGGAAGTTGAGGGCCCAGGTCATAGTCTCTTGGGCCTACGGACTTAAGAGGCTCATTGTACCTTTTCTTCCATAGGTGGCCAAGCCCCATAGTGGAACCAATGGACTCTGTTGGGCCTGTAGAATTAGGGAGTGGGGCAGGAGCCCTGGGCTGCTCCCCGGAGGTCTTGTCTCATCCCTCAGACAGCTCCAAGCTGGTAAGTTCAGCACTAGGGACCTGTCTCATGCTAATATCTGTCCATAGGTACAGGATTGACTGCAGGTGCTATGGACCCTAGGTTCATTCCTATGCCCCATGCAACCCTTTGCAATTTACTGAGCCTTTCATATTGGGTCATAATCTATCTTCTTTGAGAATCCAGACAACTGCAAGATAGGTATTACCTCTTCATCTTACCAGTGAGGAGAGAAGACTTATACAGATGAGGTGGCAGCGATTCGAGTTTAGTGTTTCAGCTCCAAATGTGTTGCTTTCACTACCTTGCTCCCCATGAGCTCTCCAAAGAGGTAGACAAACTCTGGAAAGAACCCTGCATCACTGCTTATGTGTCACAAAGGGTGTTCTGGGTAAAAGCTGTGTCCTGAACCGCACTGTTCCCCACTTCACTCCTGTCTCCTCTTCCTCACTGCCCGATTCCCCTCACCCCTGTCAGCTAGTCACAGATGATGCTCTGCAGGTTTCAGCTACCACACTTGTTACCTGCCCAAACTGAGCTCTGAAATGGCCTCTCTTTTTTTTGCCACCTTGACCAAGATCTTAAAGCCCTCACATACCACACCCCTAAGCAGGAAGCACTTGTGTAAGTCAGCTCACATTTCTTAGTCTCTGTTTCCTCATTGTTGAAATGAAGAAGAAATGAGCTCACAGAGTTAAAGGATCTGCACAGAGCAGGGCCCATGAAAGGGGCCTTTGGTTTTCCAGTTTTGCCTGAAGTCCATTTGACCAGGCTTCTCGTCTCCCTCATCCACCCTGTGCTGTAAGTACTTCCTAAGCACTAAACTCTGTGCCAGGCCTCAGCTGTGCCCAGGGTCAGCACAACTAGGCCAAGGGTCTGCACAGCCAAGACTCGCTCCAGGTCTACCATCATCTCCTGAGATCCCGAGCTGGTCCTACATATACCTTGCTGGCTTTGGGACATCTATCTGCAGTATTAAGACAATTCATTCCTGTTGGCTTCGGGGACCTTCATGGGGCACCAAGTTTCCCTTGGCTGTGACTCTGGCTCCCTTCACCCAGTGGTATGAAAAGGTTAGTTAACCTTGTGTGGTCAGGACCCAGCCTCTCAGACTCTTGGCCCAATCCCCAGATCTTTTAACCACCCAAGGCACATGGGATCAGCTGGCTGTGCTTTATGGTCGAAATAAAACCAAACTAGTTGGAGTCCTGGTGTGGTGCTGTAGGATAAAGCACTGGACCACAAGGTAGGTTTGAACTGCAAGGTTGATGATTCAAACTCACCAGCCACTCCTTGGAAACCCTATACAAGGTCACTATGAGTCAGAACTGATTGATGACACTTAACAACAGTTGCCGTAGAGTTAACTCCACAGGGTTTTCAGTGGCTGGTTTTTCAGAAGTAGACCATTAGGCCTTTCTTCCAAGGTACCTCGGGGGAACTCAAATCTCCAACTTTTTTGTTAGCAGTCAGGCACTAAACCATTTGTGCCACCCAGGGAGTTCATGCTTCAAGGAAAGGAGAGCCTGTTTCATTGACTATCTCCTGTCTCACCACCTCACTTGTACAGTCTTCTCCATCCTCACAGCATCTCTGAGAAGTGGGTCTACTGTTGTTCTCACTTGGCTCTGAGTAGGCCAAGGCCCGGTCCATCCAGCCCCTTGGTAGGAGGAGTCAGCACTGAAGCCATGTGGACTCCAAACACTCTCTGATGCTTTGAGCTCTCTCCTAGCGAAATCTCTCCCAACAGGAGGTATGGAGGTGCTCTAGGAGCTTCTCCTGGCTGATGCCTGCTCCCCAGAGTCTGCCAGGGCAGTACTGACTTTTTTGCTGTGCTGCCATCTCCCAGACACTCCTTTCAAGCCTCTCCCTGCACCCAGAAGTACAAGCAGGGAAGAAAAACATCCACCGCTCAAATCATTGACTCCAGCATAACTCTACTGGTTGCATTAAGCAATAATAGAACACCCCTCACAACTGAACCACACTTTACACTTTCACATACATTATCCCTTAATGCCTTTGCCACCACAACCCAGTACAGTAATTCAGCAAATCCTCCCTGCTGCTCGCTTGGAACCAGTTGCTCAATGTGGTCCGGAGGCACAACAGGAACAAGACTGGTCCCTATCACCAGGGGACTCCTGTGTCTTATTCTCTCAGTTTTTCAGAAGAGGTGATTGGGGCTCAGAGAGAGATGTGATTTGGAGGTGGCAAGGTGAGAGCTCAGATATGCTTCCTCTTCTCAGTTCCTATTTGTTTACTTGGCTACCCCCTTGGGTGATATTAGGTGACTTTTCAGGTGACTTTGCTGATTCTTATCATGCTTCCCATTTTTGTGGAAATATCTTTATGTGGGTTCAGAGTGCACCGTGTCCTTTAATAGTTGTTTAGGCTAGTGGGAATGATAGCCCCTCTCTGAACCCTAGTTTCCTCACTTGTTAAAGTAGGGATCATCCTTCCTAACATGCACAGCTGCTGGGAGCATCTACTGTAACTCCAGCACATAACTGAATGCCGGCACAACAGGTAAGATCACATGCCTCGTTCAGGGGTCTGTTTCCCTTTCTCTCTACAAAGTAGGGAGATGGATAGAGTGGTCCTCACCTCCCACCACGGGCAGCACCCCCTCCCCAGTTCTCTCAGGAGCTGCCTCATTGTCCAGCTGCCTGTCGGTATTTCACAGCTGTGGGACCAGTTTGGGGTAGCAAGTCATTGGGCTGGAATTGAGATCATGCCAAGGGAACAGTATAAAACAGGAAATGGAATTTGAAGAACTGGAACCTTGGAGAGCTAAGTCAGTGTTGTTAGTTGCTATCCGGTCAGCTCCATCTCTTGGTGACCTAATGCACAAGAGAACCAAATGTTGTCCAGTCCTCACCATCTTCATCATTTCTGGTATGTTTGAGTCTACTGCTGTGACTACTGTTTCAATCCATCTCATTGAGGGTTTCCTTCATTTTCACTGGCCTTCTGCTTTACCAAAAATGATGTCCTTTATTATTGATTGGTCTTTCTTGATGATATGTCCAAAGTAAGTCTCACCATCCTTGCTTCTAGGAGTATTCTGGTTGTACGTCTTCTAAAACTGATTTGTTTGTTCTTCTGGCAGTTCATGGTCTATTCAATATTCTTCTCCAACATCTCAATTCAGCTACATCAATTCTACTGTTCTCCTTTTTCATTTGTTCAGCTGTTGCGTGTATATGAGGTGATTGAAAAGACCATGGCTTCAATTAGGCACACCTGAGTCATCAAAGGGACATCTTTGCTTTTCAGCATTTTAAAGAGGTCATGTGCAGCAGTTTTCCCCAGTGCAATATGTCCTTTAATTTCTTGACTTCTGTTTCCGTGGATACTGATTGTTGATCCAAGCCAAATGAAACTAGTGACAACTTTAAGTCCTCCAAGAATCCATAGGAGCTCTTGGGAACTCTTTGAAGGCTGGGAGAGAGGCTGTCAAGGAGGTTTCTGTGCAGAGAAGTGAGGTGCTGGTGGTCTTCTGGAGGCCCCTCCTCATGACTTGCCCTGCTTTTTGTCCTTCCTTCCTGCCTTTCTACCTCTCCCTCTAGCCTCTGATCCATCCTGGCCCAGGCTTTCCCCAACTCTATCTCTTGCTCTCGAGAAAAATTTGTTTGTGCTCTCCCCTAAAGCTCCAAATGACTTGTTGCTCCTTCATTTGTGTCACCTCCCTGATCAACTACCTGATTACCCTGCTTCCCCTGATCACTCTCTGACTTCTAATTCTGCCTTTTAAAATAAATAAAAAATAGTCACCCTTATTCCTAGAAGCACATGATATATTTAGTGACATGTTTCTTGTCTCCATATTGGGATAAAAGCTATACAGGAGCAGGACTTGGCTGGTTATGTTATGGCCAATGCTTGGATTAGTGCTGGACACATAATAGGGGCTCAGTTGCTATTTGTCACAAGGCTGAGTGGTTGGCTGAGGCCTCTCTGAGGTGTGGACTCCAAACTCACTCAGCTGGGTCTGATGGGCTTTGGGCCTAAGCACTAAAAGCAGAAACACTGGGACTTGACATTTCCTCATGCGTTTGTTCATTCGTCATTTCATTCAGCAACTACTCCTTGAGCATCTCTGTCTTTGGATGCCAGGACTGAA
This sequence comes from Chrysochloris asiatica, assembly GCF_000296735.1. Classification (NCBI taxonomy): domain Eukaryota; kingdom Metazoa; phylum Chordata; class Mammalia; order Afrosoricida; family Chrysochloridae; genus Chrysochloris; species Chrysochloris asiatica. Next base: position 2,696,833 of record NW_006408760.1, read on the forward strand.
CATGGGGAGAGCCTGGGGTGACAGGTGGGCAGACTTGCCTAACCCTGAATCCAAAGTGGAGGGAACAGGTGGGGTCATGGGAACTGAGAAGGAACGGAACGGAACTGTCATGGGGAGGAGCCTTTTGGGAAGGATGTAGGGTTGGGGCAGGCTGTGAGTGAAAAGAGTGCCCAGGTATGTGAGGTTGGGAGGGGGCAGAAGGCTGGCAAGGCTCAGGGGGATTTGTGCAGGGTCACTTAGGAAGTCAAGAAAGGGTGCTGCCTGGACTGGGGTGAGTGGGGGAGAGGGGCAGGCCTAGAGTAGGGGAAACTGGCTAGGCCTGCAAGACTTCTTCCTGGAAATCAGCTTGTTTCTTTCTAGGTGCAGGAATGCCTTCAGCAGTTCATGGTGACGGAGGCCCAGCTCCAGCAGATCCGGGCCAGCCTCCTGAGCTCCATGGAGCAGGGGTTGATGGGACAGAACCCAGCCTCAGCTGTTCGGATGCTGCCCACATATGTGGGCTCCACCCCACACGGCACTGGTGGGTGGCCAGGCCTGAAAGAGGAGTTCTGGTCTGGGGAGGGGACTCCCTTATTCCTGTCCCTGTTCCTAAGGTCTCCTGACCAGACTTTGCAGTCATGGGAGTGTTTCTGGGAAGCAGTGGCTCTCCATGCCTTTCTGTGACCTACTTGTCCCCAGAGCAGGGAGACTTCGTGGTGTTGGAGCTGGGAGCCACAGGGGCCTCGATGCGTGTTCTGTGGGTGACTCTGACAGGCATCGAGGGGTGCAGGGTGGATCCCAGGAGCCGGGAGTTTGTGATTCCCCCAGAAGTGATGCTGGGCCCTGGCCAGCAGGTGAGAATTCCCAGTCCCTAACCTCTGGAGTTGGCAGAGGGGCACATGGTGACAGATGCGGCTGAGCGCTCATGTATCCTTTAGCTCTTTGACTTTGCTGCTCGATGCCTGGCTGAATTTTTGGAGGCATTCCCTGTGAAGAATCGGTGTCTACCACTTGGGTTCAACTTTTCCTTCCCTTGTCACCAGACGGGCCTGGACAGGGTAAGAGGATGAGGACACAGAACAGAGGGTGGAGAGAATGCAGCCCTGGGAAATACTTTGGTGGGGTAACCTGTCTTCTTTGCCCCCAGAGCACCCTCATTTCCTGGACAAAGGGCTTTAGGTGCAGTGGTGTGGAAGGGCGGGATGTGGTCCAGTTGCTGAGAGAGGCCATCGAAAGACAGGGGGTAAGTGTGGGTGGGTATGTTGGGAGGTCTGTCCACATGGTGGGGCAATGGACCATGGATACGAAGGCTGAGTCTGTGTTTCTGGGAGTGCCTGTTCTGACACTGACCCTCACCCTGTGTAGTACCTTCCTTCTCGGTTCATATCCTTTATCTGGCTTAACCCTGGGGAAAAGTTGCCACAATTTCTATTTTATAGATAAGAAAACAGGCTAAAAACCAGTTGCTGTCGAGTTGACCCTGACTCATGGTAACCTCATGTGTGTCAGAATAGAATGTGCTCTATTGGGTTTTCAATAGCTGCTGTTTTGGAAATAAATTGCCAGACCTTTCTTTCAAGACACCTTTGAACCTCCAACCCTTTGGTTAGAAACAGAGCACGTTAACCATTTGTACCATGCAGACTTTAAACTGAAGCTTGTTGTTGTTGTTGTTGTTATTGTTAAGTGCCTTCAAGTCAGTTTCAATTCATAGAGCAGAAAGCCTCATCATTCTGAAGACTGAGTCTAAGAAAGGTCAAATAAATGCTCAGGACCCGGAGGAAACAGAAATGAAAAGACTTTGGCCGTGTCCTGGAGGATCTCCCAGTCTAGTGTAGACAGCATTTCCATATAATCATGTCACTGTTGAGTGACTCTAGGGACACTGAGGAGGGAACACGTGCCACCTGGGAAGGGCTTGAAGGTAAAATTTGTCAGGTGCTTAAGCTAGGGCTGAACAGGGCGATCTGGCCTCAAGAACTGGACATGCTATTTGAGACTGGCTGTTTGAGACCTGCCAGGGTCTGCTGTGAAGGCTGGTGGGAATCAAGGTTCAGATGATGGGACTTGGGATGCCAGGCAAGGCAAGTGAATGCAGAGTATTGAAGGACACCCTTCAGCTCAGATCAGTGCTTTATGGATCACCCTGAGGGTCTGGGTTCCAGAAGGAGAAGTAGAAGAGAATGTGAGAGGGTGGAACCAACAAAGTATGTGAGACAGAAAAGTGTAGACCATGTGCACATCTGAGTCTCATGGACTGGGCATTTCTGTCACATGGGGCAGACCCCTGACCTCTGCCCTCACCATTGTACAGGCCTCCAGCCTTGCCGTGGTTGCCGTGGTGAATGACACAGTGGGCACCATGATGGACTGTGACCCAGGACTTGGGCCGTGTGAGGTTGGGCTCGTTGTAGGTGAGTAGGGCCATTCCTGAAGGTGGACAGGAGCGGTAGGAATGACTGTTGGCTGAGCAGCCTGTGACGGAGTCATCCCTACCAGACACTGGCACCAATGCTTGTTACATGGAGGAGGCACGGCATGTGGCGTCGCTGGATGAGGACCGGGGCCGGGTCTGCGTCAGCGTGGAGTGGGGCTCCTTCAGCGATGACAAAGCCCTGGGACCAGTGTTGACACCCTTTGATAAGGCCCTGGACCAGGGGTCCCTGAATCCTGGTGCCCAGAGGTGGCCTGGGGTCCCCATGCTCTGCTACCTAGCCCTGGGCCTTGCCTGTCCCCTGTGCTCAGACCCTTAGATCCCTACCCCGCATTGTCTCCAAGGTGCTCCCTGGGAGCCTGCCTGGACACAAGGAAGGAAGGATTCAAGGTTCTAGAACTCCAAGTTCTCAACCCTTGGCCTCCCTCCCTTTTGACTCTGGCTGGCACTGACAGGAGTTATCCTCCTTTGAGTCTCACTAACCCTCCAAAAGACCCCTCAACTAACTCAGGCCAGAGGGGCAGCAAGGTCTGGCCAGACACCCACTTGCCTCCAGGGAGAGTATCTGCTTCTGGAGCCTTCTGTCTGGGGTCCTCTCTGTGGGGGCTATTGGAAGCCATACCTGGTGGACTGAGGGCTTAGGAAAGGCTCTGTCCCATTGTCCTTCCTACCTTCAGGTTTGAGAAGATGATTGGGGGCCTGTACCTGGGTGAGCTGGTGCGGCTGGTGCTGGCTCACCTGGCCCGGCGTGGGCTTCTCTTTGGGGGCTGCACCTCACCTGCCCTACTGAATCAAGGCAGTGTGGGCCTGGAGCATGTGGCCGAGATGGAGGAGTGAGTTGGGAAAGGGCAGGCATCTTGAGCTGGGTTGGGTACTCTGTCCCCACAAGTGGTCTTGGGCTTCCGTTGGGCGTGGGAACCTGGAGATTCTGGGTTACCAAGCCTCAATCCAGCACCCTGTCCCTCCCTAGCCCCTCATCTGGGGAAGCCAGAGTCCTCGCTGTCCTGCAGAATTTGGGCTTGAGCCCAGGGGCTTCCGACGTGAAGCTTGTGCAGCTTGTGTGTGAGGCTGTGTCTACACGAGCTGCCCGCCTCTGCGCTGCTGCCCTGGCCGCTGTCCTTGGCCGCCTTCAGCACAGCAGGGAGCAGCATGCGCTCCAGATTGCAGTGGCCACTGGAGGCCAAGTGTTCAAGCGACACCCCAGGTATTGTGAATGCCAAGTCTTGTGTGAGCGGATGGTGCGAATGTTCATGTATGATGAACCTCACCATGTATCACGACTACATGTGTGTGTGAAGAAGGGGACAAATGACACCGAAGTAGATGAGGGTTCGACAAGGGTGATGGGCAGCCAGAGAGAACAGTGGAGAGGCCAGTGCTTCTCTCTGTGTGGAGGGAGGGGGCTGCATGTTGTTGGTACCCAGAACAGATTTAGGATGGGTGGTGCCAAGCTGGGAGCATTGTGTGTCCACAGGTTCCACAGCCTCCTGCAGAAGACAGTGATACTCTTGGCTCCTGGGTGTGACATCTCCTTCATCCCCTCTGTGGATGGCGGTGGCCGGGGGGTGGCAGTTGTAACTGCAGTGGCTGCCCGCCTGGCTGACCACCGCCGCCTATTGGAGGAGACGCTGGCACCATTTCGGCTGGACCGGGAGCAGCTGGCAGCAGTTCAGGTCCAGATGCGAGAGGCCATGGCCAAAGGGCTCCAAGGGGAGGCCTCTTCCTTGCGCATGCTGCCCACTTATGTCCGAGCCACACCTGATGGGAGTGGTGAGATCTGGTTGAGTGTGGGGCTGGGACATGGGCCCCTGGGGGTTCCAGCATGTGACCAATGGTGCTGAGGGTCTCTGCTCCACAGAACGTGGTGACTTCTTGGCCCTTGACCTCGGGGGCACCAACTTCCGGGTCCTCCTGGTGCGTGTAACCACTGGAGGTGTGCAGATCACCAGCCAGGTCTATGCCATCCCTGAGAGAGTGACCCAGGGCTCTGGGCAGCAGGTACTCACAGTCTGGGCCTGATGTTGGGGTGGGGATAGCTGAGTAGGGCCCAGTGCCTGACCTGGTCACCCCTGCAGCTCTTCGACCACATTGTGGACTGCATCGTGGACTTCCAGCAGAGGCAGGGCCTGGGCGGGCAGAGCCTCCCCCTAGGCTTCACCTTCTCCTTTCCGTGTAGGCAGCTTGGCCTGGATCAGGTGAGAGAGGGAGGCCCAGGACAGTGATCCTCAAGGCCTCCCTGGATGGAGTGGGCAGGAGGCCAGGGGAGGGCTGGAGAGACCTGGATCTGGGGTATGAGGTGGGCAGAGGCACTGCTAGACTTCTCCTGCATCTGACTTTAGTCTCCCCACGTGGAAGGGACATGATAAAGTGGCCCAGAGTCCAGAGCTATAAAGAAGGCTGGGGTGAAGAAGGATATCATGCTCATGGGGACCACCAGTGGGCAGAAGAGTAGAGCTAGGGCTCAGGGTAGGAGCACTTGCTCTCAGGGCAAGTGAGATGTGGGGCTGCCAGAGCCCTAACCTGCCCCAGCCATAGCCTAGTGCCCTGGTGGGAGTGGTTCTGGCTCTGTGACCTGAGAGGTCTGCAGTGACAGTCTCTTTGCCCTCTCTCCCTTTCTGTTCTTGCTTGCTGTATTCTCAGGGCCTGGTTCTGCAGTGGGTGCCCAATTGAGGTGACAGTGCTGTAGGCAGAGGTCTGGGTGCAGTAGCCCCTCAGCACATACCTCCATGTGTCCTGTGATGAGTGTGATAAACCCTCAGATGGACACATGTCGGGACTGCCATGAATCTACAGGTCTTGGGCCAAACTCCCAGGATCCTCATTTTCACTTTGAACTTCTGCCTGGATGCCCACTCAGTGCATTCTGAGATCCCCTGTGGTCACTGGGCAGCTTTAACCATCTGACCACCCAATTTCAGGGTGGTGCCCATCCTCTAACTCTGTCCCCATATCTCTGACACGGGACTGCCTTGAACTTTCTCTGGCGCAGTGGTCTTTTGGGTCTTGTGATCAGCTTTGGCCTCTCTGCTGGGTCTGCTGTGCTCCACTCTTTTTGATTAATCCTTGTAGGATTTCTATGAGTCAGAATCTACTTGATGGCTGTGGGTTTGTGTGCTTTTTCAAATTATTTTTCTATGATGTGAGAAGTAAGAGTGACACATGGTATAGACCCAGGTGTGTAAGAAGCGCATTCTCACTCACTTTCTATAACTGGACTTAATTTCCATGTCAAGCCCTCAGGCTTTGAAGGAGTGATGACTTAATGTTGATCCTTCCCAGAAGTGGTTCTGCTCCAGAGGAGTGGGGCACGGGACTGGTGGTGGACCCCTCTCAGCTGCGTAGTGTTCTGCTGCTGTATACAGCATGCCAACATGTGGAGACCAAGGAAATGGACCTCAGCCATTTCCTCTCTCAGGTCTTTATACCTCCCTGGGCATTACCTGGGGAAGGTGGACAGAGGCTGCTTCTGCTCTTGGAGACCCAACTCTTTCTGTCTTTCCCCTATACTGGGACTCAGCCTAGGGTGGGAGGGCACAGGACATCTTTCTTGCCTCTTCCCCCACCCAAACCTGGCTGTGGTTTTCTCTCCCCAGCCTGGGGCATCACTGCCTTGTCTGGGAATGGGAGGCTGTACTACTTCTCATGTTGTGGCCTCCCCCAGACTGGCTCTCCCCTCATCCTTGCTCTCATTCCCTCTGGTTTCTGTGTTTGAGACAATGAGCACAGAACACTTTAAACCAAAATCCAAAATCCACTGCCATGGAGTTGTTCCTATAGGACGGATCTTTATGGGAGCAGATCGCTTCATCTTTCTCCCATGGAGTGGCTGGTGGGTTTGAACTGCTGACCTCGCTTATCCCACTGCATCACCACACAGAACAGTCATTTTCTCCTAATGGAACTGATCTCGCTCTCCTGCCCCTCCCTCAGAGGAGGCACACCAAAAAAAGAACATTCCCTAAGTACAGTCACGAGCTTTGTCCCTTGTTGTTGTTAAGTATCATCGAGTCTGTTCTCACTCCTATCAACTCATATATAGGGTTTTTGAGGAGCAGCTGGTTTGAACCACTGACCTTACAGTTAGCAGTCCAATGCTAATCCCATAACGTCACACTCACTATTTAGGTTCAATTTCCCAACACAGAGGCTCATTGGCCTTGCCCCTGATTCTGCCCAGGTGCCTGGGTTCTGAACACTCCCACTTGTCCTGCACTAGTCTCTGGAATACAAAAGCCAAGTTCCCATGAGCATGGCTCTGCCTCTGACTCCTTTCAAGTGACTCTTCCCAGATTCAACAGCGGAATCTGCTGTCATTGGGAGCTCTGAACCTTCTCTGTGCTCTCTTCTCAAACAAAGCACTCACGTGCCCAGCTCTGTTCATTCATAACCCAATAATGTAGGGCCATTCCATCTGGGCAAATGTCTTAAAATCCTCAGACCATCTGAGCATCTTGGAACTAATAATAGGAGACAGCAGTCAGTGCTTATTAATAGGGTTCTTCACACTGAAAGCCCCTGAGGAAAGGAAAAGGGGCAGAGGGTAAGGCCTGGAGAATGGATCCTACTTGGGGAGGGGAGGAAAGTGTATGTGTGATGAGAGGCAGGCTTAGGGGAGGAAGAGTGAGCTTGCTCTGCTGCAAGGGGCCTCCAGCTTCATGATTTCCTTGGTCCCACCCCAGGGCATCCTCTTGAACTGGACCAAGGGTTTCAACGCATCAGACTGTGAGGGCCAAGACGTCGTGGCTCTGCTGCGGGAAGCCATTGGGCGCAGACAGGTGGGAGCCTGCCTCCAGGGGCCCTGGGGGGCTGTGGCAGGCCTTGGGGAAGCAAAGGGTCTCCTGCTTCCTGAGAAGGGGGGTCCTCTGTAGTAAAGACCTCTGGGTCCAGCGCCGGTTGCCGTGACGACCATGTTGCCCAGCAACGAGCAGCATCCTTTTATGTACAGGCAGTGGAGCTGAATGTGGTTGCCATTGTCAATGATACGGTGGGTACCATGATGTCCTGTGGCTATGAAGACCACCACTGCGAGGTTGGCCTCATCGTTGGTGAGAAAGGGCCCTGCTCTTTTGTGCCTCTACTACCCGAAGTTACTTCATTGCCTGATGTTGAATCCTCAGGGTGGACATCCCCCAGCACTGAGAATGTGGGATCATTCCCATCGAATTCAATGCGGCTCTGGAAAGCACACCTGGGCTGGGAGTCTGAACTTGAGATTCTAGCCCTGCTCAATGACTGATCAGGCTCTGAGCTTCAGTTTGTAAATGAATCTAGACTGTGGAGTCTTACAGATTTGGATGGAAATATGTTGCCATTTCTAACTGTATGAAGTCCCTGAGTGTATAGTTAATGCACTCGGCTACTAACAAAAAGGCTAAAGGTTCGAGTCCACTCAGTGGCATGTTGGAAGGAAGAACTGGCCATCTACTTCCGAAAATCAGGCATTGAGAAAACCTATGGAGCACAGTTCTATCCTGATACACATGGAGTGGCCATGAGTCAGAACTGACTGGATAACTTGTGTTTATTCTCCTATCTGTATGACTTTGGGCATATCACTAGAGCCTGTTTCCTTATCCCTAAGATGGGCATAATGACAAAGCCTGTCTTAAGGATGAGTTGTTAAGCGCCATCAAGTTGGTTCTGACTCATAGCAACCTTGTAAAGGATCTCCAAGGAGCAGCTGGTGGGTTTGGATTGCCAACTTTGTAGTTTGCAGCCCAATACTGATCCTACAGCATCATACCAGGAGTGAGAGGGGCAAATGTGTATACTCAAAACTGGGACTGAGTGGGGATGGGACAATGAGTTGAGATGGCCCACTTCAGTGTTCTAGAGTCTAAGCCTTTATTAAGCACTGACCCTATGACCAGCTGGGGCTGGATGAAGGGACAGAAAGACATGTAAAAAAAAGGGGAATCTCTGCCTTCATGGAAGTGACCACCTAGGAGGGAGGGAGTTGAGCCCTGAACAGCAGGTGGCAATTAGAGGTGACTCTGACTCCAAATAGGATGGCCAGATTCCAACAGGACCAAAGAGGATGTAACAAATCCTGGAAAGGGTTTAGCTCAGCAGAGGAGGATGATGGTCTCTTAGAACACAATTTCTTGGATGTGGGTCTCTTAGAACACAAGGCATGGAAGCCTCCCATTCGCCTGTCACAGGGAAGCTGGTAAGCAAAGCCACACCCAGATCTCCATGCATAAATGACAGGTGGAAGCCAGCAAGGGGCCACCTACCTAGGACTGAATATATGTTGGGAAAAGGAAGGAGACACCTTTACTCAGGGTGGGCCTGCTGCCTGGAATGCTGTTTCCTTTCTGTGCTTCTTGACATCAAGGTCCCATTCAAACATCACATCCTCTCTGGAGTTTTCCTGACCCTCTAGGCAACCCTGTGCCTTTCCCAGGGCCCATGCCAGCAGTAGCAGAGCTGGCTGTTCACTGCCCATCCTCTGACTAGACCATAGAGCTCCTCACAGCTGATTTCTCACTAGGGTCCCAGCTCCTGGCCCAGAACCTGTAAATTTGAGGGCCTGGGAGGCTGGTCTCAGGAGCTGGGGCTTCTCAGAACAGACAATGGGGAGCTGTCATGTGCCTCCAGGGGAATGACAACTGAGGAGGCATTCTAGAAAGAGCACTCTGGGCTAGCATGGCAGAGGCACTAAAGGTAGGGCATTGGGAAGGAAGGAGGATGGAACTGGGCAGGAGACAAGTTGAGCTGGGCAGATGGAGAGATCAGGAAGAAGTCCCAACGGTGTCACTGGGAGTAGGAAAGGCTCAGAAGGATCTGGTCCCTGACAGTGAATGGCTACCATCTGGTCTGACCTCTGCAGGAACGGGTACCAATGCCTGCTACATGGAGGAGCTCCAGAACGTGGCTGCTGTAGCTGGAGACTCGGGCCATATGTGCATCAACATGGAGTGGGGCGCCTTTGGTGACGATGGCACATTGAGTGTGCCTAGCACCTGCTTTGATGCTAGTGTGGACAGAGCATCTATCAACCCTGGCAAGCAGAGGTGGGCTGGGCCCAGGTAGTGGGGGCTTGTAGTGGCCAGTAGTGGCAGTAGTGGTGGCTGACGGAGTTTCCTCTTCACACAGGTTTGAGAAGCTGATTAGTGGCATGTATCTGGGGGAAATTGTCCGCTACATCCTGTTGCATCTGAACAGCCTTGGGGTGCTGTTCCGGGGCCAGCAGACCCAGTGCCTACAGACTAGGGACATCTTCAAGACCAAGTTCCTGTCTGAGATTGAAAGGTACTTTGGCATTCATCTACCTCTCCCACCTCCCAAGAGCCTATCTCCATGGTGGGCGGGGTGCTGGGGCGGGTCTGCCCTAGAGAATGGAGAAGTGAAAGGAGTAATAAGGGGGCTGCTAATGCAGGAACCACCTCTGTGCTCTCTACCCCCTGCCTGCTCCTCAGTGACAGCCTGGCCCTGCGACAGGTCCGAGCCATCCTGGAGGATCTGGGGCTGCCCCTGACCTCTGACGATGCTCTGATAGTCCGAGAGGTGTGCCAAGCCGTGTCTCGGAGGGCCGCCCAGCTCTGCGGGGCAGGCGTGGCCGCAGTGGTGGAGAAGATCCGCGAGAATCGGGGCCTGGAGGAGTTGATGGTGACCGTAGGAGTAGATGGGACCCTCTACAAGCTTCACCCCCAGTGAGTGGGGGAGCCTGGGCTGGGCAGGGAGGCAGGGCTAGCTGGCCTAGGCTCATCCCACCCTCTGTCCTCCCAGCTTCTCCAGCCTAGTGGCAGCCACTGTGAAGGACCTGGCTCCGCGCTGTACAGTCACCTTCCTGCAATCGGAGGATGGATCTGGCAAAGGTGCAGCTCTGGTCACCGCCGTCGCCTGCCGCCTCGCCCAGACCACCCGAGTCTGAGGACGTCTCTGGGAACCACAGGGTTTCAGCCCCAGCCTCAATGTACCAGGACCTGGGCACAGCCTGTCCTCAGAACCCCCAGAAGATCCCTTGCATGATCCTCAGTAGCCACCCAACCTTGGCCCCTAACTTTCCCTGAGAGAAGTGACACTCGGGTTAGCAATATATATATATAATTTATTTACATTCACGTCCGCTAAAATCCCTACGCGCCCCGGCGGCCGGGCAAGGCTGTGTACATAAGGCCAAGTGTAAGTGCGTGAATGCACTTAAGACGGAGTCAGGACACAAGCTTCACATGGCGGCCTGAGTGGGGCTCGTCCAGCCCCGGAATGGGCACGCCTGGCACGAACACTCGCCGTTGCCCAGCACGGGGCTTCCATTGCATATTCACACGCCCCGACGGGCAGGACACCTTGTGGCTGGGGCCTGGGCTTGAGGGCCGGGGTGGGGAGAGCCGTTCAGTGTCCCTGGTAGGTGGGAACAGGGCAGCATGTGAGAGGCAGATGTGTACAAACACTGGGGGGCATGAGGGACGTGGGCAAGACCCCGGTGCACAGGCGTGAGATGTGATGGTGGTGGCGGGCATCTGCATGATGGTGGCGGGGAGTGCGCATGTTCCCGCATGTGGTTGTGTGCCTGAGTCCAGAGGCCTCTCCTGCCAGCCCGGCTGTGCCCTTGGCCCCTCTGACGTGCCCCTACCCAGCAGGCACAGAAACGTTTGCATAAGGTCCAGCTCAGGCAGGAGGCGGGGCCTCAGCCGGAGCCCAGCGTGTGCGTGCATGTCCGTGTGCATGCGGGGCCCTGGCCAGGGGCAGGAGGAGAGGTAGCATCACACGTACAGACACACACACACACACACACACACACACACACACACGAGTGGGCTGGCACTGGCCTGGCTCTGGTGCTGGCTCCCTGGGTCCGGGGGAGCTGGAGCAGAGGCAGAGCAGGTGGCAGTGCCAGCCTGGCCAGGCAGGCCATAGAGGACGGGAGTGTGGGCAGGGTCTGAAGGACCGGCATTAAGGGACTGCATCAGTCACGAGGGGGCCTGTCCACGCAGCTCTCCCTGGGGTAAGGGGAGGGCCCCTATCCAGTGTCTGTGTCCTTGGCGGGTGCCAAAGCTGGTGAGAATGTAGGCGTTGAGGGTCCAGTGGCTTCAGCACTCGGCCTCTGATACTGTGAAGAGGCCAGAGTCTGGCTGTCCCAGACCGGTCACAGCTGCGGCCAGCTGGCTGAGGTTGCCGTTGGGGAAGTGCCGTGCCTCCCACAGGTTGAGGATCATGGCTGTGGGGCTGGGCTTGGAGGCAAAGAAGCTGAGATGGCTGTGAAGGTGAGGAGAGCCCATTAGCAGCCCAGCCGCAATCCTGACTGGCAGCATCCTGCACCCCACCATCCCCTAACCCCGAGTCTACTCAGGACTTCCCTTCTGCCATGCACTGAACTGCAAGGGACATGGTCCAGGCCCCCTAGAGTCTCAAAAGGAGTCTGGACCTGTCTAGTCCCCTTCCCACCCTGTTCACCGACTAGACTGCAGTAGGCCCTCAATGTCCTGCCTTTTCCTGACCATTCCCCACATACCTGTCCAAGTGGAGTTTCTGGGCCAGAGTCCGCCAATCGGCACCCCGACTGCAAGGTGGGTCTAGGCTGGTAATAATCTTCTGCCGAATGAGGAAGGGGATCTTGAAGGCACTGGGGCCCACCAGGGCTGGGACCCCCCCTTCACTCTCCAGAGACAGCAGCTCAGCAAACCTTGTGTCCTAGAGAAAGGAGAGGTGGAGGACCCATTAGAACTTTTGAGGCCCAACTCCACTGCTGCCTCTTAACAGTGCACTCCCAGGCGAGGCCCCGCTGCATGCTCCCTCTAACTCAGAGGCACAGTGACTTGCCCAAAGCCAGTGGTCTTACCATGTATCCCTCTAGGCTGCCTCTGCCTGACCCCTGCTGAACCTCACTGTTCTCCATTAACTGATGCTTGTCAAACTCTTCCTCATCCTCCCAAGACTGAGTACAAGGTCCCTGCTCATGAAGCCCTTCCGTCTCCCCCTAACTCCTTGTACCCTATCCTTTTCAATTGCCCCCTGAGTCTGATTGCGTTTGTTTGTATTTGCATTGGAATAACTATTAAGAGCTTCCCAGGAGGAGTGGGGCTGGGTGAGCTTGGGAGCAGGGATGGGCAGGGTAGGCCCAGTGAGTGGAGCATTCTGGGAGGTGGGAGTACATGCATAGAAGTGCTGATGCCCTCTCCTGCCCACCTTGGTGATATTGAAGTTGATGTTGAAGCTCTGCCCATCGCCCTCCACCTGCCACACCCACACCTTGCAGGCCAGGTCACTCGTGCTGGGGTTGACTCGCTCCAAGGTGAAGGTGCAATGTAGGTACTGCTGCGTGCCATTCCAGATGTGATAAAAGGGGATCTCCTGGGGGAGGGGGGAGAAGGGAAGCAACTCATCAGGTGTGCTCAGCCCTGGGAAGCCTGAGTACTGGTCTGCAGGCCAGGCCCTCACCTGATAGCTAACGAGCAGCTTGCTCTTCCACAGGGAGCTGGGCACATCGTGGATGGACAAGCGCAGATTGTGGTAACTGTCCTTGAAGTGTAGAACCCGAGGCTCCTGGATCAGTTGACCCCCCAGCTGCTTCTCCAGCTGCACCACTTCCTGCAGTGCCCAGGCAGGTCAGGTGGGTCTGGGGGGGGCGGTCCCCTCCTGCCCCCCCACTTGCCCACCCTGGCCAGGAGGCCTCTGTGTCTAGGAACCTGAGGTGGCAGTACCTTGAGGGCATCGTGGGTGTCATGTAGGCAGTAGACCCGGATATTATACTCGAGTGAGGTGCACGCAGTGGGTGCGAAGAGGAGCAATCTGAGGCGCTTGGCTGCAGCCACGCTGAGGGCCTCTCCCACCAGGGCGAAGCGGCCCAGCTGCTCAGTGAAGATGTAGCAGGCTCCGGGCTCTAGTTGGCAGTAGTAGAGGTGGGAGGGTGCCTCCTCGCCCAGGTGCAGCACATCCTGCAGGCAGGCCGGTGGTCAGTGTGGTCCTCAGGCCACCATACTCTGAGAAGAGGCTCAGAGAGTTGGGGGAGCAGGGGCATTTTAAGGCTGCATGGCTACCTCTCCACTTTGAGACCAGTGCTGGGGGTGCTTCAGGCTTGGGGAATTCCCTGGCTCACCTCCCAGCTGCCCTCGCATGACTGTTTCTTGAGGCGTAGGCTCCAGCTCTCAGGACTGGGCTCCCCGCAGTGGTCCATGGCAAGGATGACAGGTCTCGTGAGCAGGACTCCAGGGGGCCCGCAGCTAACGATGGGACTCAGCAGGGTCTGACAGCCAGCTAGGGGCAACCTCAAGTGGGGAAACAGGGGCCGGAAGGGAGAAGTGTCAGTGGGCTGTCCTGGGGGCAGGACTGGGGTGGGGGCAGGACAAAGCATGGTGGGGAGGACTATGGAACTTGGTAGACCTTAGGATTCCCCTTGGAGGTAGCTCTTCCCATACCCTCCCTTTAGGCCAAGCCAGACCAGACAGCAGCTGTGGTGGGGAGGAGGCGGTACGGTGATGTGGGACTAGAGGAACACCCCACCCCACTGCTCACAGCATGGCCTGTGCCCACACCTCACATCCTCAGGCTTGTGCAGCGTGAGGTAGATCTCGTAGATCTTCCCCCGGGGTATGGCATCTGGAGGGATGAGGAGGCTGATCCCTGAAATAAAACAGAGGAACCAGAGCTGATCTGCTGCAAAGATACCACAAACCTTTACCCGGCCTGGTGGGGGAAGAGCACACGTGCCATCCTGAGGAGCCACAAGAACCTCCATGCTTTTCAACCAAGTAGCGAATCCACCACAGGTACAGTGCTGGGTCACAGGGACCCCAAGAGTGGCTGAGCTAACTTGGGGGAAAATCATGTCTTATTAGCTTAAGCACAGAAAATCTGGAAAAAGTGGTGCCTAGTATGCTGCACCTACCTCCACTGTGATCTGCTTATAATTCTCCACTGCCTCCCAGATAAAGTTTCCTGGCCTGGCACGTGAGACCCATCACCTCTGACCCCACTGCCTTCCAGCCCAGCCTGTACTGAATCCTGAGCCATTTCAGACCCACTCCCCTGAACACGCCTCTGTCTGTCAGCCTGCCCTGCTCATGGGCCTCCCCCATCGTTGGCCATCTCTGGGAGCTAGCTCCCTGCTGCTTTGTGTGATTTTGTTCCCCACTGAACAGCCTGCTCCCTGCAGTGGGGAAGTAGCCCTCCTTGGTCTGGGAGCCGTTTTAGACATTCTCTTGTTTGAGCTGATTCATTTCTGTTCCCAGCATCTTTCGGAGTCTGGCGCAGAGCCGCATCAGAAAGCGTCTGCTGAGGAGGAGCAATTCCAGGGAGGAGGCAGTGACTCAGAACACGGCAAGGGCAGGGTTGGGGGTGTTATTCCAGGGGTAGCCAGGAATGGTCCTGCTCCTGACTTCCTTCCCTTTTAGGACTGTTACACGGTATGTTGAAGTCTTAACCACTGTGCCTGTGAATATGGCTTTGTTTGGAAATCAGCTCTTTGAAGATGTTAGCAGTTAACATGAAGTTAACAGCTTACTTAACTGGAGTAGGGTAAATCATAATCTCACATGACTGGTATCCTTATAAAAGAGGAGAAGAGATGCAGACACACACAGAGAAGCCAGGCACGTGAAGACGGAGGCAGAGATGGTGTTATGCTGCTGCTGCAAGCCAACTCCTGAGACTATCAGAAGCTGAGAGAGACAAGGAAGGGTCTTCCCCTAGGGCCTTCAGAGAGCATAGCCTGACTGACACCCTGAATTCGGACTCCAGAACTGTGATACAATGTTGTTGTTGTTGTTAAGTGCCATCGAGTCGGGTCCGACCCATAGTGACCCTGTACAGGGTTTCCAAGGGTGTAAATCTTTACGGGAGTAGAAAGCCTCATCTTTCTCCCGCGTAGCGGCTGGTAGTTTCGAACCACTGACCTTAAGGTTCACAGCCCGATTCGTAACCACTACGCTACCAGAGCTCCTTTGTGATACAATAGATTCCTGTTTTTGTAAGTTCCCCCTCTGCCACTTTGTGCTGCTTTATTACAGCAGCCCTAGGAAACCAATACAGACAGGGAATGACTACGGTAGGAAAGGTCTCGAAGGTTCAGGATGGGGCACAGGAGACATTCCATGACTTTACCCCATTGATTCCAATATCATACACATAATATCCAGAGCCCCAAACCCTGGAAAATTTCTGGGCTGGATTATCACTATGTCATAGGAAACTGGGCCTAGGAAGGGAAGTCATTGATTCACAGCTTCCGCTCCCCTCACTAGTTGGCACTACCTCCTGGTTTCAGCTGCTAATGTTGGTGATGATCCCAGACACCCGTGCCTAAGTGGCAGAGGGACATATGTTAACACTAACGTGAGTACTCTGGAGATCAATGGGCCCTGCTCCCATGAAGCTCAGTCCAGTGGGGACAAAAACAAGTTGACTGCAGCGTAGGACACTGAGGGGTGAGAGAAAGAGATCAAAGGGGAGCAGCCCCTCACTGGGGTAATACGGGGAACTTACTGTGTGCCTGGTCCCCTTCTCAGAGCTTTATTTGTGCTACCTCCTTTCAGTGCCCTAACTGCCCTGGTGAGGGGTCCCTTGTCACCTCCATTTGTACAGAACACAAACCAACAGAGAAGAGGTGCTGTCTAGGGCAAGACTTGAAGGGGAAAATGAAGATCTGCCAAGTGCAACTGTGTTGTCCCAAAATATGTGCTGGAATCCTCAGCCCTATACTGTGGCTGTGGTCCAATGTACAGTAATGCAACAAATCATAATACAACTGAGTGTAATGTCTTCAAGTTATTAGTTGAGGTCATGTCAATAATGTAGGGTGGCTCCTAAACCCAACCACTTCTGTGTTCTGAAAGGAGCAGATTAGATGGAAATTACATATGGGGGTCAAGGGGGGAGGGAAGACTGAGGTTAGTATAAAAGCCAAGGAAGGCCCAGGCTGACCTATAAGTAAGGAATTGACACAGTTGAGACCCTGACTTAGACTTTTTGACTGCTAAACAGCGAGAAAAGAATTTTCTGTTCTTTAAAGCCTCCAACTCGTGGTATTTGTGTTGCAGCGGCATTAGGTAACTAAGACAAAGGGGCTAGTGGCAAAGGACAGCAGGGTGTGTTGGGATGCTGAGTCAATCCTGGCTGTGCCTTCAGAAAAGGGCATAGGGACAAAGCTATAGAGAAGGCAAGGCTGTCAGAGGCTCAGGGAGAGGGGGAGGGATGGACAGTTGGAGTACAGAGCACTTTTAGGACAGTGGAATGGTTCTATCTGGTAACTGTCATAACAGACACATGGCATTATGCTTTTGTCAAAGCCCCTGAGACTGCAACACACAGAATGAACTCTAATCTAAACTAGGGACTTAAGTTAATAATCATGTATCAATGTTGGCTCATCAGCTGTAACAAATATACCACAGGAATGCAAGATGTGAATAATTAGAGAAACTTTGTGCATGGTGAGGGAGGCAGTGAATGGGTAGACGGAAATTCTACACTTCTGTGCAATTTTTCTAGGACCCTAAACCTTTTCTTTTTTTAAATCTTCAAAACAAAACAAAACATGCATACAGATGAGGAAGAATCCCCAGCAACCCGTGGGGGACAGTCCACAGTACAGATTCAAGCAGGGGAGAGACCTGATCAACTTCAGCTTTCTTGAGGTGCACATTTGAAGTTGGAAAACTGGGCACAAGGTGAGGGTGGTCCTGGGGAGGGGAGCAGCAGAGCTGCAGGGGCTGTTTTGGAGTAAGAATGACAATGTTTGGCATTTGACTGAAGCTGGTGTGGGGGTCAAGTGGGCAAGTGAAGGAGGTGGAGCAGAAGGTCAAGGTGACCCTGAGTTTCTGGCTTGAGTGACTAGACTGAGCTGCCCCTAAGTTGGGAAGACCTGGAGGAGGTGGTTCTGGGGGAGGGTGGGAGACAGTTCTGTTTTCAGCAGGAGGAATTTGAGGTGCTATGAGACAGGCAGATGGAGCTGCCCAGGAGGCGGTGGACGATGCTGCTGGCCTCCATCCTGAGAGGCTGCTGGCTGGGAGTGGAGGAGTAGGGGGTGGGGGGTGGGGGGAAGGGGTATTCATGCCCTGCCTGCAGGACAGGTTGCTGGGGAGGAGAGCACCAGGAGGGGCACCTACATTTAGGGAACAGGTGCCAGAAGCAGCTGGGAAATAAGGAGCCCTGAGGTCACCAAAGCTGAGGGAATCTGGAATTTCAAGGTGGGAGTAACCAGCCACACCAGCAGCTGTGGCGCTCTCTCTCATGATGACCCTGGAAAGGTTAAGGCCACACTAACATGACCTCTGCGGTGGTAAGCCAGGAGGTATGGGTGGGGGAGCCCCACAGCCCCCAGGGCTTCTCTGTGACAGTGCACGCTCTTTGGCCAGCTTTCCAGGAGTGTTCGAGCTCCTTGGGGCTAGAGTTGCCCTACCTCTGGGCCCAGGAGTCCAGCACAGAGCCTGGCACAAAGACTGGCTGTCTGTGTACACAAATGGGCAGTACTCTGTGTCCTCAGGCCACAAAAGGGAGACAGCAAACCCATGCTGGCCATTCCTGGGTTCTCTGCAATTCCACCCTCTTTCCTTGCTGGCCTTGACCTTGGCTTGGCAACTTGAGGGAAGGGAGAAACCTAAGGGGCACTCTGGGCTGTGCTGTCCTCTTCAGAAGGGAAATGGGGGCTGGTCTTCCTTCTCCCACCTCCCCCGAGTCCCTCTGGGGCTCTCCTACCTGTGTTGGGGATCATCAACCGGCCCCCAAGGAAATTGAAGGTCCCGTAGGCCATGTTGCTGGTGCCGCGGGGCAGGGAGCGGAAGTAATTCTGGGTGGAGAGGCGGGAGACGAAGTCCTCAGCTTCCGAGGTGGGTGAGCTGTGGTGCAAGGTGTGGCGGCCCCCGCCCAGAGGGCTGAGCAGGTGCCCATTGGAGAGCTGGAACTTGGGGCTGGGCCCATCCTGCCGAGGACACAAGCTGCCCTGGTAGGTGGTGGTGGTGGTGCTGAGGTCTGGTTGGATGGTGAGCAGATGGGGGTTGTCTGCAAGCAAAGGACACACTCAGGGGAGGGTCCCTAAGCACTTCCCTGCCTAGCAGCCCCTGGCTGGGGTTTTGGGGCAGGGGGTCTGTACCTGCTTTGCTGGGCTTGATGCTGACGGGCTGGAAGCCTGATGTAAGGATGGACGAGTCAGCCACGTCTGAGTCCAGTCCCTCCTTTTTTCGGCAATAAACCAGGATGAGGACAAGCAGCAGCAAAACCAGGCACACGGCCACTGCGATGAGGCCCACGTAGAGGGCCACGTCCTCAGGGCCGGATGCAGCTGCCCAGAGAGAGATGATCTTAGGAAGGGTAGAGTGCAGGACTAACCATTCAACTGAAGGAGGCTGAGAAGGATGGGTCTGTAGTCCACACCTCTGGGGTTCTATGTTCCTTGGAGAGTTAGCCATTTCTGGGCAAGGGATACTTGCTGGGGGACGGTGGCTTTCAGATCTAAGTCCTGGGTCTGCTACTACTTTGCTGTGTGCCTTTGAGCAAACCATATCAAGGGCTTGGGATCCAGGTTGAGGCTAGCTCCAGGAGCGTGGAGGAGGGTGAGATCTCCTCCCCCAGGTGTCCCGGAGCACTAACTAGGGTTGGGAGTGAGCTACCCAGAGTGACCCCTTCCTGGGCATGCCTGTCCATCTGGTGCCTGGTAGGTCCATAGGCCAGGAGCAGGGGAGAGAGTGCTCTCCTCCTTGGCTACCCTCTCCAGGTCTGGAGCAGAGAGGGGAGGAGGTGATTGACTGCTAGAAGGAAGTGATATTGATTTTTAGAAGGGTTTTGCATAATGGAATAAATGTCCATCAGAAAGGAATTGACACAGATAATTAGGTTTTTAATTGAAAGAATGGGGGAGGGTGTGTTCTAGAGAAAAAGTCCAACTGAGATCTTTAATTGTTAGTTATAACCTTGTAATTAACAGGCCCCACAAGCCTGGTATCCCCACAGGACTTATGGGTGCACTGGGGCGGTGGGGGTGAAGCTGCAGGAAAGGAGGGACAGGAATGGGTGGCCGGGACTGGGGGTTTAGGTGCACATGTGAAGATGGGTATGTACAAGTAAAGGCTCAATTGTGGGCATTTCTCAGGAGAGGCAGTGGGAGATACTGGGGTATTTGTGTGGGTGCATGTATGTGAGTGTGTTAGGGATGAGGCCTGTACTTTGGAAAAAGCGATGCAGCCCTTGGCAGGGGAATGACTGTAGCCACTACCTGTCCATGGTGGGGCAGTGAAAAGCCAGGAGCCCAAGTATGTCAGTACAACACTGGCCTATTGTGGTGGGGACTTCTTTGGGGGCTACTTACTGTGCACACAGAGGTCACTGGTACAATTGCGAGTGTCTAAGTCGGCTCCTGTGCATTCCTCGCCTCCGTTTCGGGGTGCAGGGTCAGAGCACTCTCGGCTCCGCCAGTGTGTACAGTCAAGCCCACAGGCTGACCACTTGCTCCATGAGCTCCAGCTGCCGTCCACTGCACATGAGACACAGATGTGGACAGAGGGGGATGGCACAGTCAGATAGAGGGGCCAACCGGGCTGTCGGTGCTGTGGCTCTGTTGGGCATCCGGAACAGGCAGGAGGAGTAAGTTTGGCCCCAGGTGCAAAGCCAGGCCTGGGTCCACCAGCGTGCACCCAGCTGTTGTCCAACCGGCCTGAATGATGCATGCTAATGAGGGGGGAGGCACGATGATGCCAAGGGCTGCTTGATCTGCCCACACCAGAGAGGCTGTTTGGTCCTGGGCCGGGAGGGCTCTGGGTTCCATGATGACCCTTGTGAGCCCAGCCCCAGGCTGGATCCCGCAGCCCCAGGCTGAGCCCTGCCTTACCCCATGCCAAGTCCTAGACTCTGCTCTCTGACTACAGCCCAGCTTCCTCTCTATGTGGAGATCTTGCATCGCAGACTGCGTCCCAAACACAGGAAAAGACTGAACCCTGACTCAACCACAGGCTGGATATGGTCTTGGCCTTGGACAGTCTGGCCTTGAGTGCAGGAGGGTGGGATGGAGCCATGGGTGGGCAGGCTGGTGGCGAGATGGAGCCGGGCACGGAGATGGCGTGGTGAGAGCGATGCAGGGGCGGCAGCCACTGGTACCTGGGCACAGGGTGGCGCAGGCTGTTTTCTGGACATTCTGCCCCTCACAGAAGGCGCCCCCGTTGAGAGGTGCCGGGTTGGTGCAGCTCCGGCTCCGTTTCTGCCAGCCACGCCCACAGCTGGCACTGCAGACGGACCACTCGGTCCACGTCGACCACCCACCGTTCACTGGCCGGACAGAGAGGGACTGGGGTCAGGGAGCAGGGGCCTCCTGGGACATGCCGGCCTGGGGATGGGGCATGGGGGGGGGTGGAACTCTGGGCATGGGTAGGGCCCCAGTGAGTTGCCAGAAGGGGAGCCTGGAAGGGAGGCCATTATTGTGCCTGCTGGCTCCCAGGGCGTGGCAGCACTGCTTTGTCGTCCTCCCTCTGTCCAGCACTGTGGGCACTCAGGGTGGCTTAAAGGCTCTGCCAGCCCAGCCCAGACTTCCATGAGGTGACTCTACACCCTCCCTCAGCCTGTTCCTGAAGGTGCCCTGGACTCTTTGACTCTACTGCCCACCCTTGGAGATACAGGCTATGGTCTACCATCTTTTCTAGACTTCTATCCTGTCCCCTCATGCTCCCTTTGCACAATGCTCCAACCCATAGGGCCAGTCTAGAAAGTCCAGAAATGATCTGGTCACGTATGTCTACTACTCTTCCCCACATTGCCCAGCATGGCCCTTGGCCCCACAGTCCAGCCAGTCATTCCCCTGGCATTCCAGTCAGGCTCCATGGCCTCTCCCCACCCTCCAGCCACACACCTCCCTGCCTCATGTCACTTTCCATGACTGGGGACCCTTCACCCTCCCCTGGCGCCCAGGCCCACCATAGACGATGACGGCTGCAGAGGCACTGCGGCGGCGCGCCACGATGTTCTTGGCTACACAGGTGTAGTTGGCCGTGTCGGCCAGGCGGGCCTGCCGCACCACCAGACTATGCTCCCGTGTGATGTACACATTGGGGTCCAGCGCCGGGTCCACCAGGTCCTCATTCCGGAGCCACTCCACCTGGGTGTGTGGGAAAGGGCCAGGTTACAGCAATGCTTGCCTGGCAGCCGTATCAAGTGCCGGGTGGGGCTGGGCAGGTGAGACCCCATGCCTCTGTGGAGTGGGTCCTGAGCCCAGCTCTTACCTGGGCTGGGGGGATGCCCTCGGGTGGGCGACAGGGCAGCACGATGCCTTGCTCCAGGGAAACCTCCTTGGCTAGTGGCTCTTGCTCGAAGTTCTTACGTAAATCTGGGGAGAAGAACCAGAGTGCCCCCTGTCCCAGTGTCTCAGGTCATAGCCAAGACCGGCCAGCTCTGTCCAGGAAGGAGCACGTGCCAGGTGCCTAGGAGTGTGTGAGGGGACTGGGCAGTATCCACAGGCACTTCCTCCAGCCACTAAGCCAGGACTGTGGGGTTTAGTGATCCGTCCCTCTTTTTCAGAAAGCTGCCACACCCCCAGTCGACTCACAGGCAATACGGATGTAGGCCTTCTGACTTTTGGTGGTGCCTGAGGAGCTCCAAGCCACACACTGGCACCAGTATTCCTCCAGCCCAAACACCTTCTCCACCTGCTGCCGGGACACGTTGATCCGCACCTCCATGGCTGGCAGCCCTAGGGGGAGAGGAGGGTTGCCAGGGCCACACAGCCTGGCCCAGGCCCACCCTCTAGGGTGTGGGGACCCTGCACTACAGCCACTCCTGCTGTAGGTACAGCTTGGGCAGGACTCCAGGGAAGCTCTTGGGGCGGGGGACCCAGAGGTTTTCTGTAAGTTTTACTCATTACACTTGATACAGAAAGCCATCTCCCTGGACTCACTAGCAGAATTGTCATTAA
Source organism: Chrysochloris asiatica (assembly GCF_000296735.1). NCBI lineage: Eukaryota > Metazoa > Chordata > Mammalia > Afrosoricida > Chrysochloridae > Chrysochloris > Chrysochloris asiatica. Next base: position 2,719,077 of record NW_006408760.1, read on the forward strand.
TAGGGCTTTGCATGGGTGTCTCAGAGACAACTGCACAGGGAAGCTTTGGGTCACAGGGTCGGGCCTCCAAGGACCCCAGGCAGGCTGAGTAAAGCAGCTGGGCTGAGCCCTGGGGCTCTGGAAGGGTGAGGAAGGATCTGGCAGCACCCCTCACTCCCAGAGGTTAGCAGGTAGCTCCTCATATGTGATAATATCATAACTGCCATTAGCACTATAATTGCTGTGATTATGGAGTATAATGATAGGTCCTCTCCCTCAGGACCTGGTGACACTGCTCATCTTATGTAACCCACTGCCTTGGGTAGCTGCTGCTCCCACTACATGGATGAGGAAACAGGCTGAGGAGAGTGACTTGATACTGACATCCAGGGCTGGCTGAATCCAGTTGCTCAGGGTGCTGGGCAGTTGCTGGGCTAGGGGTGCTCATCAGATAGGGAGAACTGCAGGAAGAGGGTGATGGGGTGGGAGTGGGTACTGATGGCCTGGGAGGAGTCTTGGGGACCTCTCCAGGCTGCTACAGCCGATCCAAAGAGAGAGGTTGTGCTGTGAGGACTCAGGCCCCCCAAGGACCCAGCTCTCCTCCCACCATCTGGCCAGCAGCCAAAACCAGTCTCCCCAGGAGTGAGAAAAGACTGTTTGTTTCCAATTTCTCCTCCTCCTGACCCCAATTTCCCTCGGGTCACTGGCTTATCAGAAAGAGGGAGAGAGGCCGGCTGCCAATGTGTTTCCATTGTTAACAGAGAAATTCAATTAGGGCTACAGTGCTAGCGAGCAGGCCCTGCTGAGAGGTGGTGGGGTGACTCTTTCCTTCTTAATTTCTCTACCATGTCTTTCGCTGACCCATTCCTGGACCTCAGGAGTCTTTCCGCTCGCCTGTTGGCCCTCAGTTCTTCCATCATTCAGATCTGCACCCTGGACTGGCCAATCTTCACAGGAGATGGGGTGTCACCGCAGCTGAGGTCACTCCTGTCTCCCTGCTTTCCCCGCCCTGCCTGACTTATTCTGTGAGACACCGAGTATACCATTCCCTAGAGCTGAGAACCCAGGGGGCCTAACAGGGACCAGGGGGAAGGCACACTGTGTCTGGGACGTCTGAGAAGGACAGAGTCCAAACCTGTGACTGGAGACAAGGCTCCTTCACCCCATCCCTACTACTCTGGCCCGTGGAGTTAGGGCCAGGAGATCTCTAGAACATTCTAACCTGGGTACTTTTCCTTTCCTGGGTGGACAAGTGGATGATGGCCCCCCCGGCACACTCACACCCACCCAGGCAGTCAGCTTGGAGAGAACAGTACTAAATTTAAGCGCTCCTATTTCTCCCTTTCTCTCCCCCGCCCCCCTCCCCGTCCTGTCACCTCCTCTTCTCCTTCCTGCTGCCAGGAATGAGGGCCAAGTCTGTCCACGATGTCCCAGCTCCAGGCAGTGCCTCACTACTGCTAGGGAAGTAGGGCGGTGGGCCCAGGGCAAGTCCCAGTTCTACCAGGTCCTGTGGTGACCAAGTGGCCTTGTTCCTGGGCGCAGGGTCTTTGGGGGCTGCATATGCCTTTGCCTGGTGCAGGTGCCAGTCTTGGGGAAGGGCAGGGAGGAGGTGGGGGGTAATGTGGGGACTTACTCAGGTGTTCTGAACCAATATAGGCAGTAGGTGGTGGCGGAGGGCTGGCTGGGGCCTTAGGTTGCCACCTTCTCACTGTTGCTTCTAATAACCAATCTATTCATTTAACAACAAATTATCCTCTCAGACCCCTGAGGCTTAACAAAATCTCAGACTTTGGGTTCCAGCATCTACAGGTTTTGGTTGTCCCCCTGGCCTTCTGATGGAGAATAAGGATGAGTGAGGGCGAGACTAGGGTGGGACTGCAGACATGAGCTGACCTCTGATCTCCACTACACCTGTTCTAGTCAGGGTCTCTGGTCTGGGCAATGTGTGTGGCACCATGGTCATGGGATCTGTTGTGGCTAAGGGAAGCCTTTCTCTTTCCCTCAAAGCACTCAACGAATGGCTTTGGGTTGACAGATCAATAAGATCAACAAACATTCTAACACGTCCGCTATGGTAGGCATGAGGTTGTATTCCCAGGGCAGGTAGTTATGCAACAAAACTGTGTGGGCTCTTGGGACCCTGGCGAACCCACCAGGTCCACAAATACTCATCCAGGGCAGGGACTGAGATCTTACCCAAGCCACAAACTGGAGACAACATGATAGCCAGAGTGCTTCAGACAAGGAAGTCTGTGTGTTTGGAAAGGCAGATGGTAGTTTCTGGAGGCAGGGAACAGCAGGCAGCTAGCTAGCCTAGAGTCTTACAGGCTGCCGTAGGTTACGTTCCTGGATATGGCTCCCTCCTCAGGACCTGCCCTCCCCCTGGGGGACCTGATGCAGCCGTGGGAGGAGTCATCATACTGCTTGCAAAGTGTTGCTGAGTGGGTGGAAGGGAAAGGCCTCATCAAGTTGGGCTCCAGATAGAGGTGTGATATCATACAGCCCCTCTCCACTCCAACCCCAACCACCAAAAGAGCTCTTCTTGTTCCCATTTTAGAGATGAGAGAACTGAGGCACAGGGAGGGGAGGGGATCACCTGTGCTTCTGCAGCAGATTCTCCCACTGGGACACTGTGGGTGTTAATTGTGGGTACTAAAGCTGCCCAGGTGGGCAGGGAGGTCTTGGGTATTTCTGCTAGGTGGGGCGCTGATGATGCTCAGGACTCTGCCTGACACTGGCCTCTTCGAGCAGCCCAGGCTCACCTCTCCCAGGCCCTGAGCTCCATCCCACTGGGGGCCTGCTAGCCAGACCGTCTGCACCTTCCCTTCCTTTGGCTTGGGATAAGCTATTCCCAGTCAATTTTAAGATCTGCTCTCCTGTTGCTGGCATTGCCTTTGGGACACACTGAGTGGTCAATCCTGCTGTCACTTCTTTGGGGCCTAAGTTCTCTGAGGGTGGGGCTGTGTCCTCAGCAAGGGAGCAGGTGCTCAACAAAGGTTGTTAAAGAAAAAATAAATGAATATGCAAGTGGATGGACACTAACAAACCAAACAAGCACAGAATTCAAGGGCAGTCTGTAAACCCTTTGATCCTCTGGTACCCATTCACTCCAAACTCCCTTTCTTTGCAGGGATGGCTCAGCCAGGCGCAGACCCAGCAGTGGGCACTTGCTCCCCAGCAGTGGCCAGGCACCAGTCTCCTTTCACAGTTAGTACTTCTCAAATGTGAGCCCAGTCCTGTTTGGGATGGGAGAGCTCGCTGGAGACACACAGGGTCCTCGTTGCAGGAGCCCTACCTTTCCTGGTGACCTGGGGATGGAACTGTGGGCGTGGTGTGCCCAGGCCATGTCAGTGAGGGGTGTTGGACCTGGGGCAGCTGTGGCCCGCTCCCCCGCCCCCCAGCACCCAGCTGGCCGCCTGGCCAGGCCACCAGTCTCACCACTGGTCTTGTCTGTGCTGCGCTCGATTACATGGTCCACCTGGCGCACCCATTCCCCGTTGCATTTGAAGAAGATCTGCGTGGCAGGCGTGGCCTTGCACACCAGCAACACTGGCTTGTTCTTGACGATGTACACATCCTCAGGCTCCACCAGGAAGTGGGGGAGAAGGTCTGGGTTGCCGCCGGGCACCGGATTGGGCACCGGGTTGGTCATAGTGGTACTTTGCTGGGCACCTGCATGGGAACAGAGGAGGAAGGTGAGTGGGTTTCGGGGGCCAGAGGGGATGGGATGAGGAGGCAGCTGTCATGGCTGAAGACCTCATGTGGGAGAATAGAAGCCCAGGCTCCCTTAGCCTTGGTATCTTCCTCTGTAAAATGGGGGAAGAGCAAGCCCACTCACTCCTGAAGACTGGTGGGCGGCTTAACTGAGGCCACACAGACAGTCCCAGAATACAGTAGGCCCACACAGTAGCAAAAAGGGCTAAGCAGTCAACTTTTAACTGAAAGATTGGTGTCTTAAATTCAAATCCATGCAGGGGTGCCTGGCAATCAATTTCTGAAAGGTCACAGTCATTAGAAATCCTATGGAGCACATTTCTACTTGGATAGATATGGGGCTGCTGTGACTCGGAACTGACGCGATGGTAAGGAGTTTAGTTTTTGTTATTAGAGGTTCAGGGATCTGGTGAGGCATATTCAGTCCAGGGAAGCTGATGGGGGGAGGGGGAGGAGTTGGGGGGACCTGGAGAGGGCTTGGCAGGCTGGGTGGGGCCTTCTTCAGAGTCCACTTTCTGTTTGGTTCCCATTCCAGGCCTCTGCGTGTCGCAGGTGTTCAGGAAATATCAAGGGAATGCAAGGGTGTGTGTTGGGGAGCAGTGCTAGGGGTCCCTGGAGGAGTGCTGGGTGGCATTGTTACAGGAAAGAAGCTCAGGGTGTTGGGGGGAGCAGGCGTGGGAGTGGCTGACGAGGCTGGGCTCTGGGTAAACATAGGGGAGTGGGGGCTAGGAAAGTCTATCCAAGAGCCTGGATCCCTTCAAGGAGACGGGAATAGGTTTCCTTCTAATTTTAACCGAAAACCACAACCATCCCACAAGTCATTTGTTGCTAATTACACAGGTAATTGGCTTTGAGGCACTGGTGGAGTTAAAAACCCCAGAGCAGTCTGACCCGTCTGCTCCGACCAGGGCCCTGGGAAGTAGTGGTGGTGGTGGGGAGAAACCCTCAGTCTTGCTCCACCCAACCACCCACCAAACAGGCCCTTGGGAATTTCCTTCTCCTCAGGGCTGCAGTGACTCGCACCAACCACCTGCAAAATGAATGGGGCTCTCTGGTCATAACGAGAGAAGAATTTCGGAAGATCTGCTCCTTGCTAATGAAGACCTTGCCATCTGTGAAGTGGAGGTGGTATCTGCCCCATATGTGGAAGTCTCAGAGCCACCTGTGGTCTGCTCCTGAAGCCCCCTCCCCACCCAGGGAACACCCATGTCTAGGGCCAGTGGTCCTCTTCTCTCCTGTTTGCACAAGGGCTTCAAACAGGACCCTGTCTTTTCCACAGCAGGAATCTGTCCCCTTCACTCCAACATGGGAGTCTACTCCTGTCCTCCAGACTGATTTTGGCGTGTGTGTCTGCACCTGGTCCTGTATGTGGCCTGATGATCTAGGAATGCCTGTCAAGGAGCTGAATACCTGGTGTGACATCACCTCCCTCTTCTGCAAATCGGGGAGACAGTGCCCAGTTCTTAGGGGCTGAGGATTGAAAGGGAAAGGGGGAACACTTAGTGCAGTGCAGGCTAGCTGTTGCCAGGACCTGGGGGGTTTGCATTTATAACACAAGGCGTCAGCACCCTCAGCTTGGGGACCCGTGTAGCCATCCTTCATGGGGGAGTGCTGTGATTCCTTTTATTGACAGGATCGGGTAACCTGTGCAAAGTCCCAACCAAGGTCACTCTACCCAGAATTCAACGAGGGTCTGCAGGCTCCATGTTAGGTGCTTGGAGCACCACCTCAGGGAATTAGCCCCCAGGCTCCGGCAGTCCTGGCCTCACACAGGTACTTAGATTGGCTCTCAGAGCCTGAGGGATGGAGAGATAGAGGGAAGCCTGGCCAAGTGAGGGGCAGTTACCATGGGGACAGTGGTGGGGGCAATTCTGACACTGAGCCCCTCCCCTGGTTCTCCCTGTCTCCTCACTCATCCCACTCCCACTCTTGCCTTCCCCCTCTGCCCTCCCCATCCCTAATTGACCCCTGGCCAGACTCTGAACTCTATCTATCTCCAGCTTGCCTTTCTCCTTCCTGTGACCTCTCTCCAACAGCCAAACACTTTGCAGGACCCTATGGCTTCAGAAACAGGCTGCCTGTGACCACATGTGCAGTTGGGAAGGAAGCTCTCCTCTCCTTGACCCACTTTCTGAATCCCTTCCACCTGGATTCTCAGAGTCAGGAAGGTGGAGGTCAGGCTGAGGGGAGTAGCCTTCTAGACAGCTTGGTCTTAGAAAGTCCAAGGCCTGAGGGGAAGTCACTTACCCAAGGCCTCCAGCTGTGGCTCTCAGTGGACTCTCAGTGTCTAATGAGGGCTGCCGCATGCCCCTTTTGTTACAGTTTATTACATTTGCTCTTTCCTGTCACTCAGTCCCCATTTGTGAGCCCCTAGCCCAGGCTGCAGATACAAGGAGCTGTGTTCCTGTTCTGTGCCCAGCAGCCCATGCAGGATCTGTAGAGTGATGGAAAGGGTGGATCTGAGGAGACCCACGGCTTTTCTCCACCCTTACCTAGGGGATCCTCAGCACCTCCACAGACCTCAGAGCGGCACAGAGGCCAGCTGGCTGGACCCCAGGGTAGACAATGCACAGGGGCTGTAGGTCTAGTGACTGGTTCTGGGCCTGCCTTGCCTCACTCCACACCTCACCCAGCAGAAGGTCTACACGATGCCCTGTGCCCACCTATTGAGGGGCGGGGCTCCCTGATTGGGCTATGGGGGCAGGGAATGGGCGCTCCCTATTGATCACTGCACCAAGCACTGCTCACGTCAGCCACCCGCTGAACCCAGTGCAATCCTTCATGTCTGCAGTTAACTGCTAATGAAAAAGAAATGTACTGTGACCAATAAGGGACATAGCTCACTTCTCCTGGGCCTCCGTCACGCCACGCTGGCGAGGGCTCCCCTCCCCACCCTGGGGGGCACTTACCAGGCCGGCCCAGGGGCCTCTGGGCTGCAGATCTACCCTTTAGCAAGGACACTTTAAGGCCACTGGCGAGAGTAACTCAGACCCCATGAGGTGGCCTCTTGGGGCTGGGGCATGCTGCCTGGGCAAAGGCAGCATTCCCTTGCTCTGGCCCAGAGCCAACTATGTGACCTCTATCTACCCTATCTATCAGTACCCAAGACTCCCACTCTCCAGCATTGCTCCATTTAGGCCTCTCCCCTGAAAAGAAGGCAGGGCAGGAGTCTGAAGTTTCTCCCGCTCAACAACCACCCTGAGTGGTCTTCTTTGACATGAATCTTGTGCTCATTTGTGAAAGTAATACCAAATAATGCATGCTCAATGCCAAATGGCCTGTTTTCCACAGTCTCTACCACTCCCTATTGCCTCACCCTGGATCTTCTTTCTCCTATTTCCTGGCTTTATCCCATTTTGGGATAGGGTCAAGCACCATAAGTTGGCATTCTGGTCCAGTCAGCCCTCACCTCCTTCTGCAGAAACATCCACCGATCCCACTTAGGTCTCTGCTTCTGTGGAAACACCCCTTCTCCCTCCCATATCAGGATTTTCCACCCTTCTCTTCAGGGTCTGGCTCCAATGTCGCTCCCCCTAGAAAGAAGGTTCCCCACCTCAGTTTCCCAATACAGACATGCCACACTATTCCCCCTTCTTAGTTGTCCTCACGGATGCTAGAGCTCTTCTCATAGAAGAGGCAAGCAGGTGGTTGAGGCATCTGTCCTCGCACCTGACTGTCTATCCCTGTTCCCCGCCACCCAGTGCAAGGCTGCTGAGTGCCAGCATTAGTGAATGGAACTCAGAGAGTGGTACCTGTTGCTGCTCGCTCCAACCCAGCCTGCTGAGATGATGGATGTGGTAGGAAAGCACTGCCAAGGGGGATGCACCTTGACTGCCGGTGGCTGCTGGGGCTGTTGGATAGCAGGCAGGTACAGGTGGGTCCCAGGTAGGTACTAGCTACACTGGCCAGGCAGAGCCACCCATGTCCACCACCCATGCCTCAAAGGCTCTCCCTGTGCACAGGTGTGTCCAGATCAGAGTGGATGAGAGGACACTCACAGGAGTTAAGTCAGAGAGGAGGAAGGGCCACATCTCGTGGGTCCTTAGGATCAGGAAGGATGGAAGGACAATGGGGAGCCTGGGAGGGCTACCTGCAGAGGAGGGATGAGACCTGGGTGAGGGGTAGACTGAGGAGGGTGGCAGCAGGGAGACGGATAAGGAGGCTGCTGGAGTTGACTGTGCTGCTCCCACCTGCCTCTGGACCATCTGGGAACACCTATCAGCCTCCAAGTTTCAGCAAAGGCGTTGCCTCCTCTGGAAGGCCTTCCTTGATCCACATTCATCTGCCCTGTGCCCTGAACCTCTCTGCAGGGCTGCCACACCCAGGATTGGGGCAGGTTGGTTTGCACACTCCCTTGAAGCAGGAGCCCCATCTCTTTTATTATTGGACCCAGCACTAAGCTTAGGTCAGGCCTGGGTGCTGATGGGGCACTTGCTGAGTGACGAAATGACCACCCTCACTTCTCCCTTGCATTTCAGAAGACCTGCCCAAGGGTGGCCCTTTCACTTTGTCCTGCAGCGAGATTTGGGGAGTGGGCAAAATGGCCCCTGGGTTAAGGCCAGGGCAGGGAGAGGGCACTGCGTTTGCCTTGGCCATGCCCTAGCATGCTGCTGCTCTCAGAAACCAAGCCCCGCTTCCCTCACCTGCAGTCTGGGGTGCTGAGACCTTCCTGTACAACATTGAGCCCAGGGTGGGTGTGAAAGTGCTTTCAAATGTTTTATTTTTAAAAGCACCAAGAAAATATGAGGTGTGATTAATCAAGCTATTAATGAACCCATATTTACTGAGTGGGGACTCTGTCCTTGGGAGCCTGGAGATGAAGCACTTCTTTCCAAGAGCAGCCACACCCTCGCCAAACCCTGTCCACCACCTCCTGGTGACCCGGGGAGTGGGGTGGGGTATTACAGGGGTGTGGGTGAGAAGTGGGGAGCAGAGTAGGGGGTGGGGCAGCAAACTCCATTTTTTTTTCTATTTTCCTGAGAAATGTCTATTTAAAATGGAGTACAGGAGGTTGGGGCACAGTGGTCTCCATCTTTCTCCAGTAAAACTCCTTCCTGGCTATTCACCAGCAATGTCTCCCTCACCACCTGGGCACCCATACTCAAAGCCTGCCCACTGGCAGAATTCCCAGACTGGCCTACTCCCTGAAGGTCTTCATTCAGTAGTAAGTCTGCTTGGTTATGAGGTGAGCTGATAACCACAAGATCAGCAGTTGGAATCGACCAGCTGCTCTATGGGAGAAAGATGAGGCTTTCTGCTTCGTTAAAGATGTACAGCCTCTGACAGCCTGGGGGACACTTCTACTCTGCCCTACAGGGTCACTCTGAGTCCGAATTTGACTCCATGGCCATGGGTTTAGGTCTGCTTGGAGCCGGGGATGTGGGGAGGTCTGAATTGTTATAGACAGCACCACAGGAGGATTTGGGTGTCCAGGCAGTGGGGAGGAGAAAGCCACAGGATAAAGAGCTGAGTCCTTAGCCTGGCATTCGAGGCTCTGCCAGCCTAGGACTGCCTGCATCCCTGGCCTCTAGGCAACCCCCTGTGGCCTGGCTACAGGATGATTTGCAATTCCTCAAGGGCTTTTGCATGTTCTGTTCCAGGCTCCTGTGGGGTTGGTTCTGCTTCCCTTCCTGACTTTTTGACAGTTAGTGCTTGATTTCCCTCTGAGAATTCACCCACAACATAGCCATATGATCCCAGTGGGCTGATCCTACCCATGGCCCCAAGGGTATGTGCATGACCTGGACCTGGCGTCAGCACACTCCTCCCTCCTCCACCCCCTGCCAGGTCACCCCACCCACATAAAGGAGATGCCGACTTTTCAGTTGGACTGGTGGGAAGAGACAACCTTTGTTCCTGCTGGGCTTGGAGTCCTAGCAGGTGGTCCTGAAGCTGCTGGGGCTGACAGGCTTAGACCAGACCCCCATGTATATAGCAAGACCAATTGAGAGGGGTAGCCATCCACAGTCTGAAGCAGGAGCTTGGAGAATGGAGACACCAGGGAAGAGAGAAGCCATTGCCTTCTGCTTCTCTGGGATCTGTTTTGCTGACTTCTACTCATCTTCAAGGCTGGCTCCCTTGAACATCCCCTCCCCCGGAAAGTCTCCCCTGACCCCAGAGTGGCCACACCCACTCTGAGCCTCCCAAGCCCAGCCTGGTTTCTCAGCACCTCGCATACTGTATTGCCACTATCTCAGTGTCTGCCCTTCTCCCACCCCTCAGCTATGCTATCAGCTCCTTGAGGTCAGGGCCTGAGTGCTGACAACCCCAGTGCATTCCCCCCCCCCCCACCCCCCTACTGCCACCCCTGCTATGAGCCTGACCGGGACCTGACACCTTGAGAAGGCTCAGAGAATGCCTGTTGAATGACTGTTGAACATGATTCCTTCAAATGAGCTCAGAGCCCAGAAAGCAGGGTTTAAAGTGGAAGGCTGAAACGCAAATCTAGCCGGGAGCCTTCTAATCGACCAATCAATCTAGTGGGAAGGACACTCCATTCCTCAAATGCCTGTGCTGGGCCCAGGGGGTAAAGGCACTGGGGCAGGGCTCCTGTCCTGGGGGCATATCTCCCAGGGAGACGCAGGGGTGGGAGTAGTAGAGCCTGGGTTTGCAGGGTGGGGGTGTTGGTGCTTTCCTGTCCACTGGCACTCCGGGCACTGAGGTGACGTCGTAAGTTGTGATTGTTTCAACACAACATATCTATGATGGGGGGCCTCCCCAGGGGGCTCTGCTATCAGAGAAAGACAGGCAAGGGGTGGGGTTGGGTGGGATGTGGGGGGCACATGGGAGAAATGTACATGAGAGGGCAGGTCCCAAACCCTAGGTTCAAGTCTCAGCCCCTTAGCCCCCACTGAGACCAATGGTCTGGGGTGGCACCTAGTTGTGAGGTCTCAAGTGACCACTCAGATCTGTGGTGAGACACTGGGAAACACAGGTCTATAGCAAACTGGGGTGCATACTCAGAACCATTCCAAAGACAGTCCACCAAACCCTTGGTGCTCACTCTGCTCCAGACCCAGTTCAAGCCTATTTCTTGAACTTTATCTCCCCCATTTGTGGAATGGGGCACATATGCCAAGTTTGGTCAAGGTTGAAGAGAGTTTTGGGATGGGGCATCTGTCCTTCTTTCCCACCGGGTTCCATGTCGGGTTTGCCTGGCTATGGCTCCCACAGCAGAGGACCTTCCTGGAGAGCAGGATCAGGCTGGGTCTAAGCCCCCACATACAGAAATGACCACAGCCCTGCACCTAGGATAATGGCCCCTCATGGACAGGGAGCTACTTCCCCAGCCAGCTCGTACACATGCACACACACCCCTCACATGCTCTGGTTTCCATGGTAACATGTGCGTAAAACTGTCACAGGAGCAGCAGCCGCCTCTCCAAGATTGGAGCAAAGTCACTCTCTTTCCCAATGAACTCCAGGGGCTTGTTTACAAGGACAGACACAGGCACCATGAGGACATGTGGACACTCTGAACCAAAAAGAACAAGGTTGGTGAGGTGGGGAGGCAGGCAGAACAGATGTAGCATCTGGCAGCTGCATTAGGGTTCCCTGTCTGTTCCTCATTGTACTGCTAGCTCTGTGCAGGCCGGGGATGAGGCGAAGGCCTTGCAACCCACAGAGGGCGCTGGCCTCCAAGCAGCTTCCAAACTTCACTGTCTGGACCAGCTGTCTGGTCCCACCTTGTGCATACCTGCTCACTCTGACCCGCTGTCTGTATCTCAAACTCTCCAAGCTTCTTCCAATCTGATTGTGTTCCCTAGAAAGAAAATTTGAAGTCCTAAACCCCTCTACTGGTAGATGTAAACTTGTTCAGAAATAGAGTTTTTCTTTTGTTATCAGTTATATTGATGAGGTCATACTGGAGTAGGATGGGTCCTAAGCCTAGTCCTTTCTGTGTGGTGTCTTATACAAAGGGGAACAGACGAAGAAAGAGGCACACACAGGGAAGACAGCACGCAATACATCTACCAGCCAAGGAATGCCACGAACCCGCCTGGGGCTACCAGAAGCTGAAAGAGATAAGAATCTTGACTGAGAGACAACAGAGGAAGCAAGGCCCTGAAGTCCGACTTCTAGCCTTCAGAACTAGGAGACAATAAATTCTTCTTAGACTTACTCACTTGGTGGTCTGTTATGGCAGCCCTAGGAAATGGAAGTACCGCCTCAGGACCTCTGGACTTTCTTTCCTCTGCCTGTCACTTGCTGCCCCCCATCTTTCCATGGCTGTCATTCTCTAACCCCTCAGATCTTAGTTCCAAGTTCACTTCCTCCGAAGGTCCCTCTTGACCACCATGTCTGCAGTCACCCTTCATGGACTCTTTCCATCTACTTTTCTCATAGCATACACCACTATTGGAAGATATCTTGCTGTGTACGGACTTGATTGTTATTGTCTGTGTCTCTCTCCCTAAAATGTCAGTGTCATGACAACACGGGCCACTGTCTTGTTCATTGCTGTAGTCCCAGTACCCACCCTGGCACGTCGTACGTACTTGAGAAACATGTGCTAATGTGAAGACAAGCAAACTCTAGTCTTCAAATTCTAAGTCAATGCCCACACTAGGTATTATATCCCTGCCGGTGGTGTGAGCCCTCAACCCCACCAGAGAAGGGGGTGGGGAGTCAGAACCTACCCAGATGCACAGGAAAGAGGTGCCTTTAAAGGGGGTGGGCAGGCTCCCAGGGGCCTCTCTGGGGCCCCGTCCTGCTTCAAGGTCTTGCTCCGGGCCAGAGAAACGGTGAAAGCTGAGGTCTAAATAAGCATTTGATTAACAAACGATAAAATAGCTATTGTGTCCCTGAATTAAGCTGTAATTGTGGCTGATAATTGGCTGGTTAGAATTTAATAAGCTGCAATTAAATAGAATGGAATCCAGGGTAATTATGTGGTCACACAGCCCAGTGAGGACTGGGGAAGGAGGCATTTTCCTTTTCATTCTCGGGAATCCTTTCAGTGTGCGGCTTGTGTTGCTATGCTTGTTTAGTGGTTTTTGTACGTATCTGTGTGTGTACCAGGTCTTGTCTTCTCCACTTCCACCTGGCATGGGGTGAGAGTGCAGGAAAGACGGTGGCCTTTCCAACACCCTCACCACCAGGCACTACCAGGCAAGGGTCTATGGCAGCTTCCGCTGAAAGAGGCATAGAAGGATCTCTGGCACAATTCCCTTCAGACCTGGGGAATTGTGCCAGAAGGGCACTGGGAACAAGAGAAAGGCAGGAGGGTGGGGAAGGTCCCCTGTCTTTGTCAGGAGGCAGCTGGGGCTCAGGCAGGGGAAGGACATGCTCAAGGTCATGGGGCTATCAGTGGCTGAGCTGGGTCAGGGCCTCAGATTGGATCAGAGGAGGCTCCTGTGCGCGCGCGCACACACACACACACACACACACGCACACAACACACACAGCCAGTTCCCAGGACTGCCATCAACATCCTTCACTGGGCAACCCACAGACTGAATAAGAATGAGCACCTGTTCTCCCCCATGCACCCTTAAAACAAGCCCCCCACCTCTGTCTCAGACAGAAATCTACACTCTGGGTGTGAGTGTGACTGCAACCCTTCCTCCTACTCTGTGTGCCACCCTCTCACCCACCTCTCCAGTGGCTGCAGCCTGGTTCCCCACACCCCTCCCAGCCCAGGTGTGGTGAGCAGCAAGTTCATGGGGGTGATGAATGGTATCATTGATGTGCTGTTTATGACCCCATCAGCATTTTTACAATGTTGCTGGCAATTAATTTAATTAAAGACCCTGTCCTGGATATGGCAGCATTTCATATCTCACTGGTTTAATGTGAGCAGGGCCAGAGCTAGGCCCAGGGGTGGTCTAGAAGTGGTGATGGTACTGCTCCCTTGGCCAGGTTGGGGTACACAGGGCAGGGAGTGGGGCACAGTCACTGCCCATGACACATACACAGAGTCATCACAGAAACCAAACGGCTAACTCAACATGAATTTTCTTACTCAACCCTCACAATCTTTCTCAGAGGCAGAGGACCATTTGAACTAAGCAGTGAGTGATGGGTCCTGTCCAGAGTCCTACCCAGGCAGGTGGCCCCAGGGCTTCCCACTCTTAACCAGGGCACATTCATTCAGCAAGTGTTCTGCCGAGTAAGCTCGGCAAGATGGACTTGCAGCCTGTCCTCATAGAGCGTGGAGTCCAGGGCCGAGTGTGAACAAGACCGCAGACAGGCACAGCCCCACCGCAGGCCCCAGACCATCAGCACCCCAGGGGGCATACCTGGGCTCAGAGTATTCACACATGCACACACACCACTGCCCACAACAGCATGGCAAGTCTGCAGACACAGGTCACCCACTCTCTTCTGATTTCCATCCATTCTCAGCAGGGACCCATAGAAAAACCCTGTCACCCAGTCACAGATCCAGATCCCACCCACTGGTCTGGCCAGCCCCAGGCACATCACCAGTACCTCTCTTTCAATCATAGCTGTCCCTCACCCATGAACTGACCTGGCTTGTTCTCTGCCTTCCCCAGCCCTCCCCCCCGCCAATTCCGCCAATGGTGCCTCCATCAGCCATCTGCCCATGGCATCCCAGCTAACCTGCAGCCTCATCCCTGAGCAGTATCTTAACACCTTCACTTGCCTTTGGACACCCCCAGAACCTCCTACATCCCAAGTTGGGCCCCAGGGTATCCCTCACAAACCTCCTGCTCCCCACTAAGGAGCTCAGAGAGTCCTGCCAATCAGAGATGGCTGCCTGTTCTAGCCTCCCACTCTGAGTGCCCCAGCATGTCCCCCAGCCCACCTCTCTCCCCCATCATCCCTCTTCTCCCTCATCACGGCTATAATACTCAGTTCACCCAGCCCCCTAAAGGGCACTGCTTGTGCCCATCTCCCATGTGACCTCCTGACTTTTGGACCATCTTCAATCGTGTTACTACAGTGCTATTTCTAGGAAGAAAACCTGATCCCACACTTCAATCCTGCTGTGCTTCCCACTGGCTACTGGGTGAGTCCAGCTCCTCACAGCCCCAAATGATTGATGTGGCTGCCTATCTCTAGCCACCAACCCTCATCCCGGACCCAGCTCAGTACTGTCCATGATGCCCTCATGCTGAAAGCCCCAGACGCCTCTCCTGGTCCTAACTTTTGCAACTGCTGTTCTCTTTGTTCTCTTCACTGCAGTGCATCCTGCTCCCTTCTGATGTCCCCCACTGTCCTGCCCATTCATTCTTCATGCACCCTCCCCAACTCCTGCCTGCACAGTGCAGCACGCTGCTCACTCCTGTGGCGCTCACCACTAACGAGCATGAACAGACTGAGTTAGGGATGGTTGTTTGTGTGGTTGCCTCCTGCATCAGGCTGTGCACTCTCAAGTGTGCACTGCTAGGTCTGAGCCATCTCTCTGCCAGCAGTGTCCAGTTTAGGGACTGGCAAGTTGGGGGCCAGTGACTGGTGGTCTCCCCCACACGTTGCAAGCTCCTGGGTATGAGCAGTGAGGTGTGCCATCTCAGGTCCTACCCGAGGGCAGGGCAGGGCAGGGCCAATTTGCCATCACGAGATTGGATATCCAGTCCCTACTCTGATTCTACATATCTGTCACTCTCTTCTCTGAGCCTCAGAAGGGGTAGAACTGGATGGGGAGGACAAACTCAGGTGTCTTCAGGGGTGGGGGCAAGGGGAGACTGGGTGGGGCTGGGAGAGTGGAGACTGCAGCGCCATACAAAGGGGACTGGTTCAGTCCAACCAGCCTCAGCCAAGAGGAGCCAGGCTTCTTTCAAGAGAAGATGGAAATCTAAGCTTTTATGTGAAATCTCCTGTTTTAAAATGTTGACAAGTCATTTAAACATTTTAAACACTGTGCGGGCCAAACAAGTTGGCAGACCAAAGTTGGATTGGACAATGTCCAAGCTCTCTTCTGACTTGACAGATCTAGAAATCGGGGTCACAACAGGTCGCAGGGGAGCCCTACACTTGCTTCACACAGGTCCCTGTGTCTGTCACTGAGCTGCCCTTCTGGTCTCCCTGGTCCCTGCTCTTCCCACTGATGCCAGAGCCTGCCATCCTGCCTTTTCTCTGGGATTCCCTCCTCATCACAGCCTCTCTAATGGAGGACAAAGGGCACAGCCCCTTCCGCAGAGGCTGATGGGTGATCAGGCTGCCCACCTAAAGGAAGCAGTGAGGCTCACAGGAAGTGGGCAGGATGGCAGGCTGGAAGATGACCCCACCCCCTTGCCTGCCATGGGGAAGATAGGAGATGGTTGCTGAAAAAGAGACAAGCAGCTACTCCATGGAGGGGGCACTTCATGAAACCACATTTGAGACCCTCCCCCTGCCTCGTGTGGGCATAGAAGTCCAGCCCTGGTTTTGACCTTCCAGCTGGAAAAGGGTGTCTGGTCTTGCCTACCCCGCCCCTGACAAGACAGTAATGAGCCCTCACCCTATTTTAATTACCTGCTGTCCAAATAATTACCAGCTTGTTTATTTCACTTAATGGCAGCCGTACTTTTTTCTCCTGATATTGATTTCATGTTTTCTTGGTTTGTTCATTATCTTTCCTGCCCCTTTAATGGGCTCTGAGGTCTTTTGGATAGAGGGGGCTAGAGAAAGCAGGGGAAAGGGGCGCCAGGGAGGATAGAGGACAGAAAGTGGGGCCATGCTGTGTTGCATAGCTGTAGACCAGCTACTGCCCTTTCTGAGACTTGAGTCCCAGGACTCCAGGTCTCTGCACACCTTATAATGGGCAATTGGGGTGCAACATTTTAAAGAAATGTTTTAAAGAGGAAGGGAGTATGGGAGAGAGACAAAATAGTGTGCCCCCTCCTCAACAACCCCTAAAAAGAATGAGTGGTGGGACCTGAGTGAGAGAGGGGAGGGGAAAGGAGAAGAAAAAAGGGATAGGAAGGGAAAGGGGGAGGGCTAGTACAAATGCCAGACTGACACAAGGAGAGGTGTTCCTGGAAGCCAGCTCACAGGAGGCTTAGGCTGCTGGTCAGTTGGGTGATGCAGGAGTCAGTGGGTGGCCTCTTCTTCCCCATCCCCCCAGGCCTGGTTGGGGAGAAAGGAGGGGCCTCTGCTCTTGAGGAACCTAGCCCCTCCCTGGGCCTGACCTCCATCCTTGGCCTCTGCCTCACCTGCCTGCTGTTTCCATGGAAACGTGGGTGATGCTGTGATGTCATCTGGGTTGTGGAAGAGCAGCTCACTTCTCTAGTTTTGAGGGGAGGAGTGTGGAAGAAAGGGATAAGGGGGAGAAGAAAGCCAGGGCCTCTTTGGGTAAAGATTTAGAGCCTATTGAAGGGGTCATTAGCTGTTAATAAATCATTAATAATTGCATGAATATTTAAATCTTAATAAAAAAAAATACAGTGAGCTCAGTGAGTCTCCCTGTGTGGGTATTTATTGCTGTGAGGTTGGAATATATAAAAGTTGGTATCGGTCTGATTGAACCACTGTTATCACCACAGCTAAATGGGTAATTGGGAGTGAGAGACGCTATCAGTGGATATAAATTACGTACAGTAAACCGAGGGCATTAACTGAGGGTTTATTATCAATTATCTCTGTGCTTGTTCCCCTTAAAGTGAACTTTAAGTGTATTAATGAGAAAATTTACAGGTCTTAATGAATTGGGGAAAGTAAGAGGGAGCTAAGGGGCCCCCATGCTGGCCCCTGCATGGTGCTCTCTTTGGGATCCTCAGCAGTTTTAGGTTCAAGTCTGGTGGCGAGCAGGGTGGGGTACCCACAGAGGGAAGCCCTGAGTGGAGTCACAGGGTCAGGGTCCTGGACCCCCAAACACATGTGGGCATATTCACAAATACATCCACACAGGTGTACACATACAACTACATATGTATAAGACATGTGTGCATATATATGCATATACATGTTTGTGCACACTGACATACACAAGCACACACTCACATACAAAGCCAAGCCCAGCTCCAATGCTTAGATCAGCTGGGACAGCCATTCTGTCCCTGAAGTTGGTCCAGCCATTCTCTTGGGGCACTCATTCTAAAGTGGGGTCCTGGGTGGGGAATGGGCATTTCATCCCAGCATCCTAGCAACCAGTAAAGATGCTCCTGGATGCCTGGGTCACCTATGTGTGAGGAGAGTCTCAGGAGCTGGATTGCGGCTGGATGCCTGGCAGAGCCACACAAGTGAAGGGGCTGTGGTCTCTCTCACTTTTGTGGTATCATGGGGAGCTCCCTGTGGACCCAGGAAGCCTTTGAGGATGTCTGTGTCTATCCTGCACATGTGCACATCTGCTCTGCTGAGAGATACCCACTGCCCCAACTCCCTTCAAGGTCAGCTTGACCTCCTGGACAACTCATGGCCAGCAGCCCTGTTTCTCCCTTCAAGAGCTGTCTTGCTAGGATTGTATCCTTGGCCTCTCTTGCCTCCACATATGTGCCTAGCCCTGGACATCAGCTTAGAGTTACTGTGGGTCTGTTGGGGGGGGGGGGGGGGAAGGTTAAAGTCAGGCTGGATTCTCTCCCTGGAGTTCACCCCTTGGGGGAGACAGACCCTATAAAGATCATCAGAGTGGTGAGTTCAAGGTTATGGACCACAGTAACCAGAAGCTGGTGGCATGAGAGCACATGACAGATGGGACAAATTTGGGGCATCTAGGAGTGCTTCCTAGAGGAGGTATCACCAAACTGGAATGTGTAAGATGCCTCAGTGGTCTAAGATGCTCAACTCTCTTCCATTAAGGACAAGAAAAATCTTTCATCGAATTCTTCTGTCCCCCTCGCCCTTGTCAACCTGGGTCTTCTCTTCTTGTTCCCCTCCTGGCCCTAGTTCTACTCCCTCACCTTCAGCTCACTCCTGATTCTGATTCAGTCCCTGCTGCCTGGCTTTTACCTCCACCTCTCCACTGAAGCTCCTTTTTCCATCTGCCCAAGGGCCCTTTGTCACTGTTTTAAGAGCTCATCTCTGGTCTGGTTTCTGCTCAGCCAAAGCTCTCCCCTGTCTCTGGTACCTCTGTTCTCCTTTCCTTTCCTCACTCCTGGAGGAAAGGGACCTCCAGGGAGAAGATACCAAACCCACACGGCAGGCCCTCAGGGGCCATTTCAGCAGGATGCTTCCTCTCAGCTGTCCTGCAGTGGTCACAGCTCACTGTGCTGTATGTATCATGAGCCACCTCCCTGGCCAGGAACCTGTAGAATGTGGATCTTCATCCCTTCTTCTCTTGTTCCACAGGTATCACTGTCCCTTCAACTCATGTCCAGCAACCTGTCCTTCATCTGTTTCCCCAACACTCCAAGCTCAGTCCTACCTCAGAGGCTTAACACCTCTGCCCAGAACACTGTTCCCACTAATATCCTAACTCATTCCTCCTATGGTCTTTTTATCTCTCCCTGAGAGGCCCTCTGTGACCACCCATCATACTCTGGGGTCTTTATTGTCTGTCTGTTTCCCTAGCAGGGGAGCTTCTGAAGCAGGAGTCTTTGTATGTGTCATTTGCTTGGCACACCAAAACTCTCAATAAATATTTCTGCATGAAAAAATGGAAATATTGCTGAGTGAGTTAGGTGCTGTGTCCTGGCTATAGTGGGTCTCTAGTGTCTAAACACGAATTCGGTGCATATGTCCTGTAGTAGGAACAGGGAAGACAGGAGGGAGTGTGGAGGAAAGAGAGGAGCCAGGAAGGGGTAGCAGGGAAGGGCAATCTAAGGTGCAGGAACAGCATAAACAGAGGCCTTGAGGCACGACAGCTTATGACAGAGTCAGGGGCAATATGGGTTGGATTAGAAAGGCATCTGATGTTGTGCCAGGGTCCTGAGCCTCCAAGAAGTAAGGAACGTTCCAGAGCAGGAAGATGGGAGATTGAGGCCATTGTCAGCATACGAGAGGAAGCTGCCTGACCCTGATTGGGCAGTGGAGAAAATAAACGAACATGAAAAGCATGCAGGGCCAGAGCCAGAGTAACACCACAGTGGGAGGGGGTAGGTAGGGTGTGGAGATGACTCTGTCACCTCCCGTCTGGCTGGGTGGGTAGATGGAGCAGCCAGGCATAATAATTGGATACATCTCAGTCGACTGCTTACTCCTAGGGGAGAGCAAGACTGGTGTTCACTGGCAAGGTGGGGCTAAGAGAGCCAACAACTCACCCTGCCCAGACCCACTGCTGTTTGATTCTGGGTAAGAGCAATGGCATCAAGTTCCGACCAACATGACTCACCTGCTTGGGCCTCTGGCCTCTACTGAGCCACATGAGGCCAAGCTGCAAACCAGAGGCTGCAAAGTCCCTGAGATGTGCTCTGCATTACCCACAAGGTGTTTTAAAAAGATTTAAGTCACATTTAAACACTAGGAAGTGTTGCATCAACATTGGCTTTCCACCTTATTTTGAAGAGCCAGATGCTGTGGCCACACCAGAACCATGCTCTCTTTGTTAAACTAACTGCACTCTGTGGGTAGGAGAGGGTACAGCTTCATGGTTCACCCATCTCCACTGACCCTCACCAGCATCTCCACTGACCCTCACCAGCCAGCCAGAAGCAATGGGCATCTAAGTTTGCTTACCCCTGGCTTAGACTATCTTATAAAACATCCTTTCTAGCTCAAAAATTGTAGACAATCCTCACAAAATTAAACACAAAATACCATATAGCTTAATAATTCCACTCCTATGCATATAAGTAAAAGAACTGAAAACAGGTAGTCAAGCAAAAACTTACAGACAAATGCTCATAGCAACTCTATTCACAATAGTCATAAGGTAGAAACAGTCCAAATGCCCATCAAGGGATGAATGGATAAACAAAATATGTTACACACATACAGTGGAATATCATTCAGTCATGAAAAGGAATGAAATTCTGTTTCATGTTATGCCATGGATGAACCTTGGAAACATTATGCTAAGGGAAATAAGTAAAATTCAGAGGTCCACATGCTGTATGATTCCATTTTGATGAAATGTCTAGTACAGGCAATTCCTAAGAGACAGAAACAGATGAGTCATTTCCAGGGGCTGAGGGGAAGAAGACTGGGAAAGATGGCTACTGGGGATGGGGTTTCTGTGTGGGGTGATGAAAATGCTTTGGAGCAAGACAGTGGTGATGGCTGTACAACAAACACAAAACCACCATTCATCTGTCAGTTTGCCACACATGGTGGCTTTGTGGTAGCTGTGATGCTGGAAGCTGTGTCACCAGTATTTCAAATATCAGCAGGGTCACCCATGGTGGACAGGTTTCATCAGCATGTCCAGACTATGACAGACTAGGAAGAAAGGCCTGGTGATTTACTAGCTAATGAGAAGTATGGATCACAACTATTTGATTGGCAACTGATGGGTAGGACTGGACAGTATTTATCTGTTATACATAGGGTTGTCATGAGTTGGGGGTCAATTGGATGGCAGCTGGTTAATGCTCTGGACTGCAAGGTTGGTTTGAATTGAAACGTTGGTATTTCAAGCTCACCAACCGCTCCTCGGAAAACCTGTACAGAAAACCGGTAATATGGGTTGGAACCAACTCAATGGCACTTAACAACAACAGTAACAACATAAAATGGTTAAAATGGTAGATTTTATATTATGTGTATTTTAACACACACAGAGAGTGAGACTCCAGATACTGATTTTACATATCTACCGCTGTACCTCTGTAGGTACAAAGAAACCACCCTTATCCCTGCCTATCCCTGGCACAGACTAGGCACAAGGAAAGCCCAGGAAAATGGAGCAAGGCAGGTCTTACTGCCACCTGGGATTCTGGGTAAGAGGGATCCACGTTTGTCCCACATTCTACTGAGAGAGCCCCAGTGCCTGTGGGACTCCGGATCAAGCTCTCTCCCCAACTCTGTCTTGAGGACCCAGCAAGGCCTGGAGTTTCTGAGCTGTCTGCTGACTCAGTTCCATCAGTTTGAACCCAAGTTTAGTTACAGCTTTTAGAAAAAGAGTGGTTTTGCTTCCCCCAACACAGTCCTGTTGGCTCCTCTCTTCAACCTGCCCCTCCATTCCAAGCCTCTGGACCCTCTCCCTCCCCTGATGTCTCCTGCCTCTGTAAATAATCCTCTCCTCTGTGCCTATAATTAGTCCCAAGTAGAATAATTCATAACAAACTTTATTTCTTGTGGCATCTTTCTTCCTAACGTGTTGCTGAGCTCCTCACAGGATCAGCAGGAGGGAAACCAGGCTCCAGGAAGCAGCTGAGAGCCTTCCCCACATCTGTCAGCAACCACTGGAGGGGGACAATGGCACCTACCATGCTATGCTCAGAAACAGGGATAGGGCCTCTGCCTGGAAGGAGAGGTATCCCTTCTGCCAACCTGAGCAGCAGAGGGCACCAGGCCACAGCTATGGTGGTCACAGACGTGAGACCATCAATCCCAAGAATCTCTCATGAATAAGAATCGTGATAAGTGAAACAATAATAAGAAAAGTAGCATCTAGCACCTTTTTTAATCAGTTGGTCTTTGGTCAGCTTTGATTCATGGTGACTTCCAAGTGTATAGGGTTTTCAATGGTTGATTTTTCAGAAGTACATTGCCAGGACTTTCTTCCAAGACATCTCTGGATGAACTTGAACATCCAACCTTTTGGTTATCTGTTGAGCATGTTAAGTGTTTGATTCACCCAGGGCCTCCAATGAACAATTATCCAGTGCTTACTGTGTATGTCCCGACAGTCTTTTTAAAATTTGTTTTTTGTTTTTTTTTGAGGCATAATAAAATCCACACCTCTTAAGTCTAGTCTGGTGAGTTTTGACAAGTGCATATGGTTGTGAATCTACCACCACAGTCAAGATACAGAACAGCTTCTGCACCCTAAGAGGTTCCCTCTAGCCCTAACCCCCAGAACCACATATCTGTGTTCTATCACTCTCATTTTGCCTTGTCTGGTTTAGTATTACATTTTATGGTTGTACTATTCACCATGTGAAAGCTGGACAGTGAATAAGGAAGACCGTAGAAGAATTGGTGCTTTTGAGTTATGGTGTTGAAGGAGAATATTGAAAGTGCCACAGGCTGCCAAAAGAACCAACAGATCTGTGTTGGAAGAAGTGCAGCCAGAGTGTTCCTTAGAGGCCAGGATGGCCAAACTTCATCTCTCATACTTTGGACATATTGTTAGGAGGGACCAGTCACTGGAGAAGGATATCATGTTAGATAAGGTGGAGGGTCAGAGAAAAAGAGGAAGACCCCCAGCAAGATGGATTGGCCAAGTGGCAGCATCAATAGGCTCAAGTGTGGCAACAATTGTGAGGTTGGCCCAGGATCGGGCAGTGTTTCGTTCTGTTGTGCATTGGGTTGCTATGAGTTGGTATCAACTCGATGGCACCTAACAACAACAACAATTTACTAGGGTAGTTCCAGATTTTGGAGCTTATTAGTAAAGCTGTTATGAACTTTGGGAGACACAGAGCTTCATTTCTCTTGGGTAAATATCTAGGAGTGGAATTGCTGGTTCATCTAGAAAGCCTATGCTTAACTTGATAAGAAATCCCCTGCCTGTGTAGACTACTATGTATATACTGACATGAGTCAATTCTTGTTATTGCAGTATTTGTGTTCTATAAAGTCACCACATTAGTGGCTGCTGAGTCAGTGCTCCAAGGGGAATACAGGGATATGTTCCTATGAACCTGGGTCACAACATTTTCATCAACTGATCAATATATAACCTTGTCTTATGTATGTTTCTGTCGAAAGAATATATATTGCTGATTCATTAATATTGAACTCACAGCCAACAGCACTAGAACTCATGCCTGAATGGAGCTTACCTAGCACATAAAGTTCTTCACAGCCTTCTTGCACTTAGGAACACTAGACAAGTACTTCAGCACAACGCTTGGGGGACATTTTAAAGAGTGAAATCAACACAACAAAAGCACAAAATGCAAACCACATGGACTAAATAGACTTATTGATGGTTCAATGATAGAATTCTCTTCTTCCATCTGGGAGAGTTGGGTTCAAGTCCCAGCCAATATGCCTCTGAAGCAGCTGCCACCATCTGTCCATAGAAACTTATGTATTGTTATGTATGATGGAGTCCTGATATGGTGTTGTGAGTTAATGCGTTGGACTGCAACACCGGTTTGAACTGCAAGTTCGGCAGTTCAAGCTCACCAGTTGCTCCTCTGAAACCCTATAAAGGGTCCTTATGGGTAGGAACTGACTTGATGGCACTTCACAACAACAAAAGAAACATCATGTATGATGTTGAACATGTTTCAGTGGCACTGCCAGACTAAGAAGTAAGGCTTGGTGATCTACCTCTGCAACTGCACCGATGAAAACTCTATGGATCACAATAGTCCAACTGACAACCCAGCATGGGAATAGCAAAGGACCAGGCAGCATTTCATTCCACAGTGCAGGAGTCAGGGAGACTCAAGGGGGATTGGAATGACAACAAACATAGACTCAAAATGTTTACAGAATGAGAGCTGAAACAATAAGGCTGAGCATTACCTTGTTTGACTTCAGTTGGGAAAGTGTATGTTGGGCAACTCAAAGTTTTTGTCACACTGTTTGTTGCTGTTAAGTGCTGTCGAGTTAATGACAATGCACATAGACGCTGTATAGGGTTTTTGAGGCTTTAAATCTTTGCAGAAGCAGAAAGCTTCATCTTTCTCTCATACATGCCTGCAAAGGACTACCAACGTGCTCCTAGTATTGATTTGAAGGTTACGAATATATTTTAGTGAGCAGGAAAATTCACAAATATGGAATATACAAATAATGAGGTTCAACTGTCTATGTTCTTATTAGCTGCTCATGGTGACCCACACACAAAGGAACAAAACATTGCCTGGGCCTGCTCCATGCCCATAATAGGTTGTGAAATGGATATTATGATCCATATAGCTTTCATTGCTTGACTTTTATAAGTAGATCACCAGGTCTTTCTTCCTAATCTTAGTCTGGAAGCTCTACTGAAACCTATTCAAGTTCAGCATCATAACAACACCCGAGCCTCCACCGACAGACAGGTGGTAGCTGAGCATAAGGTACTTTGGTTGGGATTGGACCCAGTCCTACAGCATGGAAGGTGAGAGAGTTCTACCACTGAACCTACTGAGTGTCTATAATCTTCCTTATTTATCTCAACACAGAGGCCCTGGGTGGTGCACACAGTTTAGCACTAATCTACTAACTGAAGAATATGCTCAGCATTTCTCAAGCTGAAAAACTGAAGAAAAAATTCAAATATTGAAGGATTCCACGGGCAAAATATTGACTGATGCAGGAAGCATCAAAAGAAGATGTCGGGAATACATAGAACTGGTTGATCAAGAACCAACTGGTATTGAAGGGAGAACTCCAAGCTGAACTGAAGGCATTGGTGATAAACAAGGACTCCTGGTGTGGCACTGTATGATCGGCATTGGACTATGAACCACAAGGTTGGCGGTTCAAACCCTATACAGGGTTGCTATGAATCGGAAGCAACTCGATGGCACTTAATAACAACAGCAGGAATTGATGGAATACAAATAGAAATGTTTCAACAAACTGATACAGTGCTGGAGGCTCTCATTCATCTATGCCAAGAAATTTGGAAGACAGCTACCTGACAAATTGATTGGAAAAGATACATATTTGTACCTATTCAAAAGAAATTGACCCAAATCATAGAAAAATATCATTAATATCCCATGCAAATAAAATTTTGCTAATTATAATTCAAAAACAATTGCAGCAATACATTGTCAGGGAGCTATCAGAAATTCGAGCTGCATTCAGAAGAGGATGTGGAATGAGAGATATCACTGTTGACATCAGGTGGCTCTTAGCTGAAAGCAGAGAATACCAGGAGGTTTACTTGTGTTTATTGACTACGCAAAGGCATTTGACTGTGTGGATTATCACAAACTATGGAGCCTTGGTGTGGTGCTGTAGGATAAGCAGTAGACTGCTAACTACAAGGTCAGAGGTGCAAACCCACCAGCCACTCCTTGGAAACCCTGTACAGGGTTGCCATGAGTCAGAACTGACTCAACGGCACTTAACAACAAATAACAATAACAAGGGAATTCTAGAAGACTTAATTGTGTTCAGGAGGAAACTGTACATAGACAAAAGAGGCAGTTGTTTAAACAGAACAAGGGGATATTGCATGATTTAAAATCAGGAAATGTGTGTGCCTGGGTTACAGTCTTTCACTATACTTATTCAATCTGTATGCTGAGAAAATAATAAAAGCAGTTGGATTATATGAAGAAGAACGTGGCATCAGGATTGGAGGAAGTCTCATTAACAACCTGTGATATGAAGATAACACAACATCGCTTGCTGGAAGTGAAGAGGACTTGAAGTACTTAATGATGAAGACCAAAGACAGTCTTCCGTATGGATTGTACCTCAATATAAAGAAAACGACAATTTTTACAAGTAGACCAGTAAATAACATCATGATAAATGGAGAAAAGATTGAAATTGTCAAAGATTTAATTTTACTTGGCAACACAATCAGCACTCATGGAAACAACAGCCAAGAAATCAAATTTCCATTGGGCAAATCTGTTGCACAAGACCTCTTTAAAGTGTTAAAGAACAAAGATGTCAATTTCAGACTAAGGTGCTCCTGACCCAAGCCATGGTATTTTCAATTGCCTCATATGCATGTGAAAACTGGACAATGAATAAAGAAGACTGTAGAAGAGTCAATGCATTTGAATTATGGTGAAGGCAAAGAACATTGAAAAAAAAAAACCCCACGTCTGCCAGAATAACAAACAAATCTGTTCTGAAGGAAGTGTGGCCAGATTGCTCCTTAGAAGTGATAATGGTGAGACTTCATCTTTCATACTTGGGACATGTTGTCAGGAGGGTCCAGTCCTTGGAGAAGGACATTATGCTTGGTGAAATGGAGGGTCAATGAAAAAGAGAAAGACCCCCCAACAAGATGAACTGACACAGGCAGCAACAATGGACTCCAATAGAACAACTGTAAGGATGGCACAGGACCAGACAGTCCTTCACGCTATTCTGCATGGGATTGACTCAAGGGCACCTAACAACAACACCATTCAGAGGTGCCTTGAACAAAAGGCCTGGTAATCTGCTTCTGAAAGGTCACTGTCACAAAAATCCTATGCTCTACTCTGTAACACATGGGGTCACCAAGAGTTGAAATCAATTCAAGGGTAACTGGCCAATTCTTTCAATAATTATGTGTTGGGTACTGTCATGATCTTTATTTTATAAGTGATAAACTGAGGCTCAGAGAATTTCTAAAGCTTGCCCAAGGTCACATTGGTAAACAAGGTAGAACTAGACTGTGTGTGCTCTGACCCCTCTGCTAGGCCCATAGCCCTCTGGGCTCAGCTCCTGGCAGGGCCGGGGGTAGGCAAAGTTCTGATCTTCAAATGGAGGCCCCATGATCCCAGACCTGTCTCTGCTCACATGTGCCCCACACATCACTCAGACTCCAGAGTACTCTGGTCTGTAGTGGCACCCACATTACCTATGTTGTTGAGTAGAGGGTTTGGAGGAACTAACTTAATGCTCCCCTAAATTTGAGCTTGCTCTCATTGCAATGTGGTCCTCGCCTCCAGATATTACAAGCTTATCTGAGGAAACGAGCAGTTTCTGACAGTTGTATTCACACACACGCAGACATACACATACATAGAGGCCAAGTGCCCTCCTGCATCCATTCATCTGGTGAAGGAGGTGGGTATAGTGAGGTAGCGAGAAAATCCAGGTCCAGTTACCCAGATGTAGGGAGTCAGATGGAGACACCGCATAGGCCTCCCCACTTTCAGAGCTGGAGAGGACAGGGCTCCTCCTCCTCAGTGGCTCAACCAGAGGATAGCAGGGGGTACCCATAAGCACAGTAGGAGTGGGGAGGGCCAGGAAATTCTCCTGCAGCTCCCACCTGACTTTCCAGGGCTAGCTATGTGGAGTAGGACTCTGTCATTTTGGTCGTTTGTCCCACTGCAGAAGGAAAGTCTCTTCGAAATGAGCTTGACCCTTCTGGACTTAATAAATCCCCTTGGTTGGAGGTTTTGAAGATTGTCAGGGAGGCCTGGCTCTGGTCAGGAGAAGTCTACCTTTTATCCTGCCTATTTTGCTCCCTCTAGGACTGTTCCTGGGACTCATAAGGGACAGAGAATCCCCACTTGCCTCTCTCAAGAGCCCTCGGTCACCCTGAGCTCTGCTTGGGACCAGAAGCTCCTGCACAAGGAGAGGGCCATCCTCCAAAACTTGTCACTAAAACAAAAGCAGGAAAGGCACAAATAATGATGTGAGTGTGAGCTCATTTAGGGAAGCTCTAATACTTGATGATGGGAACATGGTTCTGTTACCCTGCCATACTCCTCCTCCAGACTCACAGCCCCAGCCCTTGTCACTGTACCCCCTCACATCTGGCCTCCAACACCTTCACTCTTTCCTTTGACACTCAGTGTCTGTCCCCTCTCCCTCAGACTCAGCAGGTTCCTTACAAGTCCTTCTCCCCCCTACCCCCCACCCCACCTAGGCTAGAACCTGAGAGGTCTGAAGAAATTAGCACTTTGAGGTGGAGATGGCAGCAGTGGCAGGCAGCAGAGAAACTGTGGGTAGGGAGAGGGACCCACGTTTCTGACTCCTAAGTTCCAAGTATCTGCTCTCTCCCCAAGTGCCTCCACCTTCACACTAGGTTACCTCCTCCACACACAACCTCTCTTCCCATCACAGGGAAGCTTCCCAGCTCTGCCCACAGATTGGGCAAGTCCCAGCCTTCATAGAGTGAAGATATGAGACAGCTGAAGCTGTGTGGACCTGAGCATTGGGCGGCTTTGGGTCCTCCTGGCCTGCCTGGGGCTCAGCAATGCTGTTATGCCACCATACCGAGCCAGTATGACAGCAGTCATCCATCACCCAGGCTCAAGCACATGCCCTTGGGTACATGTTCACTCTCCTCACTCTCTGCAGATTGGACCCTTTCCTACAAATCCCTGGGTTTCCTGGCTTCCAGTTCATCCTCTTCCGATGTCCTCCTGGCTGAACAACCTTGTGACAAAGGCGCATGCGCCAGGTGCTTTGGGAGGCGGGTGCAAGGGGTTTGGGGACAGAATCTTCAAGTAATGATGAGGAACTCTAAGAAGTAAGCAAAGTGCTCTGAGGATCAGAGGAACAGAAGTTACTCCCTGATGAGAGCAAGTGGAGCAGTGTCAGGAAGACATTTGAAAAGTATCCTTAAGGAGGGCTTCAGGTAGAGGGAATGGCAGGGAAGGGTGTGCCAGGAGACACCAGCAGGTACAAAGGCAGGGAGGCAGAGATTAAAGAACAAGCTTGGTGATTGGACACCTATTAACCGTCTCCCAGCCTCCTCCTTTCCAACAGACAACCCATGTACTTTGGGGATCCATTGCTGTTCCCTATTTGGCTATGTAGTATGGGTGGAAATGACCCCCCACCAGCTCCAGGGTGGGCACTGATTGGCTTTAAACTGATTGCATTCCTTGCCCAGCTATCATACTAGTTTGGGATAGGCATGTGAGCTTCTTAGATAGAGCCAATGAGGTTCGGGGAGACATTTGCTGGGGTTTTGTAAAAGAGAAGCCTTCTTGCCTTTGGATGGGTGGGCTGAGGACATGGGGTCTGGATTGCTGGAGTCATTTTGTTACCAAGAATTGAGGGTACAGAGTTGCCAGGAGCTGCCCTGAGGAGGCCAAGAATGTCACAGAGAAACAGATAGAGAGAGAAGCTCCTGAGTGACATTGTTGGAGCCAGTGGATCAAGCTTTGCCTGAAACCAGCCATACCTTTGGGCTTTTCAGTTACAAGAGTCAATAGCATTTACTTACTACTTAAGTCTGTTTGAGTTGAAATTTCTATCATATTGCAACCCAAAATTTCTTAACTGAGAATCCAGTTTGGTTGGAGAGTAGGAACATGAGAAGAGAAGTAAGAAGATAAGACTGGCAAGATGGATTAGGAATGTTTTATTAAGGAGAGTGGAGTGAATGGCAGATTGGGTAACTGTGCTGTATTTCCATGGGCACTGAGAAGCCATGGAAGGCTTATGAGAAAAGGAGTGGCTGGATGGCACTGGTTCCTATCATCCTAAAGTACTACCTGAATTGGGCCTCATTAGTCCCTGCTCACCACGTCTCTAACTTCTCTCCATCATAGCTAAATTAAGCAGCAGAATCAGGTTTACAAGAAGGCATAATTTGCTCATTCTCCTTGGATTTGCAGAGCCACCTTGCTTGGGATGTTGTTGGGAATCCTGGTGTGGCACTGTGGGATAATGTGCTGGACTGCAAGGTTGGTTTGAACCAATTTCAACGTTCCTGAGTGAATGGAGACTCTGCATGGGCCAGTATTCTGTTTTATTCAGTCATGTACTCCCAGCATCTAAAACCGTGACTGACACATAGTAGGTGCTGAATAAGTCTTCGTCAATGAATAAGTGGATTCTCTGGAGTTCCTGGGGTGGGGATCTCTTGACTTTGTGGCAATTAGTTTTAAATTGCTGAATGATCTCTCCCAGCTGGAAACTGAGATGTCAAATAGAAACTGCTCACTGGCGGCGCCCTGCTCCCCACTCAGATGGCGCCAAGGGCATGTGCCAAACCTGCCATATCTTAGATATACCTCTGACTCCACGGGGGAGTCAGTAGGGGTAAGCAGCAGATCTAGGAAAGGTGCAGTCGGTAAAGCTTTTGCTGCATTGAAGACGCAGCCGCCGCGTGGGCGCTGTCTATAGTCCTGAAAGCGTGAGCCCTCCAAGTCGCTCTCCGTGGTGCTGGGATAGCTCTCACAGCTACACAGGCCCTCCATGACGATTTGGAAAAGGCCCAAAGCATCTGAGGAACCACGTGGGGCTTCAGCCTCCATAACTGTGGCTCCCTTGCTAATCCCAGTCCCCCGCGGATATTTGCATGAGACAGATAACCGGGCACAGCTCCAGTCAGAGTTATTACCTGATGGGTGACCCTGTGGGTAGCAGTCCACCATTGAGTGTCCAAGCTCTCTAGGGTTGTGGGTCCCCAAAGGGCTCAAACGACAGCGTCTTTTCTGCCAGCCTCTGCTAGGGGCCCTGGGAGAGGCCACCAGGCAGAGACAGACTCTGGGAAGGCAGCTGGAGAGAGTCTGCATGCCAACAGCATTAACTGGAAGGCCTGGCACGACATCTCAGGCTTCACCAGTTCATGGGCATTGCCAGGCAAGGTGCCTGTGCTAGAAGACAGTACATAGTGAAAAGGGGTTGGCTTTCCTGTGATTATGGCTGGGACAAGCTGCAGGCAGAGGTAAGTACTGCTATAGGCTGAATTATGTTCCCCCTCCAAAAAAAAAGATATATTGGAATCTTAACTCACATGTAACCTTGTGTGGGAGAGAGGTTCTTTCTTTGCAGATGTTACCAGTTGAGTTAATGAGGTCATACCAGAGTAGGTGGTGGTGGTGGTTATGTGTCGTGGAGTCAGATCCGACTCACAGCGACCCTGTACAGGGTTTCGGAGGCTGTAAATCTTTACGGGAGCAGTAAGCCTCATCTTTCTCCCGTGGAACAGCTGGTAGTTTCTAACTGCTGACCTTGCAGTTCGCAGCCTGGTTTGTAATCACTACATTACCAGAGGGAATTGAGTGGTGTCTTATAATAGGGGTGAACAAACATGGAAATAGTGTCACAGCTAGGGAGGGCACCATGTGATGATGTATCTACAAGCAACAAAGGAACACCAAGGATTGCCAGCAGCCACTAGAAGTTAGGAGAGAGTCTTGAAGTCAAGTTTCTGAGTGGTACAAATGGTTAATGTGCTCAACTGCTTAACAAAGGTTGGAGATTTGAGTCCACATGAGGCACTTTGGAAGAGAGACCTCTGGAAAACGGGTTTTCTGACACACACAGGGTCACCATGAGTCAGAATTTACTTAATGGCAACTAGTTCTCAGGTATAGAACAGTTCCTCTCTCAGAACCTCAGAAAGTATCAACAAGACCAAGACCTCAATTTGAACTTCTAGCCTCTGGAACTGTGACACAATACATTTTTGGTCTTTAAAGTCACCCACGTTGTGGCAGTTTGTAATGACAGACCTAGGAAATGAAGGCAGGCATTTTTAGAGTGGCAATCAGAGAGTGGGACTGGGGATTCCCATGAGATGAAGTTTGAGGGGATGGGATGGAAGCAGCAATGGAGGTGAGAGACTGGAGAAGAAATAAAGGCAGTTTCAGAGCAGAGGTGGACTGATGAATGGAGAGACTACTTCATCAGATAGGGACAAGCTCTTCCTGAATATAAACTCACAGACACGGTTATCAGGTTGTTTTCTCTGGCCCAGGAGTCTGGCTCTAAGGGGGACTTCCTCTCTGACATCATCCTTACAGGGCAGAGGCCTCCTAACGTTCTAATTTTGCCCAAGAACCACTCTGACTCTGTCATCCATGAACTTATCTAAACCTTTCTGGAAGCAATTTATATTTCCAGCCTGTATCACCTCTAGGTAAAATGATTTCAAAGTTTATTCCCTGCTGAGTGCAGCAGGATTTCCTCTTATTGGTTTTAAACTTGCCTCTCCTGAGTGTTGGTGGGAGCCGGGAGCAGGGAAAGGGTTCATTCCATTGAGCTGGGAGTTAGTGAAGGAGCTCACATTCTCTTCTCTCTGCCCATTCTGGTTTTATAGATTTCTGCTCTACCATATTCCTTCTCAGCCACTCTCTGCACACTGAAGCTGTCCTAGGTGGGTTAGTCTGATTTCACCTGACAGTTTCCTTCTCATCACAACCCTCACAGTTACACTGTTACACTGTTACACTGTTGTCTGGGGGAGGTCTCGTGAATCTACATGAGACCCCTGTGAAACAGAACCTGTAGGGGTCATCACCCCTATCTCACAGATGTGCAAACTGAGGGATAAGGAAGGGAAGTGGATTACCCAGAGCTCATAAATCTGTAATAGAACCCAGGTTTCCCCAATCTTAGGGTGGGGCTCCACCAAGGAAGTGTGACCATAAGCATGCCAGAGTATTAGATGTGGGTGTCCCCAAACATCTGTATCTTTCTTCAAAAGCTGTTCCCAATCATGTTCAGCCTACTGTTGCCCTTCTTGGTTCTTCCTGAGGAAAGAAGCTCCACAACGCTCCCCAGACACCATCCACATCATTTCTTCCACATTAAAACTCTGTGGCCATACTCTGCCCTGCCCCCTGCCTTTCAAGGTAAGATCATCCTGAGGCTTATCTCTCACCTGCTTGGCATCTTACTACTACCCAGGAGAGTTTAGGTTTAACTGCAAACTTGACAGTTTCACTGTATACATTTTCTTCCAGTTCTTTTATTTAAATGCTAAAAAAGATTAGCTCCACTTCTTGGCTGAGCTCACAGCTTACATTTCTCTAGCCAGAAACAAAACAGAAAAGTTTATTCATTCAGATCTTTTGTTTCCTTTCTTTGTCAACTTTTTACCAATGATAAAACAGTTGTTTTAAATTCCAGATGAATCCATACTTAAAGCACACTTATACATGAGCCCACACCCGAGAACACATACAGTTGTAATACAAACATACACATACACACATACACCTTCTATCAAGGGCACCCATCTGTACAGGTATTGGTGCCTCTGTGTCCATGCCCGAGTATACAGTGAATGTTTACATTATATACACATTTTCCTTCACACTCACTCACACACCTGCACATAGAGGATGGACTTGGAGCTGTCGTTTGCGGAGCCCAGTGATTTCATATGTTTGAAAAGAGGGATGGGGATGGAGCCAGGCAGAGAAATGCCAGCAATAAATGTTTTGTGGAACTTGAACCAAGGCGGGTAGAGAATCCTGGATGAAAACCTTCCTCAGCCTTGGGCAGGGGCCCAGCCACTCAACCTGGGAACATTCACATGAGACCCATACCCTGAGCACACCCTGGAGTAGGCAGACAACCTCTCTTGAGACCTGGCAGAGGCAGGTCCAGGAGGTGACCCTGAGCCCCGGGGCACTGGCCTCGTGGAACAGGTGTCCCTGCTTTCCAGGCAGGCAGCAAGGTCACCTTCACTGTGGTATACACTTCTTTGGTCACATCAATACCAGCATCCACCTCCAGGTGTATGAGCCAGCCCCCAGCCAGAGGCCCCATTCTCCAGCTCCTGTGATGCATGAGAACACCTGTCACTCCAACAAACCACCCTGAGATCGCCTCTCTCTGTTCCTGGCCATAGTGCCTCATAAGTGCCTGGACTGCTCACAGGGCCAGGTGGGGGTCTGGGATTTCCAAATGTTTCTGTCAGAAGCAGCTGCCACCTGAAATCACAACAAGAACCAGACTTGCAGCCAAAAAGGCATGTAAGCACCAACGAGGGTCCATAGTGCTCCTGTCTACCTCTCATCCTTGATTCTGCTTGGTGACAGCCACATTGGCTCAACTCCCCTGGCCACCTGGTCCAGCCTTCCAGCCAATCTGGTCCAGCTATAAGGGACAGAGACACCAAGGCCAGTCCCCACAAGAGCCCCGACAGTGAACATGTGGCTGCTCAGAGAACTGGGAGGGGCCTGGGACACTGGCAAATTGAATTATAATCAGAGACACTATCTCCTAGCACCTGGGTAGAGCATCTCCCTGGGAGGGTGCAGGTGGGGTGAGCTCCAACTCCTGCAGGGATGCAGAGAGAGGGAAACCAGGGCTGACAGAGAGCAAGAGGGAGGGTGAGCCTCACACTGGGGAAATGCATCTTCCTGAAAGCAGACCCTGCTCCGCCGGCATCTGTCCTGCTGCTGGGAGGTTCTGAGATCAGATCCCTCTTGCTCTCTTTTTTGTCCTCTCTTGGCATTTTTCTTCTCCTTAGGGTCCTCAGAGGAGAAAGCTCCATAGAAAGATTTTTAAATGAATGGCCCCTCCAAGGCCCTGGGGAACATATTAGAGTTCTGAAGTGATGGCCAGAATGGGGGAAGCAATCCAGGGAAGACAGGGAGATATATGAGGCAGGCTGGGCCACTAATGCTGGTCATGTGTCTCTGCAGGACTAGAAGCTGGAGTCACTTCTCACACGAAGACAGGATGGGACAGACAGGAGCAGAGGTTGGGGGTTGTGTGTGGGGTTTAGATATCTCTTTGTTCTCTTCTACACTCGTGCCAGTGTGTGATTATTTCATTTATTCACTTGTTCCCTGACTCATTGCTCATCTCCTCTACTAGAGTATATCAGCTCCACGAGGGCATAGGTTCAGCTCCACTGTTCCTCCCAGAACCCTTTGTGTCTAGCTCGGAACTTGGCACACTATGTATATGTGAAGACATGAGTGAATGAATGAATGAATTAATGAGTGAAACCATCCAGGACAGATTCATAGCTTGCCCCCAAGGCCTGTCCAGAACAGAAGCCAGGCTTCTGAGGTTGCTCTGAGAAGTCATTTTGGGTTCCTCCCTACTCTGACTTGACCATGGCCTTAGGTGTTCTTGCTGTTTCCCTGTGTCTCAGCCACTTAACAATGTTTTGGGAAAGAGTAGACCCACTCATGTCTGTCCTATGCTTGGTTCTTGATATAGAAGGAAGGATCTAAAAAAGTTACAGTCACAACTCCTAATTGTAAAACTTAACCACAAAGGCATGTGGTACTGACATAGGATAGACATATAAACCAATGGAATTGGATTGAGAGTCCAGAAACACACACACACACACACACACACACACACACACATATTGTTGTTGTTATTGGTAAGTGCTGTTGGATTGGTTCTGACTCATAGAGACCCTGTTTAGGGTTTCCGAGGAGCAGCTGGTGAGCTTGAACCACCGATCTTGAGGTCCAAAGCAACTTTGCAATCCAGCACATTTACCCACAATGACACACCAAGACTCTGACATACATATATATCTATGGTTAAATGATTTTTGATGGATGCCAAGTCCATTCAATGGGGAGAGAATAGTCTCTAACAAATTATGCCAGGACAACAGGGTTTTCACATGCAAAAGAATAAAGTTGGACTCCTACCTCACACCATATACAAAAACTAACTTAAAACAGATCAAAGATCTAAATACAAGAGATAAAACAATAAGACTCTTAGAAGGTAAAACTTCATGACCTTGGATTTGGTAATGATTTCTTAAGAGATGACACCCAAAGCATGAGGAATTCAAGGAAAAGAAAAGATAAATTGGACTTTATCAATCTTACAAAGGTGTGAGCCTGGGAGAGGCCAGCCTGAGCAGGAATTGGTCTTGTTCCTCTGAAGTGTCTAGTCCACTTCCACCATGGCTCTGGAATCTGTCCCTGCCTTGACCTCTCCCCTGCCATGGTCAAGATGCAGACTTGGTAATCTCTCATCTGGGTCATTCTAGTACTAAGCTTTTTCTCTCACACTAGGCCATGCTGGACAATGGAACCACCTAACTCAAATCTAATCATGCTGTTTTCCTGATTTAAATTGTCAGTAGCTTCCCCTATAAACGATTAATGCACTCAGCTGGTAACTGAATGGTTGGCTGTTCAGTGTACCCAGAGGTGACACAGAAAAAAAAGGCCTGGGAATCTACTTCCAAAAAATCAGCCACTGAAAATCCTAGGGAGTATAGTTCTACTCTGATACATATAGGGCTATCATGAGTTGGAATGAACTTGACAGCCACTAGTATGCCTCTGGAATAGGCTCAATAATCCTTGCAGTGGTATTAAGGACCCAATTTATCCTCACATCTCTACTTCCACCACCATTACCATCATCAAGGTCACACCAGCAGCAAGCTGTTTTCTAGTACACACCCTACCCTAAGCTATACATCAAGTATATAGGCTTATCTGATCCTCTTATTATATAGGATAGGTGATTACTGTCCCTACTTTACATATGAGCCCAGTGAAGTATGATGAAAATGACTAATTGCTCCAGGTAACACAGCAATAGTAACAGTTATTAGTAAAACTGAAATGCATTGGATCTGTTCTGAGTACTTCCCACATGTTACCTCACTCAGTCCTCACATCAGCCCTTTGAAGTTGGATTGCCAGAAAATACAATTTCTTCATGCCTTTGTTTCTACATCTAAAAAATGGGCACAGAGTGGGTGGGGGGACATAATAATAGCACCTCCTTTAGAGCTGTGATGTGAGGCTTCAATGAGACAATATGTAAAAGTTCTTATGAAAAGACAGGGTTGGTTCCCAGCAGGATGAATCACAATGGGTTTGGGGAACATAGTGGGTATAGTAGGGGGGCTAGTTTAGTTGAGCACAGGAACAGCTGAGGACCCCACCAAGTAGGTCAGGCTCAGGTCTAGCATGTAGAAGTGGGCAGGTAAGGAGGAGACAGGAATGAAGTTCCAAGGCTGAAGGGATGGACCAGTTCAGGACAGAGGAAAGAGCCCAAGATGGTGCCCCAGTCCAAGACAGCTTCCTGTGTGACTGGAGGATAGGATGCCACACCAAGTAGTCAGGTGGATAAGATCCAGTTGAGGGAGAAAGGTCTGAAGGGCAAGCACATGCTCCAATCGCAGCCCAACATTGAGAATCTCTTCCATGAAGTACAAAGGCAATCCAAGGTCCGTTCCTGTAGGGGATGGAGTCCCTGGGTCTCTCTAATAGTTATATGGGGCTTAAGCACTCCTGGGCCCCAAATTTGACATCTCTGCTTAAGAGAGCAGGCAGAAGGATGAAGAACAAAAGGGTACCCAGACCCTGGCACTGGAGACACACCCTAAGGGATGCAGAGAGGGTACCCTAGGGGTTCCACACCAGCTGACTGGAACTGCCAGCTACAGTCCCATAAATTGTGTCCTGGCCTAGGCTGGCAGTCCATTAACATGAAAGATTTTATCACACCTTACAACTTTCCTATCTTGTATGGAGACAGCAGGTAATTAAAACAATAATTGTTTTCTGATGTTGCTTCTGCTGAAGGATAAAAGCTTCCAGGTATTTTCCTTTCACTAGGGTAGGAAGTTTGGGTCTGGGAGTGCAGAGGTAGGATGTGGGGACCACAAAAGTTTGGGAGGTGCAGAAGAGTGAGGAAGGGCCTTCAGTGTGGCTACCACAGAGAGGCTTATGAGAGCCCAATTTTAGACAAGTTGTGATCATGTACCACATCCTCTCATGCACACACGGGTCAGTCCACAAGCAGGTATGCACTATGAGCATGCCCCATGCAAGCATGTCCTTCGTGTCAGACTTCAGCTACACTGTGAGCTGCTGTGACGAGAGCCATCCTGCTTGTGAGCCCTTCTGGAGGAAAGTGGAGGGAGAGTCCCAGGACAAGAGGGTTGGCAACAGCCAGGACTGGGAGAGCCAGTCCATCCAGTGCTCTAGGGACACCTCATGGTGGCTCTTTTCTACCGGAAAAAGGGGCAACAGTGCATCATCCAACATAGACAGGCTCTAGAGTGTGGGAGTGATGGAGAAGGGGTTGGAGGCCTGTGAGTACCTGTCCCAGTGCTAAAGAACGTGTACTTCCCAGGGTCAAAGCATAGCACAGCAGAAATAAGTTGCCTGGGAAGGTTAGGGTTCCTCGTCCCAGAGGAAGATTGATTTAAAGGTGACAAGATACTTTGGATGATGCGAGGTCTTCTGAGCCTCCTGAACAATTATCCATCCATCTATCCATCTACTCTCCCACCCACCCATTCATCCACCACCTCATCCATCCATCCCCCATCCATTCAACAAATACTAAGCTCCTACTTTGTGTTAGACACCACTCTAGGCCTGGGAGATTAAGCTGTGAAGAGACATAATCCCTACCCTCATGAAACTTACATTTTAAAGGGTGTAGGAGAGGGAGGTGCAGAAAAATCATTAAGTAAAGACTTCAGCAAAGAAGTCATCTCTGATGTGGATACGTGCTACAGAGAAATTACAGCAGACTGTGATGGGCCACGACTTAAGGCAAGGCCTCCTTGAAGAGGGGCCACGGGGGCTGAGACTTCTGGGCTCCAAGGCCTCCACTCCCTGCTCCTGCTACTTGCCTCCTCTGTGCCCTCAAGTGGGGGTGGCTGAGAGCAGTGTTTGAGTGAGCTCTGCTGGCAGTGGTGCTCATGAATGACATCACACCTGGTGGCTTCCCCCCACCACCACCCCCACCCCACTAAGCCTGCAGTAAATCACCCTGATGCTTTAAAACAAATACTTCTTAATCACTAAAAATTGAAATGATTTCATGTGAAAATGTTAATGTATTCGGAATCACAGCCGTGCACTGCGTCTGACAAATTAGCACCCAGCCTGCCGCATTGTTTGTAGCTACATTTATCCTAGTGATGAGACACACACACACACACAAAAAAAAAAAAAAAAAAAAAAAAAAAAACTGAGCAGAGGGGCGGAGAGGGCAGCTCCTGGCTGGGAGGTGTGGGAGGGTGGTGGTGAGGGAAGGAGGGTGGGTAAGGAGGGAAGTGGGCTCAGTAGGTGGGGAGGAGCCTAGGCCTTTCCAGACAGCAGCCCAGCCCCACTGTCCACTGAGGCTGCTAGCTCCCAGGTGGCCTGATTCCTGGAATCACCCTTCAAGGCCTACCCTGGACAGGACAAAGTAAGCTGTCCTGGCAGGCGAGCTAAGCATAGACACAAACGCTAGCTAAGCAGAAGCCAAGAGATGAGGAAAAATATTTTGTAAGAATAATAAAATTTTAAAAAAGACTTTAGGGTTAATGCGCTGGACTGCAAAGTTGGTTTGAACTGCAAGGTTGGTGGTTCAAGCTCTCCAGCCGCTCCTTGGAAACGTTGTACAATGTCACTATGGGTTGGAACCAACTCAATGGCACTTAACAACAGCAATAAGCACCAAAATGATCAAGAAGGGGGCAAATCTCAACTTCACTAAACTCCCTAAAACGTAGTTTACATTTAGCATTTAATATGACCACCACTGTAGGATACACACTGAACTGCTAACTGCAAGAATGATGGTTCAAACCCACCAGCCACTCCTTGGAAACGCTATATAGTGTCACTGTGAGTCAGAATAGTCACCGCTGGTCTGTTAGGTTGTGGTACTGTGGTGACTTGGATGTTGTTGTGATGTTGGAAGCTATGCCATCAGTATTTCAAATACTAGCAGGTGGACAGGTTTCAGTGGAGTTTCCAGACCAAGACAAAGTAAGAAAGAAAGTCTGGTGAGCTATTTCTGAAAATCAGCCAGTGAAAACCCTCTAGATCACAACAGTCTGACATGCGACTGATCGTGGGGACGGTGCAGGATGCGTAGTGTCCACTGAACCACACTGTCTCAGCACACAATAAATGCTCAATTAATGCATATTTCATGACTGACTGTGCCCTCATAATTACCTAGTCCTGTCCCTGTGTCCATTCTTTCTGCTGGACCCTCGGCCTTCCATCCTTTCCCCTACTCCCTCTTTGTCAGTCAGATGGACATACAAGGAGCTGGGGTTGGAACCTGGCGCTGCCAGTGGCAGCTGTGTGACATTGGGCAAGTCACTTCACCTCTCTGTGCTATCTACAAATCTTTATGTGAATGTCTGTTATAAACACTATACATGCCTTTCTCTTGATCCTTTTTCTCAAGTTCTTCTCTTAAAACCTACCCCAGATCCCAGGCCTTTTCTGGCCATAATAGCCCTTCAATCTCTCCACAAACTCCAAATGGCCTCTGTGTCCCACTCATCCACATCTCCCTGGCCCTAATGTCTTATTCATTGCACACCTGAGCACAGACCCCCACATGCTCCTCCTGGCGAAGCCTTCAAGGCCTCATGGCTTTTCTCTGTAGCATGCGTCCCCCACCTCTCAACACGTCAAACTTCTCCTGTGGCTCTCAACTGCCCTCTCCTTGGCCTCTCCCTGACTTCTTCAGAATCACTCCCTGCCCACTCCTTATCCGTCTCAGTCACGGTCACTCCCCAAAGCCTCGGCCCTTCTTGGGTTTAATCACTCTACTAGAATGGGGTCTGAGCTCATGGCATCCAGGAGGACATGAATGAATCTCTTATCTCCACTTCCTGCCCTGGTTGCATTTCACAATTCCAGTCCCAGGCCTGCAACAATTGAACTATCTGCTGTCACTTTCAACTAAACAAGTGGGATTCAAGGCCCTACATTCAGGCTCTCACAGCTGGGAGGAAGGGGCAGGTGAGGGAAGACACCTGTGCAGGTACTCAGTGCAGGGCCACATGCTCAGTACGATGCAGCTAACACTTCTATGACCACAGCTGGTGGGATGCAGGGGCAGTGGAGAGGCAGTGGAGGTGCCTGGGGTGGTGTGGGTACACGGTTTGGCAATGTGCATAGGTAAGTGGTGGGAATACACAGGACAGTGAGGTACATGGGGCTGTGGAATGCACAAATGGTGTGGTGAACAGGTAGTGACGTGCATGGAGCAGGTGACTGCATAAGTTGGTATGCATAGGGATGTAAGGGTGCATGGGTGGTGGAGTGCAAGGGCAGTGAGGGTGCCCAGGGTGGTGGAGTGCATGACAATAGGGGTGCACAGGATGGTGGGGTGCATTGGGCAATGGAATACACCAGGTGTTGGGGGTGCACACCACACTAAGGGACAGCCAGACCCAGTGCCAGCCCACACAGGAAAATTAGCTGTGTCCAGATCAGATTTATTCAAGAGAAGTCTGAAATCTGGGCTTTTATGTAAATTCTTGATTTTTCAGAATGTTATGCCACGTTTTCCAAAAGAGTATATTGGTCAAGGAGATCTGGTAGTATAGTGGGTTACGAGTTGGGCTGCAAGCCGCAAAGTCAACAGCTCGAATCTACCAGGTGCCCCACAGGAGAAAGACGCTTTCTGCTCCCATAAAGATTTACAGCCTCAGAAACCTTTGCAGGGTCACTATGAGTCAGAACTGACTCCATGGCACATCACCATCACCACCACCATACTAGACAAAATGGGCTGTAAGCTGAATTCCCTGCATGGTGACAACCATCAACCTTGGGGCAGGTGCTTTGCCAACATCACTATGTCTTCCTCCCAAGATCCTGTACCAGGCCGGGCTCTGGTGCAAGGCACTGAAACAAAGCTCAGACTGGATTGAGCCTAAAGCGGGAGTTTTTTGGCTTAAGTGGTTGGGAAGGCTGTGGGGGCAGTTCACAGGATTGTGAGAAATGTTGCAAGGGCCAGAGTCTCCATGGTCTAGGGGCCATCAAGGCAGTCTCTCCCTCTCCCTGTGCATTGGTTCACTCTCCTCTCCTTGCTAAGGGAAAATGGCAGCCACTGGCCCTTTACAGCTGCCAACCTAGTGGCAGGAAAAGCCATAGGAAGACTCCTGATTGGCTCAGACTAGGTCATGTGGTCCAGGATCTGCATTCTGATTTGCCCGGTGTCCAGGATCTGCATTCTGATTTGCCCAGCCTGATTGGGTGTTTCCCTAAGGTGAGGGCAGAGCTCCACGAGTGACTTTCCCACAGGACCCCATGGTGTCAGAGAAGAGGTCACCACAACTAGGAAGGTGGTGCTGTGACTGAGAGAAGTTGTGTTGAATCATCAAACCACAAGAAACCGAGAAACTACCAAACCTCAGGAGATGGAGGCCAAGCTTCCAAAACTTCTCAAGGCCAACTAGAAGGGGCGGGGCTGATATGGGAGTACAAATCGGTTACTTCCAAAGCCTCCTCTTTTCTCCTATACACTGGACCTCCCACCACCCCATGGGTCCCAATAGCCAAGGCCACCCTTGCCATTGGTTGTTAAAAAGACCTTTGTGAGTCTCCTTGAATCTTACTTGCTTGTCCTATCTTTCCCCTCTAAAGCTACACAGAACACACAAATCCACTTTCCCGTAAGGGGTCTCTGGTGACTGAGAACACAGTGACAGGCCTGAATTAGAGAGTAGACTCCCACCTTGCCGGGATCTTTCCAAGGCTTCTCCTAGGACACAGCATTAAGTCTGCCTGTTCATTACCCAGTGAGTCTGGAGCCTTGGCACTCTTCATTCCATCCCTTTCGTTCAGCGGGGCCAGTGCTAGTTTCTGTTGCTTACGACCAGAGTACCCTGTACTGAATGAACTCCACTCTCCAGGCCCAGCTGACTCTGGTGGGGCCCTCTGGTGGAGTCCTCTTGC
This sequence comes from Chrysochloris asiatica, assembly GCF_000296735.1. NCBI lineage: Eukaryota > Metazoa > Chordata > Mammalia > Afrosoricida > Chrysochloridae > Chrysochloris > Chrysochloris asiatica. The sequence continues at coordinate 2,761,667 of NW_006408760.1, forward strand.
TCTTTCATCTTCTCCCCATCCAGCTCCCCATCAGTTTTCTGTGTCTGACATCAATCACTTCCCCAAGAGCCAAAGCTCTGATTCATGTTTGCCTCCTCCTCCCTGCCCGCCCCCCAACATGCACCACCCAGAGGCTCCTCCTTGGAAGTGACTCCCCATCCATCTCCTTTCCCCAGGCCCCACTGCCTCCATGCTGGGGAAAGAGGCCTCATCATTTCATGCCTGGATGGCTGCTGCAGCCTCCTGGTTGGTCTCCTTGCCTCCAGCCTCTTCTTACTCCCATACAGCCTCCGTGTGCCACCAGATTAATCTTCCTTAAACACTGCTCACTGCCTGTCACTCCCCAGCTCAACGACGTAGCCAACCCTGTCTCCCACAGGCACCGTCTGCTCGCCTCCCGGCTCCCCTGTGCCCATGCTAACTCATTGGGGCACACTGGACTCTTCCTCCCCTTCACTGTCTGACCAACCCTGCCCACACCAAGGTCCCAACCTGAGTCCCTCTTCTCCTCTAGCCTCGAGGTGCCCTGAAGCCACAGGACATCCTGCAGGCCAGCAGGTGGACTGTCTATACCAGGCCCATCTGGGCTGTCAAATATCAGTACACCCTCTCTGCTCTGCACATCCCAGGCCCCACTCTGGCTTCCAGGCTGCCAGGAGTTCAGACCTGGGCAAATCACTTTGTGACTCATCCCTCCCTACACCACCCTTCCTTCTCAAGCCCCCTCATGAGTGCGTGTCACCCCAGAATGAACTGCACCTGCAATGCCTGGCCCTTGACACTCTGCACCCCCACCGCCCCCTCCCCCACCCCCCCATCACAGAGGGAGGCTAGAAGTAGTCATTCTTGATGCTGTTCCAATGGCATCAGCATTGGCATCACCCCACATTTATGGGGCATTTTCCATGGACCTGGCATTAGGTTGAGGGTTCCCCATAGAACTGTTCTACCTCTGAGGTAGAACGCTTCATTATTCACATTTTTCAGATCAGGTGACTGAGACACAGAAGCATTCAATAACTCACTGAAGTACCCAGTTTAAGATTCGAACTCACACCATCAGCTCCAGAGCCGTCTTTTCTCTGCACCCTCTAATGTCTAACTGACTCCCATACCTCTTGCTCACCAAAGAGCCTGGTGCCTGGAAAGAAACCAACCCCATCAAGCCTTGGAGAGTTGGTGGGTTCTTCATGGAAATACCTAACAAGTCCTGACAGTGGTCACTTCTTCAAAGGGTTGAGGTGACCAGGGACAGTGGTGTGCTGCAGCCAACTCTTCCTGGTTTGGGAAAGCTGAGATAAGGGGTTAAACATTTCTGGAATGCTGAGAGCCGGTTGAAATCAGCTATGTTTGGAGTACTTACAGTATGGAATCTGGCAAGTCAGTCTCCTTGCGTTCCCAAGGAGCTCCTTGTTAAACATTTACCAGCACAGTACTGTTTTGGAAGGAATTCTGATTACCCTCAAAAGGGTATCCTGGCATTGGGTGGTAAGCTCCAGTCAATTTACACCAAAACAGGTTCCCCCAGTGAAGTCAGGGGTCTGGAAAGAAATGGTTCTTGAGAGGACTAGGTGGACCTCTGCCTGTATGATCCTATGGGATCTTGGAAACGCTCTCTAGAGAAGTGTCGGGGTAGCCTCAAAGCACCCCGACCAAGAAATGCCTAATATGGAAAGATGGCCAATGAAAGAGCCACACACAAGAGGTGTAGACTGAAGAACCATGCAATGAAGGCTAAGTCCAGGTCCAGCTGAGGCTGCTGGGAGGTGCCAAAGCCACACAGAGCAAGAGCAGGACTTGGAGGAGGAAGACCAGGAAGGGCAGGCCTGTCGACTAGGTGGACACTGAAGAACCCAGGCCACCCACCTTAACCATTTTGTAACTGAGGATCCTGGGAGAGGAGAGTTGGACAAACTCTAGTAAGAAAGCACTGAAGATCAAGAAGGTGAGGCGGGCCGCAGAGAATGACGGTTTGTTTTGAATGAGTTCAGGTCTCTTGGTCTTGATAAATCACACTCCTGGTCCTGCAGTGTTGGAAGTTGAGGGTGGTGGCTGCTGACAGGGAGGGATTAATCAATAAGCTTACTTGTATGTGGTGAAAAATACATGAAACTGTTTACACTAGATTAGTAAGCACAAGTAAACCCATGCTTTACTTGCTTACTGGGTACTCTATCCCTATCAGAGATGATCAATTTGAAAAGAGATGTTGACTCTGTAGGAAGGTGCTATTTGGAAATGGAAGAGAAAACAGATGTCAAGATACAAGGAGAATCTCTGATGTGGTTCAAAACAACAAAAGAAATGAAATTATTCACTACAGATTAGTAAGTAAGCACAAATAAACCCATGCTTATTGGGCAATCAGACATTGGCTGCTAAATCCTGCTACTAACCTTTGAGAAAGTGGAAGTTGGGGAGGTCATGGAGTGGGGAAAGCGTGAGCAGTGGTCTAGTTTTCAAAAAAGGAAGAACACAGTTTGATTCAGTGAATATATTTATTTTTTAAGTGCAAGCAACAGAAATCAATTTTCACAAATTTAAGTCAAGTACTGATGAGGTGTTGAGTTATTTTTATTATATACACACACACACACACACATACACATATATATAACACAATATTTGCCAATTCAACATTTTTCAGGTGTACAATTTAGTATCAATTACATTAACTATGTTGTGCAACCATCACCCATAGAGATATTGTATTGAGCAATGGAACAGGAGGCTTAAAAAGCAGGTTCTGAAAGAGGAAAGGAACCAGGACAGAAGAAATTACTTAACTAGCTCACTTGAGCCCTGCTGCTGGGATAAGGGGCTACAAACAAGGAGACAGAAATTTCCCCAAGAGGTCACAGGGCCCTAGTAGGCCACAGGGAATGGAAGCTGGAAAGGTACAAAACCCAATAAATGTCCACTGAAGTAGCCAGAACCTGGTGAACTGGATGCAAACCAAGTCATGAGTTGAGTAGAGCTTCTTAATCAAAAGTCAATGACCAAAGGGAGCAGGGACACTGGGGAACATGTTGGAATCCCCCCTAAACTATTCATACCAGACCACACTATAGGATTACTGTTCTGGTAGATTGGGGACAGACTGGAAACATGGTGTGTGTGCATTTCAGCCAGGCACCTGATAATATATCTCAAGATCAGAAAATGGAGATATATGAGCTGGGTGACAAAACCTGTTGAATACCAGCATTATCTCCTAACATGGTTCATGTAGATCCAGATTCAGGTCTTTGCCATGGACCCATAGGTCCATGTTCTTGGTTGCTATTCAACATTTTATTAACTAATGGAACAAAAAGTACGGATGGTATACTGGTTAAATCTTAGGTTGATGGACAAGAAGCTGCAGGGATGACAAACAGACTGGGGAACAGCAAAGGTTGCACCAACTCAAGCTAATCTGTACAACTATAGCCCGAGACTGTGGTGATTGGCTCACACACTCGGCATAGCTGGGTGGACCAATCGGAAGACTGCAACATAATCCCTTTGCCCCTGGACTGGGCCTGCAAGGATGTAGCTCTGGGAGCATCTGTAGGTCTTCTTGCGACTTTGAAAGGAGAGGCTGTGCCCACCCTGCAGGAAAGTAGAATGGATCTAGGTTCCACTTCCCCCCTGGATCCAACTATGCCTGAAGTCAGAGCTTTCTGTTACATGTAGATATATTATGCCCCACCCCATCTTTTTTTTTTTTTTTTTTACTTAGATCAGTTTGGGTTGAGTTTTCTAGTATTTGCAACAGACATATTTAGTACCCTACATTTTTCCCTGCTGGGTCATTGGTCATTGTGGGGTAGGCTCTTGGCTGGGTGTATGATTATTGGGCTGCCATCCACAGGTGGTACTGTAGGATAAGCACTAGACCCAAAGGTCAGTTTGGACCGCAAGGTCAGCAGTTCAAACTCACCACTCGATCATCAGAAACCCTATTGTTGTTGTTAAGTGCCATTGAGTTGGTTACAACTCATAGGGGCTTTGTATAGGGTTTCCAAGGTGTAGTTCCAAGGTGTAAATATGAATGGCCAACCTTGTGGTTCAAATCGAGCTTGTAGTTGAACATTTATCCTACAGTGCCATACCAGGACTCAATATGAGTTGGAACCGACTCGACTGCACTCAATAACAACAAAAACATCCAGAGGCAGGTAACAAGCAAGTATGTGTGTGGGGGGGAGGGGGTGTCACAGTGAGGGTGCAGGAGGAGCTGGAATCATGTGACCTAAGAGCTGAGAGGATTGGGGATGCCATCCTGGGAAAGCAGGTGGGGGTCAGCAGAAGCCCTGTCTCAAACACCTCAAAAGGAGGAAGCCATCCCATGTGGCCCTAGAAGGGTCACTAATTATTTGGGGAGCTTACTGGACAGGATTCCACCTCATTTTGAGAATGTGGTCCCAGTCACCTGAGGATGTGTGACTCTGAGCAAGTCCCTGGTTTAACATTCAGGGCATGTTATTAGGTGCCATTGAGTCGGTACCGACTCAGCGACCCTATGTACAACAGAACAAAACACTGCCCGGTCCTGGACTAAACCTCACAATTGTTGCCATGCTTGAGCCCACTGATGCTGCCACTTTGCCAATCCATCTCACTGGGGGTCTTCCTCTTTTTCGATGACCCTCCACCTTACCAAACCAGTGACTGGTCCCTCCTGACAATATGTTCAAAGTATGAGAGATGAAGTTTGGCCATCCTGGCCTCCAAGGAGCACTCTGGCTATACTTCTTCCAACACAGATCTGTTTGTTCTTTTGGCAGCCCATGGTACTTTCAATATTCTCTTCCAACACCGTAACTCAAAAGCATCAATTCTTCTATGATCTTCCTTATTTACTGTCCAAGTTTTGCATGCATATGAGGTTACTGAAAATACCATAGCTGCACCTTAGTCCTCAAGCTGATATCTTTGCCCTTCAACACTTTAAAAAGGTCTTGTGCAGCAGATTTGTCCAGTGCAATAACGTCGTTTGATTTCTTGGCTGCTGCTTCCATAAGTTGATGGTTGATCCAAGAAAAATGAAGTCCTTGACAACTTCGATCTTTTCTCCATTGATAAGAAAGTTTATTGTCCAGTGGTGAGGCTTTTGTTTTCTTTACATTGAGACGTAATCTCAATTCAGGGCTACAGGGGAAGAAACCCAACTCTACGGAATTTTTATAATCAAATTCCTGTGGCCTGGATGGGTCCTTTCCAAGTTTAGGAAGTACCCACACTTGGGTGGGGTCAGGAGGCAGGCTATAAATAGGGAAATAAGCTCAAGGAGAGGAGAGCTGTTCAAGATCAGAGAACCAAGTTCCCTGGCTCTCCCCTGACCATCAGAATCTGTGGGCTTTCAGGCAGAGCTCTTGCAGTAAAGAATCACATGGGGCAGGGTTCTGTCTACCTCCTGCCCAAATTGAGGGAGAGTGGTGGCCAGACCAAGCAGAAACAGGTTCCCAGGTCTGCCACTTTCTGCTGTGTGACCTCCTCCAGCCTTGTGTTCTAACCTCACCCACCTCTGGGGTTGTCCTGAGGTTCTGGTCAGATGACACTGGGAGAAGCAGCTTGGGGCACTATCACTACCATCATCAAGCTAATTTCACAAAAAGTCCAAGTCACAGTCCACAGACAGAAGGATCCTCCTCTTCCCGCCTCACCGTTTGCTCTCCTTTTAGTGAAGAATGAGGGTGGGTGTCGCAAGATCTGAACGGGAACCTCAGGCCTGCTCAGTCTGATGGTCTGGACCTCCAGCTAGCCCTGCCGCCCTCACCTATAAAACGAAACCAACAGCACCGATACAGTTGAAGACCCTGCCCTCCAGGGGGGTTCAGGACATTGGGGGAGAAGGTCTGCTCCTTTCTGAAGATTGGTCGGCTACAGGTCTCAGGAAGTCCTGAACAAACAAGCCCGCAAGTGTATCCTGCCCCCGCCGCCTTCGTCTTGGCGGCCAGTGAAGAGCCTGGGGGCTGCAGCTGGGCGCAAGCCCGGGAGGAGGGGCGGGGTCGCCGTGCGGCAGTGCGGGAGGCTGGACGCTTGCTTCCCGGGCGGCAGCCAAGCGCTCAGCCAGGAACTTGTTAACAGGCCCCGAACAAAGAGCTGCTAATCCGGCAGGCGGCCGGGGGCGGGCTGGCGGGCGGAGGGAGCCCGCCCTTTCTCGCCGCGGGGAGCCCAGCCCCCAGCTCGCCGCCCGACTTTACCGTGTTAATTACCCAGAGTGACGGGGACTGGGACGGGGCGTTAGCCCCGCTGCCTCCCCTGCCTGGGATGGCACGAGGCCCTCCGGGAACCCAAGCAATTGCCCACAGCTACTAATTGTTAATCCCCTCGGCTCTGACACCTGTCTCCCTGGCCGGCAGCTCACGTGCCCTAAGGCTCAGTTGGCCGGTGGCGGAGCTCTGCCCCGCGCCCCGCCCTCCAAGCTACCCTAGCAACGGAGTGTGGTTTGGGGGAAGTGGGTTCCTTCGGAGGCTGGAACTCTGGTCACGACGGGGTGGACGCCACGAAGTACTCACAAGCCTGTGCCTGGCACCCTTTTTCGATTGGGGGGCGGGGGGGACTGCTAGGAAGAAATGTAGAGGCAGATAAAATCAACAGCCCCTCAGCTCCGTTTGGGGCAGAGGCAGAGCCAAAATCCGGGTGAACCCCTGGTGCTCAGCTGGACTTGCAGGAGTTAGGCGTGAGGAGTTCCACCTGCTGCCCCTCCCTGGGGTAGTATTGGGTCCAGGTGTGCAACAGAATGCAGAATCCCCTCCCCAAGGTCAGGGCAGACGTCCCTCATCTTCTCTTAATCTTAATGACTCCCCTTCCTCAAATCTTAGCCTCAAATTTGCCTGGAGCTCAAGGTGACCCTGAGCCTTCCAAAGGGACATAACAGTGACATACAAGCATGGGGAAAGGCCTGGCTCTGGGGGGTGGGGTGGGGGCACCTGTCAGGGCACTGGTCATTGGTGCACCTACCAGGGCCAGATTCAGGCAGACACTTTAGCCCCTCCCATCCCCCCACATCAATGGACCCTTTTATGAGCAACTCCCACCCCTAGGCCTCTCAGGACCCAACACCCCCTCCCAATCTCAAACAGCGTTGAATGGATAACTCAAACATACCTAGAGATGTGGGTCCTGCTCCAGGACATAAAAAGGGGCAGAGGAAAAGAAGCCAGGCCTGTCCCCTATCCCAAAATGAGGACAGGCTTCTGACCTCTCACCTGGTCCCTCAACTGCATCCCACAAAAATGACCTGAGAAGAACCAAGGACTCCCCCAGTCCCCCAAGGAGAGGGCAGAACCGTGTCCTCTGCCATATCCATCATCAGATTTACGGAACACCTACTATGTGCTCTTCATGCCAGGACCTGGATGCTTTAGCCTGCTTAATCTGCACCAAAGCCCTGTGCGGCTGGTCTTTTATCATCAGTTTATACAGACAAAGAAACTGACAAAGTGTTTTGTCTCAGGACACTGGCAGTGCAGGGAGAGCTGGATCACGGCCAAGACTAGGGTGAGGCCTGGAAGGTGCCTAGTGCACAGAAGTTAAGGTGCTGATCCAGCATTTGTACCCTAGCACCTCCCTGTATCACCTAATTCTGACTCTGACCCTACCAATGCAACCATTTCACTTCCTCCCCGTGGGGGTCTGGTTCCAATGGACCAAAGTGTGTCTGCGGCATCTTCCATGAGAACCTGGGAAGAAGAATGACCGCAGGCACTGGCATATTGACTTCCCGGGGGTCCCGAGAAGGCCTGTTTCTGAAATTGGGGTGTTTATCAGCTGAAGTAGCCACTTCCTGGCTTGGGTGCTGGAATTCACAATTTCCACCTCTGCCTCATTGCCAGCTCCAGCCTTGTTCCACAGCCACCTGGCTCCAAGGCATTGCAGGCAGCAGCTGCTGGGGGGGTTGGCTTCTTTGGCAGGTGCTAGGCAGGTGTGAGCGGTTCCTTGGGGAACTTTCTTTTGAGCGCGGAGTCCATCCAAGGCTTCCAAGGCAGCCTCCCTGGGCACAGTGTCTGTCCCAATGGAGTCATCACACCCAATCCTTTACTACACAGGAGCAAACGGTCCAGAGAGGTTAAGTGATTTGTCAAATTACATAGCAATCCATTGCCAGAGCCAGGACTAAACTTTGGTTCTACCTGGGGCTCTCGTCTTTTTTGATGCCATGTCCTGTGGGTCAAAGCCATCAACCAACACTCAGCATCAGAAATGAGATGAACCCCTAAATCATCGTCATTGTTGTTGTTATTGTTGTTAGGTGTCATCGAGTAGGTACCGACCCATAGCAACAGACCCATTATGCACAGCAGAATGAAACACTGCCTGATCCTGGGCCAGCCTCACTATTGTTGCCACGCTTGAGTCCATCAATGCTGCCACTTGGCCAATCCATCTCGTTGGGGGTCTTCCTCTTTTTCTCTGACCCTCCACCTTACCAAACATGATATCCTTCTCCAGCGATAGAACTACCAAACAAATGTCCTTTGTACACTGGAGGAAATTGATGTCTGAATTAAGCCCAAGTCCCTGAGGGGATGTGATGTGTGGAGGTGGGGCTTCTTCCATCTAGAAGTGATGACTCTTTTCTGAAGCATCTGCAGCTCACCCTGAGAAGCTTTCTCTACTATTTCTAGGCTTGAGTCCTGATGCAGCTTAAGACCCCAGCTTGTCCTAACTCATTCCCTCCAAACATCAAGGGAGAGAGAGAGGAAGGAAGTAAACATTTCTGGGCACCTGACTTCAGGTTCCATCTGGGCACTCCTTGATGTTACTCAATCAACTTGTTACTCTAGCCCCAGGATGCAGACATTACCCCCATTATATAGATGCAGAAATAAGTTTGTTACTTGCCAAGGACATGTGGCTGGGATTGGACCCTGTCTGCCTCAAAAGTCCCTGCACTTTCTACTCTACTTGAAGGAAGAGGGGGGTCAAGGCAGGAGGGCTCTTCAATGCCACTCACAAGAGGGACACACAGATGAAGTTGGTGGACTGGCTCCCAGGAAGCCAAGTTCCTATTTAGGTGGTAAGGGGGGGTTGGGGTTTTACTGGGGTTCATCCTCAGGACCCAGAAGCCCCACATGGGTATTGCATAGAGCAGGCCAAGCCTGGATGTCAACTTCATGAACATTATTTGCACAAGCAAACACCCACTCTGAGTACCATGCCTAGTTTGGGGTGGAGTGTCAGAAGGTCCCCACACAACATACATGGATATAACCTGTGTGAGTGGTCTACAGGCACACACATATGTGAGCTGATTTTCTACTTGTGAGTGTGGTTGGTGCATAATCACCCCACAGTGAGCGCCCTGCCCTGGATAGAAAGTCATTTCCAGACTCTGGAGTGGGGCAAGTTTTGTGCAAGGGACAGATATGGGGAGGGCTTCCAAAGCTGGCAGAACAAATTGCTCTCCCATCCCTAGCCATGACAGTCTTCCCTGTCTGGCCAGAGAACCCAAAATCAAACTGAGGAAATAAATGGTGGGAAAAAGAAAGAAAGAAATACTTGACTGGTCACAATTTGAAGCATGTGGGGACGGAGAGCAGGGCCCCAGCACTATGGTCAATGACAATACTTGTGGAAAGCACTGGAGTGAATGAAGAGGAAGTGGCTAGAGCCAGATAGGTATCCAGATCCCATGTGCCTCTGTCTGTATAGCCCACTCATTGCACACTTGTGTGTCCAGAGGGGGAGCACTGTGGTATTTTGGAGGGTCTAGCTGGAAGCTGGGAGCTGAGATAAGCAAAACGAATGGATTTCCAACAACAATGGTGCCTGGCCTTAGGGGTGGATGGAGCCAAGGATGCTGGGGTGGAAGAAGGAGCATGGCCGGTAAGGTCAGGTGGCACCTGTTCTGCAGGGTAAGGGAACTATGGTCTGGAGACAGAGCTGGTCTGGGGCTTATGGAAGCCCAACCTACAAGCAGTCAGAGACAGGGCCACAATGACATGGGGGTACCAGTTCCGGAGGAACCAGCCCAGTGACACACAGTGGTGATAGGGAGGCAGGTTCAGGGTTTGGACTAGATGCCCTGCAGACATTGGAGAGGTTACCTGGTAGAAGGCTTCCTGGCTGGGACCCAGTGGGATTACTCTGAGTGGAAGAGGCATAGGAGAGGGTTGAGTGTGGGGTGACCATTGTAGTGCTCCAAATGAGAAAGGTGAGGGAGAAAAGGGCTGGGGTCGGGGGCAGACAAAGGAGGCAAAGAACACAGAGTGAATCCTCAAGTAGGACCGAGCCAGAGGACTTGGTGACAGATTAGATGTGAAGTGTGAAGGACAAAAGAGAACAAAACCAGGGAGATCTTAAGATTTCCAGTCTCAGGGGTTAGGGGGAGGCTGAGCTACTGGGAGGAGGGGGCAGGGACAGGTTGGCCAGCACTGGGCTTGGCTGTCACCTGAGAACAAGCCCAGTGCTGGCCAACACAGAGAAAGGGTTCCCCCACCTTGCTCTCTGAGGTACAAGACTTGAGTTGATGGGTTTGGGACCTAGCTCTAGAAGAAGTGGTATGAGACAGGATTAGCCGCTGGGTCCTGGCTGAGGTCCTAGGATGAGCTTCCCTGACGATCCAAGTCAATGCCTCTAGATTGGGGGTTTGCTCTCCGGATCAAATGTTTAATCCCAGACTCCAGAGGGAAGCATGAGCAGGAGGGGAGAGGCTGGCAAGACAGCGGTGCGGTGCAGCCCTCCCTTGCTGGTAGTACAGCCCGCCCCATCCCCAAGGCAGGAAGAGAGCGGGATCTCTCTTAACCCTAGAAAATAAAGACATTCCTCCCACCCACCACCTCCACATCAAACCTGGGGGCAATGAGTGGGCAGAAGGTCCTAGGGTCAGTGCTGGAGATGGTGACAGGAGCCAGAGGAAGATGTCACAAGGACAGTTTGTATGGGGTCCAGGATGACAGTACCCTCAGCTTTATCTCCCAGGAAAGTCAGCTCCCTGTGGGTCCCCACCCCAGGAGGGCTCCAATCTGTGTGGCAGGGAAGCCCAACAGGTGTGTGTGGCCCCTTGGGACAAGAGAAGGGAAATGCAGTATCTGTGGGTATTCTGGGGCACAGGTGAGAGGGGTTGGTCTAGGGATATGTGTGCTGAAGGGATAAGTTTTTGTGTGAGGCGGTGGTGTGTGACGTCGGTTGACAGAAGGTGGGTGCTGGGCCTGGGGAGCAGGAGGCTGTGGTCATGTTGGCCCCCGGCGCCCCCTGCTGCCCAGCCGATCATTCCTTTCTCAGCCACTAACAGACACATTTTTCACCAGCTGCTGTTGCTGAAGAGCTGATGCGCGGTTTGCTGGGAAGCTGATGTGCGGTGCAGGAGGAGCCAGGTCAGTGCAGAGCCAGCCTGCCTGGGGGTCTGGTTCTGGGCACATGGGGGACAGAGGGAAGGAGTGCCAGACTAGAAGCAGGGCCCTGTGCCCCTGAGTGCCCTTCAAAAGTTCCTTCCACAGGACTGAGAGTTGATATCAGAGATGGGTTATGCTCCATGGCAGCCCTGTAGCACGGGTGCCCACCTGCCAGCCTCCTGGGCAACCTTGGACCAGGCCCCAACAGGTGCCCCACCAACCAGAAATGCAGTCTCCACACCTCATGGCCTCTGAAATCCATGTGGCAGCAACCCTTCAGGCTGCAGCACCCTAACTCACCAGCATCCGTCACCCCCTGATCTACACACAATGGTCACACACGTGCATCACGTAAGCCATCACACACGCTCATTTAGCCACACACATACTGCCGCCATCACCGGGCTACACATGCCAGTCCACGGCCCTCACACGTGCTCATGTGGGCAACATGCAGATATGACCACACAGCCTTCTTCACCCGCCCAACTCAGCCAACACTTCCTGGGCACGTACCTACTAGGTATCGACAACACTTCTGTGTATGTAACACATGAACACCCTCAGCTCCCCATGTGGTACCACCTGTACCCCTTGAGTGTTCACCTGGGCAGCTGCATACCCACCCTTTACACACACATGTGTGCAACACAAACATGCCCTGCAGCATCTCAACCCTCCAGCTCAGTCAGGATTAGAAGGAAGGCTGAGTAGTAGAGGGTTTATTAAATTGAGGATTTGGGGAGACTCCATGCAAGGGAAACTGAGGAGGAGAGGGTGGGGAGGGTGGCCAGGCAGTGGTGGGTGCAGGACGCACTGTGCAAGAGAGCCCCTCTAGGGAAACAGCTATCAGCATCAATCATTACACTGGTCCCCTGAGCTCTCTCACGCATTGATCTCTGATCAATCTGGCTTCGCAGCCCAGGAACCCCAATGCTCCCTCTGACACCCCTGTGATTAACAACGCATGGTCAGGCTCTGGGAGTGCTCCCATCAGGTTTTCTAGCAGAAAAAGAAATGGAGAATTGCTAAGGTGAGCCCATGCCCCCTTGATTATACAAATGACACCCACCCCACCCCTTGCTCGGCGCACACACAAGCTCAGCTCTGGTGAGTGGGGATCAGGGATCAGGATCAGTAGGGTCCAAGAGCTCAGCCCAGGTGGAGGGATCAGGGGGAGCTAACAAAGGATGTAGGGACCTTCCTGATCGCCCCCCCCCCCCACACCAAGTGGAGGAAAGGAGGTGGGCTGAGGGGTTGAGTTATGGAGCAGGATGGGTGGTCAACGGGACATGCAGGGAAGAAGTGCTGCTCTGGAGTTAAAGGGAGGAGGGGAAGCAGGTGGACCCGCCACACACAATTCTAGCTCCAGTGCACGGAGGAAGCCTGGAACCACAGCCGGGGCCATCGGGGCCTCCCCGCTCTGACTGTGCGGGCTGGGGGCTGGTGTATGCGCCTCCACGCCTGAGAGTGTGTGCGTGTATGAGTGTGTGTGGTGAGGACAGAGGAGGACACTGTGTTCTGGACGTGGGTAGAGGCCAGGTGCCAAGCTGGTAGATTGTGAGTGGCTGTTTGGGACAGATGCTACGAGAAAGGGGTATCTTAGCCCCCAGGACCTCCTGGGCACTGAGATGTGAACAAAACCCGCGAATACGCGAACCTCCAAAGTAAGGCTCCCCAGGCGCTAAACCAAATCCCCGGCCCGGATCCGGGCAAGCAGTAAACTTCCCCCGCCCGGAGGCGTGGGGCGTCTACAGTCGCCAGCCTCGCGCGCTGGCAGCTGCTCCCGGACTTGGCAGAACCCAGGCTTCCGGGGAAGCGCGCGAGGGAGCTGCGCAGCGAGAGGAACCCCCCTCGTCCAGCCACGCAAAGTTTGGCCTCGGGGTGGGGGGGCTCTCAGCCGAGTCTGGCAGTGCGGGTCATGTACCCCCACCCAAGAGCAGCGTGCGTTAGCGCGCACGGCACCCCGCAAGCCTTCCCAGCGCGCGCGCAGCGTGACTCACCCGAGCCGCGGAGCCAAGCGGAGAAGATTATGCCCAGGAGCGCTGGCCACAGGCCGGGC
>NW_006408760.1:2775466-2827039 GCF_000296735.1 Chrysochloris asiatica
CCACCCCCAGCTCGGGGGATGCCTCCCGGCGACGCCCTAGGTTCCCCTAGGGAGGGGTTAGGGTGGTGGGCGGAGAGGCCTCCCACCGCCCCGTGCTGTCTCCAGGGACCGGGACAGGAGTTGGAAACCCGGAGTGGATCGACTCCCCCGGATCTGGGCTCTCCTGGACCCGCCAGCTTGCACACAGGTGGCCCAGGAAGGGCTCAGGGCTAGATGACCTCGCGCGGTGCCAGCCTGTGAAGATCGGCCCGGGGCAGGAGCGCTCGGGGCAGGCCCCATTGCAGTCTTCTGCCCCCTCGCTTCTCGGCCGCGCTTCGAGGTCGTCAGCGTGCCGCGGTACGCCGCCAGCCCACGGTTTGGGCCCGGGACTGCGGGAGAACGCCGGGGGCTCAACCCGTTCGCGGTGGTACCCCGCACTCCAGTCCTGGACAGGCCGAACTGGGGCCACTTGCAGTCCCAGAGACTCAGACAGGAGGACCCCACGGGGGCCTTGTTTCACACAGCGTGACCCAAGGTTTCCCTAACCCCACTGCAGTGTCTGCCGAAGGAAAACAACCCTAGGGCGCAGCGAATCTGACAGGGAGCGCAAGGCGCGGTAGACTTGGGCGTGAAAGATAAGAGCTAGGCTCCGGGAGACAGATAGCCCTGGGTTAGGGTTTAGATTTCTTTGCCTTCTAGCTCTGTGACCTTGGGCAAGTCACGTAGTCTCCCTGAGCCACCAGCAGTGACCGCTGTCGGAGTCTTCTTTTCCCCACCCCCATTCCCTAATCGGGTTAAGACAAACAGAGGCTGCCTTGAAGGAGAAAGGAAATGACAAACGCGCAACGTGTCCACAGGGCGTGTGATCAGAAAAAGAGAGAGCTCTACCTGGGCCTGGAGGGGGATGAGAAGAGTGAGGGCAGGGTCTCAAACTCAAATGCTTACAGAGGCCGGTCGATAATATGAATTGCTGCTGCAGACTGGGCCACATAGAAAGGGTCTTGCTTCCACAAAGAGATATGAGCTCTCCTATATTTCTTGAAACACGAGGCCCTCTCTCGGTCTGTCTTTTGTTTCTCACTTTTGATAGGAAAAGGTTATGAAAAATATTTTTGCTTCCCTCATAACTCTACTATATATATTTTTAAAAATCAGCCAAAGCTCCAGATACACATCCAGAAATACTGGGCTTCAGTGCCAGGAAGGTAGCAGGCAGTGTTGAGGACTAGGCACAAGGTCCCATCTAAAGAGGCCACAGGCTTTTCTTCTCTGGGTGCCAGTTTAGAGGTAGGGGATATTGGGGCTCAGTATTGGTATAGTTTCCAATTTTTCAATAGACGCCATTCGTTTAGATTTGCATGCAAAATTTCCTATTTTACAATTTTAAACTAAAAATTCATTATTTTTATCTTCACATGGGTCCAGATGAAAATGCCCACCAGCTTCCGGTTTTTGGACTCTGCTTCAGGGACTGGTTGTGTATCATAATGGTAGTGGATTTATCTGCCCAACCTATGGTGTATGGGAAAGGGAGGAGCAAGATGTTCATGACTTGCCCTTTTGACCCTATGCGCCACCACCACCTGTCAGTGGGAGAGATGAAACAGTACCAGAACATGCATTTCAGGTCCAAGGAATAAGGGGATGATTAGACACTGGAGAGTTTGGATGCTGGAGGGAGGTGTTTGAAGATGAAGGACTGGGATAGGGAACTAAAGTTTAAAATGACATGCAATCCTTTTCAATACACACAATTATCCCCATTACACAGATGAAGTAACTGAGATTTGAGTAGGGTGCCCAGGGCCACCTTTATTCAGTGACTGCAGGGTTGAGATGGATCCTTAGGAGATTAGATTTTAAAGTCAATGTTTCACCCATTTCCTCCTCCCGCCTGCAGTTCCGATAAAAGAATTTAGAAATAAGATTTGGAGCACAGGAAAAGGGCAAGACCTCCTTCTCTGCTGTTTGCCTGCTCTGTCCACTTCTCTCCCCTTATCTCTTTGACTAGAATAGTGGAACAGTCAGCATAGACTAGGTTATGTCATAGTAACAATCAGCCCCCAAATCTCAGTGGTTTAAATTAACAAAGGTTTATTTCTCATGTCCTTCATGGATCTGCTGCTCCAGGTCATTCTGATTAGGGATCCCAGGCTAGCAAAGCAGTCATTCTCAGGGGCATTGCCCCTCATTAAGACAAAGAAAAAGGGAACTCTGAAAGCACCTGGAATAGCAAACAGTGACTCAGCCCAGAAATAACACATGTCACTGCCATTCACAACTTTCTGGCCAGAAACAGTCCCATGCCCCCAGCCTAGAAGACCAGATAGTGTAATCCCACCATGTGCTTGGAAAGCAGGAAGCCGAGATGTGTGGAGCATGAATGACCTCTGTTTATATGTGTAACTCTGCTGTGGGCCCACCAGAGTGGCCTTCCTTCTACTTCTCCAACATCTAAGTTCAGCTCCTCCTTGCGGCCTTCTCATTTGCTTTCCTTCCTGGAACACTTGCTCTGTTCCAGAATGTCACATGACTGATTCCTTATAGTCATGTAGGCCTCAGTTCAGCTATCTCCTTCCCAGTGTTTCTCAGGGCCATGCCTGCAGAAAGACAGCGTTACCCTTGTGATGGTGGTGGTAGTGGGCAGTAAGTAGATGTCTCTCCTGAATTCTGCCTCCAGTTGGATGGAAGCAGGTGTCCTGAAATCTCCAATCTCCTTTCTCCAGAACCCAAGGGAACCTGGGTCCTGCTCAGATCCAAGACGTGATGTTGGCCTCAGAGAGTCCCCAAACCAGTTACCCCCACATCAAATCCAATCATGACGACCCCATATGTATCAGTTGTGCTCCATAGGGTTTTGAATGGGGGGCTTTCTGCGGGAATGTAGAATATCAGGCCTTTCTTCTGAGGTACCTCTGGGTGGGCTGGAACCTTTCAGCTAGCAGTCAATTGTGTTGACTATTTGTACCACCCAGGGACTTTATTTTGAGGGATGTAAGAGGCCAATGCTCACCTAGGTGAAAACCTCCAAAAAATGTCTCTAGCTCCTCTCCCATGCAACATCCCAGAGATAGGGCATGGATTTTACCTCTGACTACTCTGCTGGCCAGAAATTGCTTCTCTCAGGGGTGCAGGACTCTGCTCCTCATTGGGCTCACCTTCTGAGACCACACCAAACAGGCTTGCCCCTCTTTTGTGTCTTTTATTTCAAAGAAGCATGGTCTGGGTCAACCCTGAATTTTCTCTCTTCGAGGCCCAATAGTTTAGCTTTTATCATTGGCACAGTAGCAGGGCTGTAGGTTTCTGTCCTCTTTGCCTGGCCACTCTACTGCTGATGCTCAACAGTGAAGCTGTTTCCTGAAGGCATCTCCTGAAGACACCTGGCACATCACTCACTAACATGACCTGATGAACAAGTAAGTTCCTTCAACTATCCATCTTTGACGTTGCACTGTTAATGCCGGCTGACTCTGGGGAGCCCAGAGCGTTGAGCTAGGGACTCTGACATGGAGGTGCATCAGAAGCTCCTGTGATATGGGTCCAAATGCAAATTCTCAGGCTCTGCCCTATTCAGATTCTGACTGGTCTGCCTGGGGGCTGGACCTGAAGATCTGTACTTTATAAGTCCTTCTATGTCCTACTGACTGCTTCTATTAGTGCCAGTAGTTTGAAGACTACACTTAGAAAAATCCAACCCTAGGTCTCTGCCATACATACTGTCCCATAATTGGGTCTCCTGTCCTACACTCGGGCCACTTGTTTCCTAGATTTCAATGCTGAAACATATTTTTCAAATTATATTTCAATTTCTTACATCTGATCCTCCTTTCTCACCTTGAGGTCCTCTCAGAACCTAGATACTGTCAGGCAGGGTATTTGCTTTTTCAGCTTTCTGTCATTTCCAGATGGGATTGTTGTTGTTTTTAAGCGTCAACCCCATAGCGACCCTGTATAGGGTTTCCAAGGAGTGACTGGTGAGCTTCAACTACTGACCTTGCAGTTAAAATGGCTTTCAAGTCTGGCACATTAACCTACAGCACCACACCAGGACTAGGAATCCAAATACATGAAGGTGAGTCAAAAATTATCTGCACTCCAGTTATATTAAAACGCCCACCCATGTCCATGACTGATGACAACATGGAGCATGCATGTGAAATGATTCTGTTGAATAGATGAGTGACAGTGGATTATGTGGCAAGTCATTTGCAAATCAGTCATGGCTCTGCCTATGAAATAATCCATGACAGACTTGGGTTTCAAAAAGTTTGTGCAATATGGGTACCGAAACAATGCACAGAAGAGCATAAACAGAAGTGTTTGGACATCTGTAAACAAAATTTGGACCAATACTCGAAGGAAGGTAAAAATTTCTTTCAAATAACGGTTACTGGTGACGAGACACGGATTCATTGCTACAAGCCTGAGAGTAAATGGCAGAGTATAGAATGGAAACATGCTCTATCGCTGACCAAGAAGTTCAAAAGTCAACCATCTGATGGAAAAGTGATGCTTACAGTTCTCTGGGATTCTCAAGGGCCAGTATTAGAACACTATCAGGAAGAAGGTTCAACAATTAACAGTGCTCATTACAGTGAGATGCTCACTGAAGTGCTGAAGCCTAAACTTTGGATTAAATGCAGAGGACAGCTGCCCAAGGGCGTTGTGATCTTGCATGGCAATGCATGTTTGCACACCTCTGCCTATACTGTTGACACTCTGTAAAAACTTCATTTTGAGTTGTTAAAGCATCCTCCCTATAGTCCTGATCTTTCTCTATCACACTTTCACCTTTTTGGTCCCTTGAAAGCAGCCCTTTGAGGATGAAGATTCACCTCTGATATAGAAGTGAGGACAGCGGTGCATTTATGACTCTCAGCTCAGCCTAAAACATTTTTTAGTAAGGGAATACAAAAGATTGTTGACAGATGGACAAAGTGTATTGAAAAGCAAGGAGATTATGTAAAAAGTGGTGTATTTGTTTTTCCTAAAATGGATTAAAATAAATTCTACAACCAGAGTGCAGGTAAGTTTTGACTCACCCTCATACTTTCAGGAGTCCCTGTTTAGCACAAATGTTCATGTGCTTGCCAAAGACCAAAAGGTTGGAGATTCAAGTCCATCCAGAGGCACCTCAGAAGAAAGACATGGAGATATACTTCTAAAAATGGAAAACCTCTCTTCCTTTCTTCGCCTTTGTGTGAGTGCTGCTACGTTCCATCTTTGCTGTCTTCTCTTAAGACTTTCAGAATCAAGAGATTCCTGGCCAAGAAACAAAAGCAGAATAATTCCATTCCCCAATGGATTTGAATGAAAACTGGCAAAATCAGATACAACTCCAAGAGAAGACACTGGAGAAGAACCAAGCTGGGTCTCTAAGGAGTCACACATGTGAGGACACAGCACACAATATACCCAGGTCCTAGCACTCTACCATAGCAAGTTCAATTTTGCCAAGATTTGATCACTTGAATATGTTTTGCAAAACTTCTGGTTTCTTCTTTTATTTTTATGCTTTTGCATTTAAAGAGGTTGGCTAATAAATATATGAGACCTTTGGTTTGAAAACAAAACAAAACAAAACTGGAAAACCCTATGGATTACAGTTCTACTTTGATCACCATGAATCAGACTCAATTTGATGACAACTGATGATTTTATGTAGTTTTAACTAAGTCCTTTCTTAGCAGACTGCTTAATGTAGGACCAAAGACAGAGCCTGGTGACGCTCCACTCAGGACTACCATGAAGGCTGAACTAGTCAGCTTCTCTTTCATCCATCCAGGAAGCCCCTGACCACACTATCATCCAGCTCACATCTCACTGACACACTCACAAAAATAAATAGAAAGATTCCACAGAGGCTTAGACTCATGTACCTCCAGCTTGGCCCTGGTCTACCAGACCAATCAATGACCTAATCAACAGGAAATTAGCTTAGCAAGTAAGATTCTTCTTGGGAGTTCCGTAGTGGTGTTGTGGGTTAATGCACCAGACTGCAAAGCTGTTCGAACTGCAAAGCCAGTGGCTCAAGCTCACCATCTGCTCCTTGGAAACCCTATACAGGGTCTCTATGGGTCGGAACGACTTGATGGCACTTAACAACAACAACAACTGTTTGAGGCTACCCACTGTGGGGAACCTGAAGCCTGTGGGAGAAGACAAAGAGGTCTTCCCAATTGTAAGGAAGGTGGCGATGAGAGCCAGGCCATAAGAGAAATTAAGAATGGGTTGATGTGTGAGGATGGCTATAAGCAAAGAAAAGGAAACTAACAAAAGTTGGTGAGGATGTTGGGAGGTTGAGACCCTAATTCATTGCTGTTGGGAATGTGAAATGGTGCAGCCCCTGTGGAAAACAGTTTGGTGATTCCTCAAAAGTTAAACATAGAACTATCATATGACCTAGCAATTCCACTCCTAGGTACATTCACAAAAGACTTGAAAGCAGTGACTCAGATGCATGCCCACCAATGTTTATAGCAGCGTGACTCACAGCACCACTTATCTGTCAGTTTGTCATACTGTGGTGTCTTGAGTGTTGCTGTGATGTTGAAATCTATGCCACTGGTATTTTAAATACTAGTAGGGTCACTCACAGTGGACAGGTATCAGCAGAGCTTCCAGACTAAGAACAGACTATGAAGAAGGAGAGGCAGACCACTTCTGAATGTTAGCCACTGAAAACCTTATAAATAGCAGAGGAACACTGTCTGATATAAGATGGCCACCTTAGATTGGAAGGCACTCAAAATATGATTGGGAAAAACTTGCCTCCTCAAAGTAGAGTTGATCGTAATGACATGAATGGAGCAAAGCTTCTGGAATTTTCATCTGCTAATGGAGTACACCTCAAATTAAGAAGCAACATCTGTAAATATCTATTAATAATTGGAACATGGAATGTGTGAAGTATGATTCTAGAAAAGTTGGAAGTCACCAAAAATGAAACATAATACATAAAGATCAATATCCTATCTAGAAGTGAGCTAAATGAACTGGTATTAACCATTTTGAATTGGACAATAATATAATTTACAGTGCAGGGAAAGTGACATAAAATGGCATCACATTCATTGTCAAAATGAGCATTTCAAGTTGAAGTACAATGCTGTCTGTGATAGAATAATATTCATATACCTACAAAAACGACCAGTTACTCAAATTTATGCACCAACCACTAAAACCAATGATGAAGAAATTAATGAATTCTACCAACTTCTTCAGCCTAGAATTGATCAAATGTGTAATCAAGATGCACTGATAATTATTGGTGATGGGAATTCAAAAGTTGAAACAAAGAGGAAGGATAATAAGTAACTGGAAAATGTGGTCTTAGTGATAGAAATGATGCTGAAGATCACATGATAGAAATTTGAAGACTAACGACTTATTCATTGCAAATATGTTTTTTCAACATTAACTATACATGTGGACCTTGCCAGATGAAACACATAGGAATCAAATAAACTACATTTAGAGAAGGAGACAATGAAGAAGCTCAATATCATCAGCCAAAACAAGGCTAGGGGTTGACTGTGAAACAGTCCATGTGTTGTTCATATGCAAGTTCAGGCTGAAACTGAAGAAAATTAAAACAAGTCAATGAGAGCCAAAATATGACCTTGACTATTGTTGTTGTTGTTAAGTGCCGTCGAGTCGATTCTGACCCATAGCGACCCTGTATAGGGTCTCCAAGGAGCAGCTGGTGAGCTTGAACCACTGACTTTTGCAGTTCAAATGACTTTGCAGTCTGACGCATTAGCCCACAGCACCACACCAGGACCTTGAGTATATCCTGTCTTAATTTAGAGACCATCTCAAAAACAGATTTAATGCATTAGACCCTAATGACCAAAGACCAGAGTTGTTGTAGGGTAACATCAAGAACATCATACAGTAAGAAAGCAAAATGCCACATCAAAAAGACAGGAAATAAAAGACGAAAATGTATGTTATAAGAGGCTCTGAATGTAGGGAAACTAAAGCAACTGGAAGAAATGACCTAATCAACAGGAAATTAGCTTAGCAAGTAAGATTCTTCTTGGGAGTTCCGTAGTGGTGCTGTGGGTTAATGCACCAGACTGCAAAGCTGTTCGAACTGCAAAGCCAGTGGCTCAAGCTCACCATCTGCTCCTTGGAAACCCTATACAGGGTCTCTATGGGTCGGAACGAAATGATGAGTCAAAGATCTGAATGGGAAACTTCAAAGGGCAACTGAGTTAGAAAACCAAAAGGGAAAAACACGCTCAATATTTCTCAAGATGAAAGAACTGAAGAAAAAATTCAAGCCTTGGATTGAAATATTGAATATGGACAAAATATTGAGTGATGCAAGAAACATCGAAAGAACATGGAAGGAATACAAAGAAAGAATCATTGTACCAAAAAGAAATGGTTGATGTTCAACCATTTTAAGAGATAGCATATGGTTACAAACCAATGGTATTAATGGAAGAAGTCCAATCTGCACCAAATGCAATGGTGGAAAACCAGGCTTCAGGAATTGACAAATTGAAATGTTTCAACAACTGATGCAATGCTGGAGGCACTCATGCATCTATGTAAAGAAATTTGGAAGACAGCTACCTGGGCAACCAATTGGAATGAATCCATATCTAATGGAATGTAGAAATCATTGAACAATAACATTAATAACACATGCAAGTAAAATTTTGCTGAAGATAATTCAGAAATGGTTGCAAAAGATGGAGACAGCCTAGATATCTATCAGAAGTGGAATGGTTGAACAAAGTTTGGTAAATACACACAATGGAATATTTTGCAACATTGGAGTATTATGATGAATCTGCAAAATACCACATAACATGGAGGAACCTGGAGGACATTATGCTGAGAAACCTGGAGGACATCATGCTGAGTAAGATTTGTAGGTCATAAAGGGACAGATATTGTATGAGACCACTATAGTAAAAAGTTAAGAAAAGGTTTTCATTCTATAATAAGCATTCTGTGTAGGTTACCAGGGATAGGAGAGAAGGGAGAATTAATCACTGGGTAAATGTAGACACATGCTAACTTGGGTGATGATGGTAGTGGTGGTTATGTGCCATGAGTCAGTTCTGACTCATAGTGACCCTGCATAGGGTTTCCGAGGCTGTAAATCTTTTACAGGAGCAGAAAAACCCATCTTTCTCCTGAAGAACAGCTGGTCATTTTTGAACTGCTGACCTTGAGGTTAGCAGCCCAACTTGTAACTACTACGGTACTAGAGCTGATTACTTGGATGAAGAGAAGGCAATTAAAAAGAAAAGGAAGGAGGAAAGAAGAAAAGGCGGGGGGTGGGGAGTAAAAGGAAATTGCTTTCTTTTTTTTCCTCCCCTCCCCACCCCCATATACTGGAAGGGAAACAATATATCCTTATTTTCTCACTAGGAAAAACCATTAGGAACTTTTCCACAAATAAAAAAGGGAAAGTAAAGAAAGGGAAAAAAGGAAAAGAAAGGTGTGAGAGCAAAGATTTGGAAATGGATAGTGGTGATGTGCACAACATGGGGAGTGTGGTTGATGTTGTTGGATTGTACATGTAAAACTGCTTGAAATGGCAAATAGCTTGTAGTAAATATATTGCTACAATAAAAATAAGTGGGGGTGGGGCGGGGGTGGGGAAGACACAACCCAGCTACCAATTGTAAAACAATAATCAAAAAAACAAAACCAAACCCAAAATGGTTGCAGCAGTACATTGTCAGGGAGTTGCCAAAAATTCAAGCAGGATACCGAAGAGGACATGGAACAAGAGATCATTGCTGACGTCAGATGGATCTTGCTGAAAGCAGAGAAAACCAGAAAGATGTTTACTTGTACTTTATTGACTATGCAAAGGCATTTAACTGTGTGGATCATAGCAAACTATGGCTAACACTGAGAAGAAAGGGAACTCCAGAACACTTAGCTGTGCTCATGTTGTTGTTGTTGTTGTTGTTATGTGCCGTGGAGTCGGAACCGACTCATAGCGACCCTGTACAGGGTTTCCGAGGGTGTAAATCTTTACGGGAGTAGAAAGCCTCATCTTTCTCCCACGGAGCAGCTGGTAGTTTCGAACTGCTGACCTTGCGGTTCACAGCCCGAGTCGTAACCACTACGCTACCAGAGCTCATGAGGGAGGTGTAAATAGACCCCAAAGCAGTTATTTAAACAGCTTGAATGGTTCAAAAATCAGGAAAGGTGTGTGTCAGAGTTGGCTGTATGCTCAGCAAATAATTTGAAAAGCTGGACTAAATAAAGAAGAAAGTAACATCAGAATTGGTGGAAGACTTCTTAACAAACTGCAATATGCAGAATGACACAACCCTGCTTCTGGAAGCAAAGACGATTTGAAGTACTTACTGGTGAAGATCAAGATTTCAGTTTAGATTGCACCCCAGTGTAAAGACAACAAAACCCCTCACAATTGGACAAATAAGTAACACCATGGTAAATGGGGAAAAGACTGGAAGTATTAAGAACTTCATTTTGCTTGGATCCATAATCAATGTTCATGGAAGCAGCAGTCAAGAAATCAAGGGACATATTGTATTAGGCAAATCTTCTGCAAATGCCCGCTTTAAAGTGCTAAAGAGCAAGGATGTCATTTTGAGGACTAAGGTGTGCCTGGCCCAAGTCATGGTATTTTCAATCACCTTGTATGCATGTGAAAACGACACTGAATAAGGAAAACAGTAGAAGAGTTTTAATTACTGCATTAACAAAGAATACTCAAAGTTCCATGACTGTCAGAACAGCAAACAAATCTGTGTTGGAAGAAGTACAGCCAGACTGCTTCTTGGATGTGAGGATGGTGATACTTCATCTTGCGTACTTGGGACATGTTATCAGGAGGAACCAGTCCTTGGAGAAGGACACCATGCTTGGTGAAGTGTAGGGTCAATGAAAAAGAGAAAGATCTTCAACCAGGTGGACTAACACAGTGGCAGCAACAATGGGCTCAGATATAACAAAATTGTGAGGATGGCATCAGACTGAGTGGTGTTTTGTTTTGTTATTCATAGGGTCGCTATGAATTGGAACCAATTTGAGGACACTTAAAAACAGCAGCATAACATTCACAATAGCCAAATGGTGGAAATAACCCAAGTGTCCATCAACAGATGAATGGATAAACAAAATGTGATACATACATACAATGGAATAATATTCAGCCAGAAAAAGAAACCAAGTTCTAATACATGCAACAACCTGGGAGAACCTTGAAAACATTATGCTAAGTAAAATAAGTCCATCATAAAGGAACCAATATTGTATGATTCCACCTATGTAAAATACTTGTATTTAGAATAGGCAAATGCACAGAGACATAAAGGAGAATTGAGGTTACCAGGGGTTGGTAGAGGGGAGAATGAGAAGCTATTGAAAAGTGGGTCCAAAGTGTCATGTTTGTAGGTGATAAAAATATTCTGGAAATAGTAATGATAGTTGTACAACATTGTGAATGTGCTTAACACCACTGAATTGTACAATTAGAATGTGGTTAAAATGGTATATTTTATGTTATGTATGTTTTAACATAATAAAATGAAAAGAGAAAAATGAATGGGTGGGTGTTGAGATGGAGAGGGAGTTCCTCGACCAGATGGCTTGGGGAAGGTTTGGTTTGTTCACTAATCCACAAACATTAATTGAGCATCGACTATGTGTTAAGTCCTCAGGATGAAGTGGTCACTAAGCCAGGAGGCTGTCCTCTTGGCCATTCTATTTCACTTGAGGGTCAGGGGGACTGAATATAAACAAGTATACAAACAACAAGTTCAGATGGAGATGAGACTCATGGAGAGAATTAACCAAGATGATGTATTAAAGTAGTACTGTCCAAAGGAATTTTCTGTGAAGAGGAAACCATTGTCTGTACGCTCCAATACAGTGACCAATAGCCACATGTGGCTATGGAGCACTTGAAATATGACTCATAGCCACTGAGAAGTAGATTTTTTAATTCAATTTAATTTAAATTGATTTAATTGATTGGCTACTATATTGAATAGCGCAGTGCCAAGGAGTGACTTGTTGTTGTTATGTGCCGTGGAGTCGGTTCTGACTCATAGCGACCCTGTATAGGGTTTCCGAGGCTGTATATCTTTACGGGAGCAGAAAGCCTCATCTTTCTCCCACGGAACAGCTGGTAGTTTCGAACTGCTGACCATGAGGTTCACAGCCCAATTCGTAACCACTACGCTACCAGAGCTCCTTAGACATAGATTGAATACCGATGAGGATGTGACTGGGGGTTACTTAAATACAATGACTGGGGGAGTGTCAGAGGGGGAGACATTTGAGTTGAAACCTGAATGACAAGAAGGAGGGAGCCACATAAAGCTCTGGAGGGAGAACATTCCAGGCAGAAGGAGCAGCAGAGGCAAAAAATAAAAATGAGGGGCAGCAGAAAGGTCAGAGTCAAGCAGACAAGGAGAGTGGTGTGAAAGGAGGTAGGGAGAGGGTAGTCTATGGGAGGTTTCCATCTGTGTGGGAAGGCAAGTCCTGATAGGACAGTGGGCATTTGGGTTGCTGTTGAAGTGTGGGCAGAATGTGCTAACTTCTTGGGGGCAGAGGTGGTTGGTGGTGATGGCATCCTGAGCAGGAGACAGAAATGAGGTACTTCTTCCAGTGCCTGCTGGCCAGGCAGGAGGCTGCCTCATGTTCCCCTCAGCAACCCCTTCCCCTGGCCAAACCATGGCTAAGAAGGGCATCAAAGCCTCTGCCTATTCCCTTTGCCAGTGCACCTCCCAAGAGCTCTGCAGCAGCGGACTATGCTCAGTAGTCCTGGGATCTTCCATTTACTTGGAAATTTGAAACAAGCCCCCAGCAACATTTGGCTTAGTCCCCTCTACACACAAAACCCCAACATCTATCAGGCCTTGAATCTAACACACACATTCATTCACATACATGCACAGCATACCAGCTCCCATTTAGTCATTGTACCTAACACAAACACATTTCCCACACCCAGCTCACACATGGGTATGCCAAGCAGCTGAACAACATCAGTACACACACCCATTCCCCATACATCATATATTCACAAGCGCATGCAAACACCCCACCCCATTCCTGCACAGACTATTTCTGTGCCCACCTTTTATGCCTGGTCCCCATGCTACCAGGAACTTTGTGCCTGGGAGTGCCTCAGCATAGGAATTGGCATCTTCTTGTCTTGGAGACTCCAGGACAAAGCACAGCACCCCACGTGTCTTGAGCCCTCACCGGCACAGCACTAAGTTTATTACTTGATTTATGTCTTTCAATTCTCATAAGCCTTTATGTAGTAGATGTTATTATTGTCCCTATTTTTTATACATGCAAAAGCAGAAGCACAGAGAGATGTGACTTGCCTACAGCCACTCAACTGGTAGAATCCACTCCGAAAATATTTGCGGAGTGATTGAGAGAATGTTCCATCTAATAATAATGCTTTTATTAGAGACACATGCTCCTATGCTGCACACACACGCATACACATGCATGCACACACAGCTCCCTAGCATTTCAGACCCTGAGGTTTCCCTGACTACATGGCCCCAGTGTCTAGTTCCCCTACTGGGCACTCTCAGGTGGTTTGGAGATGAGCTGTTTCCTGTTGAGGAGGTTAAGGAGC
Organism: Chrysochloris asiatica; assembly: GCF_000296735.1. NCBI lineage: Eukaryota > Metazoa > Chordata > Mammalia > Afrosoricida > Chrysochloridae > Chrysochloris > Chrysochloris asiatica. The sequence goes on from NW_006408760.1 coordinate 2,789,055, forward strand.
TTGTGTGGAGAGGAGGGGGTGGAAACCACCAGGAAGGGGCAGGAGGAGCGGAGGAGGAGAAAGAGGAGGAGAAGGGGAGGATGGGATTGGGCCGAGCAAAGCCTGGCACCATGCCCTCTGCAGATGACCTGATGAGCATTTTGCAGAGTTAATTTCATTAGCGTCTCTGGGAGATGAACAATTAGCAAGATGCTCTGATGCCTTTAAAAGCTACGAGAGGGAGAAGGATGTCTTCCTTGCTTACCCCAGACTGCAGTGTCCCCTTCCCCACTCCTCTTCCAGCTCATCCCACCTTCCACTCTCCTTTCCCTCTACCTAACACAGCCCACCCCACTCTGAGCCATCACACTGACCCCTCCCTCCCTCTTCCAGCCTCCCATCTGCCCCGCAGCCCAAGTCTGAGCTGGAGCCCTGCCCACCTGCATCAATTGGTCCCTGTGTTTCAATCACTCAGACACCCACGGCTGGGGCAGGGGGCCTGGGCATGGCTCCAAGCCTCCAGAGTGGCATGGCCTTTTCTTTGGTACCCAACGAGGGTAGGGCCAGGTAGGGAGGGACCTTTTGTCTTGTATTGATTCTGCTGCCAGGTCATTGGTAGCTTGCAGACAGAGCTCCCACCCATAATGGCTAGAAGTTCCCACTCCAGTTCCAGACCTGGTCTGGGGGTAGGACAAGGGTCAGCTTCACTTCATTCCCAGTGCCCAGCACACTGAGTGTTTGGGGCTCCTAGAAGGAAGACACAGGTTGGTGTGGGGTTTGCGACCTCAACAAATGAATGAAAAGTGGGTAACCAGACCCTCTGAAATCAGTGTTTACTCCAGATTTCACTGTATGCATCTACCAGAACCAGGGCCCCTCATGATGCATCCTCTAAGTCCTGGGTCCAAGGGAGGGGTCAGCCTCCCCTAATTGTCAGCCTCCCCCAAGCCTCCTTTGACTGATTTGGACAGCTCTGGGAAAGACAGGTCTTCCTGGTTGCATCCCAGCCCTCATAGGATCCACTCCTAAATTCTACTGGATTTGGCAGAGACTTTAAAGAGCCCCTCTCCCCTCAGACTTGATAGTTCCCTCAGAAGTTGTAAAACTCACTGCAGTTGAGACCATTACTGCCATCATAGATCAGAAGCCTCAGGGAACTTGTTAACCCCAGAGAGCTGGGCCCCTCCTCAAATGTACTGAGAGAAAATTTGGGTGGGACCAAGAATCTATACTTTTAAAGTTTCCAACTGGGTGCCAGAGATTGGGAACCACTTCACATAATCAGGAGACCATGGAACCCTGAAGCCTGATTACCTAACACTTGCTCTCCTCGATGAATACTCAGAAGGGGCGATATCATCCAAAAGAAGGCAGAGACTGTTTTGGGTGCAAAAACAATCTTCTTTGTAGGTATAAAGCACAGATACATTCAGAATGCATAAAGAAATATTCGTATGCAGTGCATCTGCCGTATTAACATTTCATGAAGGGGACATTAGGGAAACATGTCTACAAAGGTTCCCTAAGGAGAGCCATGATGAGAAATAGGCTGAGAAACACTGTTCTACACAGAAAGGTCCGAAGAAGCACTTGGGCACAACACACACCCATACTGGATACACTCACCCAGGTACACATATCACAAACACACATTAACATGCATAAACATACATGTACACACCCTGCACACTACTCACAGATACATGTGTGTACACCCCATATTCAGATACATATACCAGACCAAACCACTGCTGTTGATTTGATTCTGACTTAGAGCGACCTGTTAGAACAGAGGAGAACTGTTCCCTAGGGTTTCCAAGACGCTCTTTGGAAACCTTACAAAGGGTCGCTATGAGTTGGAACTGACTTGACAGCACTTAACAACAACAATCTTTATGGAGGCAGACTGCCCCATTTTTATCCTGAGGAGCAGCTGGTGGGTTTGAACTGCTGACATTTTGGTTCGCAGCCAAGTGCTTTATAACACTGTACCACTAGGTTTCCTGGATACACACGAATAAATATAGATAAGGACACCCCCCCCACACCCAGAGACATACACATAAACACACATAAACACCTACACTCTACATGTGGACATAATACATCCCCCCCTCCTGCACACACAGGTACACAAACACACATCAATATGCACAAACACACATACACCTCATCTCCAGATACACAGGCATGTGCACACACACACACATGTCCACATATGAACACAGATATGTCCACAAATGAACCTATACAAACACACAGCTGCACACACATGTTTAGGCAGACCCTACACACACATAAAGTAAAACTCTCCTCCTTCACACATATGCAAATAACATGCTTACATCTTCACCTTCCTACACAGATATCAAGAGACTTCAGTAACACTGCATTAGTGAAGAGGAGTCTAGGTTAGGATTTTAATCAGCTTTAAAATAAATAAATATAGAAATCCTTTAACCGGGAACTCTTGGGTCTTATTAATATGACTTCATGCTTCGTGAAAACACAGGACCCATGTGAACATCTTAGTTCATGTTTGTGTGCATGTGGACAGATGTCTGAGATGGGACATGTTCTATCCATGGAGTGTGTGTGTGCGTATGGGGGTGTGCTGACTGTGACTTATGGTAGATGACAGGTCAGAAGGACTGTGTACATATGTGTGTGTGTGTATGTGTGTGTGTGTTCATGTGCACACATGTGGAGGGTGATTCTGGGATCCTTAGATGTTGTTGTTGTTGTTAAGTGCTATCGAGTTGATTCCAACTCATAGTGACCTCTGTATAGGGTTTCTGAGGAGCGGCTAGTGAGTTTGAACCACCAACCTTGTGGTTCAAACAGACCTTGCAGTCCAGTGAGTGCATTGCCCTACAATGCCACATGCCAGGATCCTTAATGAAGTGCCAGCGAGTAGATTCCAACCCATAGTGACCCTGTAGAGGGTTTCCAAGGACCAGCTGGTGAGCTTGAACCACCGACCTTGTAGTTCAAATGGCTTTGCAGTGCAGGGTATTATTCCCCAGTGCCACACCAGGACTCCAGGATCCTTAATTGTTGTTGTTGTTGTTAGGTGCCATCGAGTGGGCACCGACTCATAGCGACCTTATGCACAGCAGAACAAAACACTGCCTGATCCTTGGCCAACCTCACTACTGTTAGCATGCTTGAGTCCATCGATGCTGCTGCCACTTTGCCAAGCCATCTCATTGGAGGTCTTCCTCATTTTCTCTGACCCTCCACCTTACCAAACATGATATCCTTCTCCAGCGACTGGTCCCTCCTGACAATATGTCTGAAGTATGAGAGACAACATTTGACCATCCTGTCCTCCAAGGAGCACTCTAGCTGCACTTCTTCCAAAACGGATCTATTGGTTCTTTTGGCAGCCCATGGCACTTTCAATATTCTCCTCCAACGCCATAACCTAAAAGCATCAAATCTTCTGCGATCTTCCTTATTCACTGTCCAGCTTTCGCATGCATATGAGGTTATTGAACATACCATGGTTTGGGTCAGGCGCACCTTAGTCCTCAAGCTGACATCTTTACTCTTCAACACTTGAAAAAAGTCTGGTGCAGCAGATTTGCCTAATGCAATATGTCATCTGATCTCTTGACTGCTGCTTCCGTGAGTGTTAATAGTTGATCCAAGAAGAATGAAGTCCTTGACAACTTCAATCTTTTCTCCATTGATAAGAATGTTAATTATTGGTCCAGTGGTGAGGATTTTTGTTTTCTTTACATTGAGATGTAATCCATACTGAAGGCTGTGCTTTTTGATCTTCATCAGTAAATGTTTTAAGTCCTCTTCACTTTCAGCAAGCAAGGTTGTATCATCTGCATATCACAGGTTGTTAATGAGTCTTCCTCCAATCCTGATGCCACGTTTTTCTTCATAGAACCCAGCTTCTCGTATTATTTGCTCAGCATACAGGTTGAATAAGTATGATGAAAGAATATAACCTTGTTGCACACCATTCTTAATTTTAAACCATTCAGTGTTCCCATGTTCTGTTTGAACAACTGCATCTTGGTCCAGGTACAGATTCATCATGAGCACAATTAAGTGTTCTGGAATATTCATACTTCACAATGTTGTCCATAGCTTGTCATGGTGGTGGATCCTTAATAGATATTGTTAATTCCCAGGAAATCTCTAAATTTCTCTGTCCACCATTGCTTACTTTGGCCAACATGTAGTGCACGCCCCTAGTACATGTAGCAGAATGTGGGAATGGATACATGAATGTAATTTTATGAGGCATCTTGGCACCTGTTACTTTAACTAAACCTCACACATGGCCCCATGACCAGGTATCATGCCCATTTTACAGATGAAAAGCCAAGGAAGAGAATTTAAAGCAGCATTGTCCCCATCACTGCCCAGTATGTGGCAGCTGAATACATGTCAGCTGGTTCCCAGGCTTTGCACAAAGGCACATTGGCTGCTCCACAGTCGCCTGGGAGACACAGTGTAGCCTAGGCTGACTTCTCTGTAATCAACATTTGCAGGACTGCTGAAGAGACAGTCATGTTGGACTCCAGCCCCTCTGAGCAGACCCTCGTGAGGGGTTCCTAACAGTCCTGCCCACTTCCTCCTTAAATCCTCCCTGGAGCCCAGCAGACCCTGGGTCCACAAAGCCCACTGCCCTGACCCCTAGAGGGCCAGCTGATGCCCACTAGCACCAAGCAGATGGGCCATGCTCACCCAGTGCTGCAATTCTGACTCAGTCCCTTAGGGGTTGGTACATACTGTGTGCCAAGGTTAATTAAACTGGTAATTAGAAGGAGAGACGCTTAATCTATCTGGTTAATGAAATAACCCCCCTTGTTTGAGCACGAGGACGCAGTTACTCTGTTGGGCAGAAGCAGAGACGCTGCCACAGAGGCCTGGCATCCTGGGAGCAGCAGAGCAGAACGCTCCCTGCTGGCCTTTCTCCCACATGCCCTGCTTACCAAGCCCAGAACTTATTCCTCCTCTGGTCTCTACAATCTTAGGGTGAGATCTTGTAGGAAGCTTTGGAAGGTCGGGCTTGGGAATGACCAGAAGTGTCTTGTCCCGAGGAGGCCTCCAAGGTGGGTTTTTCTGTTGGGGTAACACTGTCCTGACACAGGTCCTAGGTCAGCTGGCCCAGCACAACCCAGGGGGCTCCCATGTCACCCAGGACACTCTCATACCATTTATTGACCCTCATGGCTAGGTCTGACCCTCAGACTTTAAATTCCATCCTTGGAGAATATCTGTAAAACTCCTTTCTTCCTCTTGATTTATTTTCTATTTTGATGAGTATATACATATATATAACAGAAAATTTGCCATTTCAATATTTTTACACATACAATTCAGTGACATTATGTTCACTGTGCTATGTAATCATCACCACTATTTACAAAAATTTCCATTGCCCTTAACAGAAACTTAGTACCCCCAAGCAATGACTTCCTCCTTTCCCTCTCAATCCTACCCCTAAAAATTAATTTTCAATTGCACTTATAAAACAAGAATATCATATTTTTGTGGAAAAAAAAATAAAACAACTAACCCCGTCTCAAGTCCTTGGTTTGTCCAGGAAGGGTCTTCCTGTGTGTATGTGTGCAGATATGTTGATATGTTCATATAACCCGACAGATTTTTGTTTGCTTTTAGATGTTTTGCAACATGGGATCTTACTGTATGCTTCCTTCTGCAGTGTGATTCTTCCCTCTCAACAATGACATGAAGAGTTGATGTTTTCTTCAATCAGAATTGCCCAAGATGGAATTCTCCAGACCCTCTGGACCTCACTCCCATAGAGATGACTTTGGCCCTGCACCAGAGCATTTCCCCATATGGGGACCTTCATCCCTTTGGTTCACTCTATCTTCCCAGGCTCATAGCCTGCAGCTCTGGCTGCCTGAATGCCCACCTAGATCCATTTCTCCTGAGTGATTGAAGTGCACCAACAGACAGCAAGGCCCATCCCCTCCTCCAACTCCAGTGTTGAGGCTCAGAGCAGCTCACAGAGGGTTGTCTATGTGAGGGTTACCCCCTGCCAACCTCATAGACCTCCTGATGCGGCTCCACTCAGGTGCAGGGTCCTCAAAGAGAGAAACAGCTTCCCACTTGCCACTCAAAGCTCAGCCCTGGAGGAGCAGGGCCTGAGTGACACTTCCCTGGGGGTTGCCATGAGGACAAAGGCGTTCAGCTCACCTGCAGGGCTTCCAGGCAAATGGGCCGCCAAGCTTTCTCTCAGCTCCTGGCAACGGTGACAGGTGGGTCTATCTGATGGACAGCAGGCAGCAGGGAGGGCAAGGGAGTCCCAGCAGGGGAAAGGGCGTTAGCAACCTGCTAGTGATTGGCACAATGGGCTTTGAAGTCAGGGAGAGTTAGCAACTAGACCAGGTGGCATTGGGGCTGCAGAATGTGAGGTGGGAAAACTGGAGGGTCTTCAGCTACCAGAGTTCCAAGCCAGTTCCCAGTCTGAAGTGGATAACAGGACACATGGCTACAAAAAGAAACAAGAAACATGCTTAGAGAGTGGAGGTAAGGCAGCACTAGAGAGGGTATGGGCTCAGCTGTGTGCTCTTGGGCTCGTCACTTCTCCATCTGAGCTCCACCCAGCCACCCATCCATCCACCTATCCATTTACTTACACATCCTTCGACCAATCAACCCATACTCCCTCCTAACTATCCCTCCATCTACCCACCTATCCATCAACTCACTCTTTCATCTACCCATCTCTCTCACCCATCCACCTGTCTGCTCATCCCTCCATATATATTCATTTATTTAATAAATATTTATTGTTGTTTCATTGTTAAGTGTCACTGAGTCGGTTTTAACTCACAGAAAGTTTGTGTAGGTTTTCCAAGGAACTTCTGATGGGCTTGAACAACCAACCTTGTGGTCAGCAGTCCATGCTTATCTTATAGCACCACACCAGGACTCCTAAATATTTTTTAAGTCCCCACAATAGCCAGACCCTGTGTTGTGTGCTAGATTCTGTTCTCTGGGCGCTGACTGCCAGTGGTGGGTTGCAGGCAGAAGAGAGATGGGCAACAAATAAGCAAATAAGTAAACAAACAAGATTATTACAGATAGTAAATAACATAAAATGAGAGTGGCCACAGAGAGGGAGTTGTTATTGTCGTTAAGTGCTGTTGAGTCAGTTCCAAACTCATAGTGGCCCTCTATAGGGTTTCCAAGGAGCAGGTAGTGTAGTGGTTACGACTCGGGCTGTGAACCTCAAGGCCAGAAGTTCAAAACTACCAGCTGTTCCGTGGGAGAAAGATGAGGCTTTCTGCTCCTGTAAAGATTTATAGCCTCGGAAATCCTGTACAGGGTCGCTATGAGTCGAAACTGACTCCACGGCACATTACCACCACCACCATAGGGTTTCCAAGGAGCAGTTGGTGGGTTTGAACCATGAACCTTGCAGTTAGCAGTCCAGTGCTTATCCTACAGCACCACACCAGGACTCCAACAAAAAGGGAGTGGAAGACATCGATATAGAAGCGTGGCCAGGAAAGTCTCTCTGATGCTTCAAATGAGAAATGAATGATGAGAAAATGACAGCTGTTTGGAGAGATGGAAAAGTGTTGTAGACAAAGGGAACAGCAGGTGAAAAGAAGGAAATGAGCTTGTGTTTATGGAACTAAAAGAGGGGCCATACAGCTGGAGCACATGGAGATGTAGGGAGAGGGGACAAGGGGGATGGAGTCTGAGAGGTGGGAAGGGACCAGATCTGGAGGGCCCTTTAGCTGGAGAAGGGGGATCTAGACAATTTTAAGAGTAAAGGGGAGTCAGTGGAAGTTTTAATCAGGGGTGTGATGTGATCTGATCTGCCTTCTAAATGCATCCCTCTGCTATGGCTAGAGATGACTTGGATTTCTTTAAAAGGTGGTGGAGGTGATTGGGAGGAGATAATCCATGACTTCCAGTCTGATGTCCTGTAGCTCCTCACCCCTCTCCTGGTCTAAAGCAACACTAAGGATCAATTCTAACATTTGAAGGTTGTTTTTCACCACGTATACATCATGTTCATGGAATGATTCTGTTTTGCTCTCATAGCTGCTTCCCTCAAGACATTCCCAAGGAAGGGCCTCCTCCTGGCCCTGCAGGGCAGCCCCAGAGTGCCACCTCCTGGGACTTAGAGCTTTAGAGGGCTTGTCGACACTGACAGCTGGAAGATTGAGCGTGCCACTGTTTATCTGTTATTTGCCAACTGGGAGAACATCTACTATCACCACTGATGGTCTTTGTGGTTCAGATAGAATCAACCCATCCCTTGGATCTAGAGGTGGCCAATCAGAGTTTCCTAGTATCCTGGCTCATGGTGGTTGATTCAGGTTGAGCCCAAACCCACTCACCTTTGTTGGCACTGTTAGAGTACATGGATCCAGCCATGCCTGGAGCCAAACCTTCCCTACACCATGCACTAAAAAAAAAAAAAAATGTTTTATTGTGAATTATGTGATAGTGTACATGGGAGAACATTAGCTTTACATTCATCCTATCGTATATCATTTCATTGCCATGGTTACAATCCCCTCCATGTATCATCAACCAACTAAAGGATATACCCTGCAAGCTGCCCCCCTGGTCATCAGTACACAGTCCCTCTCCCTCTCTGGGTCTAGAGTCACCATGCACTTTTTAATTACATAAGTCCATAGATTCTTTTTTTGAGTCTGAGTCAGTTTGAGGAGGGTTTCTGACCTTCACAACCAAATGGGTCTTCCCTCATCAATATACCAACATGTCTGACCTCTCTTTCTTGGCTGCTGCCCTTTCCAGCCTGGGGTCCTTGGCTCCTCTCTGCTGTCATTTCAAGCATACAAAGACCATCAAAAAATGTAATAGGGCAGAGAACCAGACAAGACATGTTGGTGCTGGGCTGGTGGTGGGCAAAGGGAAGTCTGGCTGAGGATGGAAAAGAAGTTTCTGGGAGAAACTCTGTATGCCTTACATCTGTTGTTCTCCAGAATGGGAATGGCTGAAGACTTGGACTCCAGGGGTAAGACGTGGCCTCCAAGACCTTTCTGCTATCACTTAGGAGGCCATGTACTACAGAGGATGTGCAGTCACAACCCTACTCATTCTTGTAATCGGTATGAATTTGGACATGTGGTTTAATGTCTCTGAGCTTCAGCTGCCTCATCAGTAAGATGGCAAACATTAAATGGGGTAAACTGAGCAAATATGTGATTCAATGATCACTGGCATCATGACCCCCTTGAAGGTCCTTCTGGTCCTGGCTCCTCAAAATCATGCCCCACTGCCAGGTACATTCCTCTCTGTCTTGGTCTTCGTGGTTTACTACCCACATTGAGGATGCTTGGGCTCTTCTTCTGTGAATCACTCATTTATTGAGGGAAGATTAATTAATTGCTTGTTGTATGCCAGGATCTGGTCTAGGGAGTGGGACTAGGGCAGAGAACCAGACAAGAGCTTGTATTTTACAGGGCAGAGACAAATTAAACTCTTGCAAACGAAATGGTTCCAGGTGGGGATACAAGCAAAAGCTAGGGATATGTGCTACCAAACAGAAGAAGAATGGGAACACTAATTGGGATGAGGCTGGGCCTCTCCACTGAGACCTGAATGATGAGAAGACAGAGACTGAGAGAAGAGCTGGTGGCTGAGTGTCCCAGGCACAGACACAGCAAGTGCAAAGGCCCTGGGGTTTGAGGCGTAAAACAAAGTGTATTATTTGTTGAGTATAAAACTGATGATTTGTTCAATTCACAATAAAAAGGTTGTTTTTTTTGTTTTTGTTTTTTTTTTAAAATAAGACTGGTGCTGATTGAGGGTAGTGAGTGAGGGAGAAACAGGACTCGAGATTGGGGAGATAGATAGGGGCTAGACCCTGTAAACCCTTGTCAGCAGTAGAGAGATCTGAACTTTATTATATACGCAATGGGAAACCATTAGGTGAGGAGGAACAGAGTCTGAAGTTCACTCTACAAAGAACACTCTGGTAGCTGTGGAAGGATTTGTGACAGGGACAAAGAGGAAGCAGGGCAGCTCCTGCCTGTTCCCATTGAGAGGCGTGAAGTATGAGCCGGCCTCTTAGCCCCCCCACTGAAATGTCAGGAGCATCTCTTTCTCCACTTCCTTTCTGTTGGAGTCCTGGTCTCTGCAGGTCCCAAGACCAGGCTCTGGGCACCCAGGAAGAGGAGCACCTACACATATGGTAGTAGACACTGATCTCTCCAATCACCTCAGCTTTTCCTGGTGACTCTTTCCCAAGGACTAGCGCCCCTTGTCCCAGGGAGCTGGCCTGCTATCATCCTCTTACCATCCTTCCACAAAGGTGCAGTTCAGGTCATTTCCACCCACCTTTCCAAGGCCAAGGGTGGTAGTGCAGCAACACCAAGATGTGCCAGGTCCGAGCCCATCCCCTGCGTTCCGTGGCTGTGACACCGCATGGGCATACGTGTGAGTGGCAGAGTCTGAGAGTTTGAGCAGGGATCCAGGACAGGAAGGAGGAATGTCAGAGTACCGTGCACTGTCCTTCCACCTGGGAAGGATCCAGGTGTAGGCAAGAAGGCCCGGGGCTACAGGTATCCAGCACCACCTGCCTGTTCCCATCAGAAGCGCCCTGGTCTTTTATCTGTATTTATTTGTCTGCTGCCTGTGTCTTGCTATCTTCTGATGTGTCTGTCTTTCCACCATCAGATGCCTCCTCAGCTGGAGCCAGTATTTCTGAAGAAAGATATAAGCGCCACTGGCTCGGGCCTCCTCTCTGGAGAAGGAGCAAAAGCAACTCCTCCACACAGTGCACTTTACAGTTTGCATAGCTCGGTCCCACCCACACGTTTAATTATATTCCTGCCTTGTTCCCCAAGCCCACCACTTGTTCTCCACAGTGACGCTGGCAGAATGGGCAGGCATAGACTGAGCCCACTGGGCAGCTAAGGAAATGGAGCTTCAGAGGGACTTGGTTGAAGTCATGTGGCCAAGGAGTGTTAGTGGGGCAGGGCTGGGACCTGGGTTTGAGGAAGTCTCCAGAGTCTATCTTCCCCAGAAGCCAGGTCAGGGCTTGTGCTGCTTGGGAGTGTCCCAAGGCTGCCCTGCTCTCATGGGGGGTCAGTGGGTGGAGCTGGATGGGACTCTCTCTGTTCCCCAGTAGCAACCTCAGTGTTTTTGTCTAAAGTTTCTGGACAAGGGTCTGGGGTTTGGAGTGGTGGGAGAGGCTGAAGACGGCTTGAGGGGTCTGGAAGGGGCATGTGGAGAAGAAAAGGGGCTGTCCAGCTAATAGCAGATGACAGGATGACTGGGAGCTGCTGCCACTGCGACAAACCAGAGGAGTGGGGGAGGGGAGGGGGAACAACGACAACTACCACGATGAGGCTTGGCAACCGCTTTCCCAGCTGCTCTGGGTTTGAAGCAGAGCCACTTTGCTGGCTCCAGCACAGCGCGAACAGGTGGCAGCAAGATTGGCACAGCCAGGAAAATCCATCTTGTGGAGGCCAGCGTGCAGCAGAGCGGGAGAGGAGCAGCCAGACTGAGGGAGAGGGTGGGGGAGGAGCTGTGGGGAGAGGAGTGTGTGGGTGGCTCAGGGGAGTCCGGGGCTCTCCACTTCCCTCCACAATCCACACATCCCCCCAGGGCAGATCCTCTCTGCCCCTCCCTGACCCTGACGGATATACTCACCAAGTCATCTCTGCATATCCAAAGCCAAGACACTCAGCCCTCAGGGCCCCTCAGGACCCAGAGGTAGTCAGGCCCCTCACCTAAACTGTGCTCCCAGCACATCTTACTCTACTTTGCATTCTGCTGCCCCTACCTCCCAGCCAAATCATCTTTCCAGCTGACCCCAACTAAGCTGTCTGGTACATGGGATCACTTTGAGTAGAAGGTTCAAGTGTACCAGGGTTGGAAGAATGCACTTTGGCCTCCCTGGTAGGGAGTCAAGATCTCTTGCCTGTTACTATCCCGTCAGGATGGAAAATCCCCAACATAGGCTTTATCTCTAAGTCAACCCCACGATTTGGCATCCTAACTCATGACCACCTGCAAAGTGACAGAACCTCAAGAATTCTGCTTTCATGAATTCTGTGAGGGGTTGTTTGCTTCTCAACAACTGCAAGACAAGTGCTACCTAACATCCAGTTGATGCTGAAATAGCCAGATTGCTCTGGCATACACTCATCTCCCATTCAGTAGGAAGGGATCTACTTTGGACCAAGCGCTGGGTCAGGGGTAGAGGACACAGCATGACAGAGGCCAGACAAGCTCCAGGAGTTTCCATTGTAGAGGGAGGAGACACACCAGGAACATGTCAAATAAAACAACAGGGTAATTTATAATTTAGATCATGTAGATGTCTAGAAATAAACAGAATGATTCTGAGAGTAACCCATTTAGATGGACAGCCAGGGAGAGCTTCTCCGAGGAGGTGGCATTTGGGCTGAGGCCTGAATGAGGGGGGAAAGGCTATGAAAAGAGCTGGAGAAGAGTGTTGCAGTCACCTTAGACTATTTGAAGAACAGAAGGAAGACGAGTGAGACAGAGAGTAGGCAGGGCCTATATCACGCAGGGCCTGAAGGCCATGGTGAGGAGTTGGACTTTTGTTCTAAGTGAGATGAATCACCTTTGGACTGTTTAGAGCTGAGGAGGGACACAGTCGATCTATTAGGAGGCCATGGAAAGAACAGACTGGACCAGGTGAGTGTGTGTGAAAGGGGCCACGGGAAGGCCAGACTGGATGGCTGCTGCTGGCCGGGTGAGAGGAGGCATTGGATTGGGGTGAATATGGGAGGAGACGACAACCACTGGATTTAAGAATGTTTTGGATAGAGAATTTACAGACCCTGCTCTGGAATTGAACGTGGGGGAAGAAGAATTAAAGACAGGTTTAGGGTAGAGCTCTATGTGTGTGGGAAGAGTTGTGGGGGGTGGTCTTGAAGTCAGGAAGGGGACATTTCTCCTCTTTTAAAAGTACAACCCAAAGAGAACCCTTACACATCCTGGGATGCATGCCCCTGTTCCCAAAACCCCCTCCAGGACAGGCCATCCCAACCGTAGCTCTCCCAGACAGTCTGAGTGAGTTGTGTCCCTTCTAGAAGATGGACAGCACTTTACAAACTCCATATGCTCAGTTTTCTTTTATTATTTAAATTTCTAAATACTTGGGAAGGGTTCCAGCACTGGCTTCTGCTGGTATTCTGGTGCCAGCAAACACACTTCACTTCCCCCTCCTCTCCCTCCCTTCCTTCATCTAAACCTCAAAGATTTCTTCCAACCTGGAGGACACTGGGATTCATGGGGAGAACCCAGCCGGTGAGTGGGTGCTCAGTGGATCTGGCCAAGGGTGAAGCTGACCCAGGAGGCAGTGAGGGGCATTGGGCAGGGCCTGGGATCTCCATCAGAGGGGGGCTTTCTAAAGATGGTATAGAAGGGGAGCCCGACAGGCTTCATCTCACAGTTTTAGTTCATGGAAAACCCCTCTATTTCTGCCTCGCCCCTTCCTGAGTCCCACAAATTCTGCCTCCCCTCTGCCACCTTGTGTTAAACCCACAGTGGCCACTTCCTCTGGCTGAGCTGGTATTCATCCTATCATTCAGACAGTGCAAGCTCGTTCCACCTCAGAGACTTTGCTTTGCTCTTCCTTCTGCCTAGAATGCTCTTCCTCCAAACTTTTATAAACTCATGCCTTCTTGCCCTGAGTCACTCCTCTGTAACCCCAACTTCCATGGATGCCCACTCAGAGTTGCTTCCATAAATGTTCCTGTGCACCTTGTCACCAGCTGAAACTGCATGTATTTCCTTGATGACCGTATTCCCCCAAGAACAAGGACCTTCTCAGCCTTTCCTATACCTCCACTGTCTGAAAGAGCAACTGACTGGGAGGACTAAGTCCTTGTTGATTGATGAGTGTCTTGCTCACCTCTGCCTTCTGCCAACTCCACTTTGTGGAAGGAAGACGGGTTCTGGATTACTCAGAAAGATCCCTGGTGGCATTGTGGGTAAAGCATTAGGCTGCTTACTATGAGGTCAGTAGTTCAAACCCATCAGCCATTCCTCGAGGGAGAAAGAAGAGGCAGGCTGTCTGTTCCTGTAAAGATTTACTGTCCTATAGAGTTGCTGTGAGTCAGAATCAGCTCGATGGCAGTGAAATTTTTGGTTTTGGGTAACTCAGAGTTAGGGGTAGAGAGGAACAGGACATTTTTTGAGCAAACACCAGGTGACAAGACCAGTACAAATGGCCTCCTTCAATGTGTTATCACCATTTTACACATAAGAAAACTGAGGCTCAATAAAATAAAAAAGAACTTGTCGAGATTGGAAATGCCTGTAAGTAGAGGGGACGTGATTTGAATTTCCGGCTCTTCCAGCTCTATCAAGCTGCAGATGTACTGCAGATAGATGTCCGATTTTCAAAGAATTGGAATAATAAAATGCACTTAGCACCGCATAATATTGACCGTAAGTCAATCCCACTTTGATGACACAGAGGTGCTGATTGCAGAGTCCTGCTGGGCTCCGGTGCTCTGAATCCTGATCTCATGACGTGTGGCTGCACTGTGCCAAGTGTAGAGTATGAAATAATTCCACAGTGACCCCACACCAGCCCCTGGGAGCTGCTTTCCAAACCATGCCACTTGTCCTGTGGGCTATCTGGCCTGTATTTTTCTGGACTGAAGAAAGAAAGATTGTGTATTTGCATGGGACTTCCTGTAGCTTATCAAATTGCCCACCATCCAGGAGTCAAAACCAGCCTCAACAAAGAGGGGATAATAACAAGGACGGGGTTCTCTGGAGTCCCAGGGTGGTGGAAATGAATGACATGCTTTGCTACTAACCAAAAAGTTGAAGGTTTGCTTCCACCTAGAGGTGTCTTTGAAGAAAGGCCTGGCAACCTTCTGAAAAACCAGCCACTGAAAATGCTATGGTTCTACTCTGACATATATGGGCTCACCCATGAAAGAAGTGGCTTAACTCAATGGCAATAGTTTACTGTGTTCTCTTGAGCTTCTATGCCTTCTACCTGCAAGACTCAGTCCTAAGATACCTATCTATGGGGCTTATGGCTTCACTTCCCCCAAGTCCAGGCTGACCATTATGATCTCACTGATGATTCACTGTGACCCCACCCACAATGGAAGGAAATGCTGCCTGGTTCTGTGCCAGCCCTATAATTAGTTGTGGTTCCACAGGGTTCCATAGGCTGACTTTCAGTTATAGACCTCCAGGCCTTTCTTCCTCACCAGTCTTAGACTAGAAGTTCCTCTGAAACTTGTTTAGCACCCTAGTAGCACAAACCTGCACTGACATTGGCCAGGAGTTCTCCCACATGAAAGCTGAGAATTCTACCACTGTCGCCTCAGTGAAGCTCACTCCAGTGTCATTTACAACAGCAGCCCCCACTGCCACCTCCTTCCCTGTTTCACATTGTGCCGTCTAGTTGGTTCTGACTCCTAGTGACCCTGTATAGGGTTTCTGAGGCTGTAAATCTTTACGGGAGCAGAAAATTTCATCTTTCTCCCATGGAGCGGCTGGTATATTTGAACTCCTGACCTTGTGATTAGCAGCCCAGATCATAACTACTATACTACTGGGCTGCCTACCATCTAACGTGCCATCTAGTTGATTTATTCTGGTGCTGTTTTCCCCCTCCTACCCTGCTAGTAAGGAGCTCTGGTAGTGCAGTGGTTATGAATTGGGCTGCTAATTTAACCGAGAGCAGTTCAAAACTACCAGCTGTTCTGTGGGAGAAAGATGAGGCTTTCTGCTCCCATAAAGATTTACAGCCTCAGAAACCCTATACAGGGTCGCTATGAGTCGGAACTGAACTCCACAGCACTTAACACCACCAACAACCCCTACTAGTACATGGACCAATAGGCAGTTGGTCGAACAGAATGTGGGAACACTGAATGGTTTAAAATTAAGAAAGGTGTACGACAAGGTTGTATTCTTTCACCATACTTATTCAATCTGTATGCTGAACAAATAATCTGAGAATCTGGGTTCTATGAAGAAAAACGTGGTGTCAGGATTGGAAGAAGACTCATTAACAACCTGTGATATGCAGATGATACATCTTGCTTGCTGAAAGTGAAGAGGATTTAAAATACTTACTGATGAAGATCAAAGAGGACAGCCTTTGATATGGATTGCATCTCAATGTAAAGAAAACAAAAATCCTCACCACTGGACCAATAAACAACATTCTTATCAATGGAGAAAATATTGAAGTTGTCAAGGACTTCATTCTTCTTGGATCAACTATCAATGCTCATGGAAGCAACAGTCAAGAAATTAAACGACGTATTGCATTAGGCCAATGTGCTGCGCAAGACCTTTTTAAAGTGGTGAAGAGCAAAGATGTCAGTTTGAGGACTAAGGTGCGCCTGACCCAGGCCATGGTATTTTCAATAACCTCATAAGCATGTGAAATCTGGACAGTGAATAAGGAAGACTGTAAAAGAATTGATGCATTTGCGTTACGGTGTTGGAGGAGAATACTGAAAGTACCATGGGTTGCCAAAAGAACCAACAGATCTGTGTTGGAAGAAGTGCAGCCAGAGTGTCCCTTGGAGGCCAGGTTGGCCAAACTTCGTCTCTCATACTTTGGACATGTTGTCAGGAGGAAGAAGTCGCTGGAGAAGGATATCATGTTTGGTAAGGTGGAAGGTCAGAGAAAAAGAGGAAGACTCCCAGAGAGATGGATTGGCCAAGTGGCAGCATCAATGGACTCAAGTGTGGCATCAATTGTGAGGTTGGCCATGACCAGGCAATGTTTTGTTCTGTTGTGCATAGGGTCGCTATGAGTTGGTGCTGACTTGATGGCACCTAACAACAACACCAACCACTGCTAGACTGTAAGCTCCACAAGGCTAGAGTTTTCAGCTGCTGGGTTCTCTGCTGTTCTCCCAGCACATTGGACATTGCTTGTACACAGTAGGCAGAGTTTGTACAGCAAATGTTCCCCAAACTTCAGTGGTTCACATTCCCCCTACACAGTCCTGGCCAAGCCTCGGTCCCACTTGTGCCATTTAATATTTTTCCTTTCAATCGGCGCCCTTTATAAAACTTAAAGAAATGAAATTTAAAGGGAAGCTTTTGATCACTGCCACAAATGGAAAGCCAATATCGCTTGCCATAAATAGAAGACAACTGTTAAAGTAAATGCCACGAAAACAAAACAATGTAATGAAATCTGAGCAAGAGCCTGTTGCCTGCGGAAGGCAATGGGGCTGAGGCCAGCTCTCTCTCTCCCTGTTAAAAAGGGAGATAGGTGACTGTTAGCACAGCATTAAAGACAGGGTAGCACCAAACTGAGACTTTGTTCCTGGGAAACAGATTTAAATAGGAAGGGGAATTAATTCCATTTCTGTACTGCCTAAAACCATCCCCCTAACCTGGTGCTCACCCAGGCTTTGGCGGGGGACACACAGGATCTGTAGAACTCAGTTGGACTACATCTGGAGGGATTGCTTCCCAAATGTGCTTGGATCTTGGGGTTGTACTAGTCCAAAAGATGCCTTTCTGCAGATTAGGAAAAGGTTTAGGTAGCCCCTCAGGTACTGGAAAAAGCCATTGTCATCGAGTTGACTCTGACTCATGGTGACCCCATATGTTGCAGAGTAGAACTACTCTATTGGGTTTTGTCTGTAATCTTTATGGAGGTAGATCTCCAGGACTTTCTTTTGCAATGTCATGGGGTGGTTTCAAATTAACCTTTGGGTTAGCAGTTGAGTGTAAACCATTTGTGTCACCTGGAGACCTACCTTACAGGTACAGGGTAACTGGACAATGCCTTTGTGAGCCAAGAATGATATCCTATCCCTGAGCTCTGCTTCCTTGTATTGTCTCTGTCTGTTGGTATCTCAGTCTTGGCATGTATCCCAGTCTTGCTTGTGTTGTGGTGGATTTTTGTCTGAGCCTGTCTTCCTCATCTGACTGGGAGCTCCTAGCTGTCAGGACTGTCTGGTTCATATGTGTATCTTCCTTTATCACTTGGAGAGTGCCCTTCATACACCTAGCTTCCAGGACGTTTGTGGACTTGAATGAAATTGGTGATTAATCAAACACGGAATAGTCAACATTTACTCCTGTCCAGACAAATAAAACCAAAAGATCAATTTATTCTTTCGTTCATGGCATTTTTTAAGTCTTCCCAGCACCATGGTAGCTGGGTGGGTTTTCCCATTCTCTATATTGTTTGTTGTTGTTACTTGTCCCCAAGTGGGCACCGGTTCACAGCAACCTTCTGTACAACAGAATACCAAAATGCAATCCTGATAGACTGATGGTGCATCTTCCACATCCTTTGGAAGAATGTTGCTTTCCTGGCTCCTGAGCTCTCCTTCTTGATCCTTCCTCTGGTCCAACCCTCAGAGACTTTCAGTTGGAATATTTTGTGTTGTAAAAGTCTGAAAACCCAGGTTTAATTGGTTACATCATAAAGGAGGTTATTGAATCTTATCATTTGAAAGTCGGAGGCAATGTTAGCATCAGGTGAGAATTGATCCAGCTGTTCCAAAGGTGTCATCAAGGATGTTGCTTCTTTCAATTTCTCTTGTCTGATTTCTTGTTGTGAATTTAATCATCAGTCTCCTTGCATACCCTCCACCCACCCACCTTGACCATCTCTAGGCTCCCTCTCCTGGTAGCAAAATAGCTGCAGTCATTCCATCCTTATACACATCCTTCAGGGGAATGATTTATTCCAGAGCCTTCCATGATTGGGTTACGTGCTCATCCTGAACCAGAAGGATGGGATATGGTTAATGGCTAATCAGAACCTATTCCTGAAAGTGGGTGTAGAATCAGCTCACCCAATCACAGATTGCGAACTAGGGAAGGCCATCCCTGGGGACTTTAAATAGATGTTCCCAGAAGGAAGGAGAACCAGTGCTGGGGGCAGACCAGAGGTGTCCTGAGCATGTTGGAGGTGAGGCAAGAAAGCCAGCTCTTGTGGGACATGAAACTTCTTTTTCTTCCCATGACACATTCTGGTGTAACTTTGGATGTGGCCAATCAGTGAATCCAGGTGTTGCTAGGTCAACAGAGAGCAAACCATGTGTGAGAGCCCCTTCCCCAATAAAGACATAGATGGTCAGGACTGAGGGAACTTTGTGATCCTCAGCTCAAGACTCTTCATCAAGCATGTGGATGGACTTCAGCAGACACATGAACCTCTAGATACCAACTTTGTGAGGTCCTTTGTGTGCATTTTTCTGGGCAGAGAACCCAAGGCTTCATGAAGTCATAAAGTGGTCTGTGGTCTAAAAGAATTTCATTGAGAGGGGGCAATTATTACTCAAGGTTGAACAAAGCGCTAGTGTAGAGGAAGAATCCAGAGAGACCCAGGTCTCCTCACTCACAGCTCCCAGACGTCCGGGTGTGATATTACCACCAATTTTCCCATAATGTGCAAAGCACATGTCATCTTATTTTATTTCATCCTCTTCCAGTTCCCTAGGAAATAGCCGATGTCCCCGTTTTGCAAATGAGAAAACTGAGACTCAAGAGAGTCCTTGGTTTGTTCAAGGTCAC
This sequence comes from Chrysochloris asiatica, assembly GCF_000296735.1. Taxonomy (NCBI): domain Eukaryota; kingdom Metazoa; phylum Chordata; class Mammalia; order Afrosoricida; family Chrysochloridae; genus Chrysochloris; species Chrysochloris asiatica. The sequence goes on from NW_006408760.1 coordinate 2,808,531, forward strand.
AAGTAGCATAGTAGACTCAAACCCAGATATGACTCCAAAGATTCCCTTCTCGTCAGCACGCTTAGCTCCCTGCTTTCTTTTAGCGCATGTATTAATTACTTGGAGCCACTTCACAGTGATGTGAGGTCAGGTGACAGGGTCTCAGAACTGCCATTGGATGATTTCAGGAAGAGAAAATGTTCTCTAAGAGAATCTGTTTTTACCGAGCCTCGAAGGGCACCTATTCCAGGACTGATGGGCACCTGGTTCAATTACCTGTTCGCTTGACTGTCTAGGCATGCTGCCTTATCTATCAGAGCTTCAGGGCCCTCATCTTTAAACGGGATGAACAATGTATGTTGTTGTGATGCTGGAAGCTATGCCATTGATATTTCAAATACCAGCAGGGACACTCATGGTGGATAGGTTTCAGTGGAGCTTTCAGACTAACACAGAATAGCAATCTACTTTTTTTTTTTTTTAACGTTTTATTGTGAATTATGTGATTGTTTACATGGGAGAACATTAGTTTTACATTCATCCTATTGTATATCGTTTCATTGTCATCAACCAACCAGAGGGTATGCTCTGTAAGCCTGTCCTTCGGTTGTCAGCACACAGCCCCTCTCCTTCTCTGGGTCTAGAGTCCCCAGCTGCTCTATCTTTCCATGTCATTGTCTCTGCCTCTATCTCTGGCATCACTGCTTCTCTGGGTAGGGTTCTGCTCTCTGCTCTTCTTTCTTGATGGTCCCAGAGACCTCCACTCCTAGACTGCAAAGTTAATCACTTCTCTCCTTGCTACAAAACATCTACCTTTACATTTCCAACCCTCATAGTTAGTCCTGATAACAATTATTCACTATTGTATCACAAGAGACCTATCCACATTTCCTTTCATCAGCTCTGCCTAGACACATTGGATACTACTCAGTGGAGATTCTACCTTCCCCCACACCCTCTGGATCTAGGCTTCCTCTTGAAAGCTTGTAAGCTAGTCACTTCTTGCCTTTGTAGCCCCCTCCCCCCACTTTGGGTAGCCAATGTCCAAGTTGCTCATCCCTGTCTACTCTGCGTATGGAGGGGGTGGGAATACTATATCCATAGGTGCAGGTCAAGTTCATCAAATTGTATCAGATTACTCTTTTTTCCTCTTCTTTCTTCTTCTAGTTGAGCTCTGATCATCCAGTCATTGATACCAGGTCAAGTGGGTATTATCTGCAAGTGTGGGTGTTCTTGTGCATATTCCCTCTCTTCTGATCAGCTGGATGCTTCGCTCTCCACTCTAGTCCTCTGTGGCTATGTCATTAACTCTGGGCCCAAGAGCGGTTTTGCCACACTGCTGGCTAACCAGGTTTCCACCTGGGGTTCACAGGGGTCTATTGAACATCGTAAGGTTTAGCTCGCAGCTTCATTGCTGTTTTTCCCTTACTTCCCCTTATTGGTGATGAACATGGTCACCAATCAGAGCGTGTATTCCCATTGAGTCTTAGTCTTGGAAGGGGCTTTGCTCTGAGGGGATCCGACCACTTTCCTTGATGTCTCCTGGGCGAGCAACTTGCTTATTATTTTAGTAATCACTTGGTCTGCCTATATTGTTTTGTAATTTTTAGCAATCTACTTTTAAACATTCACCAGTGGAAACCCTATGGATCACAACAAAATAAATACAGTACTGGAAGATGAACCCTCTGGGTTGGAAAACACTCAATATATACAGTGGCTGCAACAATAGCCTCAAACATACCATCAGTTGTGAAGGTGGCGCAGGACCACACGATGCTTCATTCCATTGTGCATGAAGTCACCAAGTTGAAGCCAACTGGCCGACTGTGAGTAACCATGACGAGCCAATTAGCAATGACACTCCTTAACTTAAAAGGCAGTTTTTCGGTTCCCTATGCATGATAATGCCATGTAACATGGTCAGGTCTGATGCAGGGTACTTGTGGCCTTTGGTTGTGGTGGGCCCACAGCATCTCTGAGGGGTCGCTTGGCTGTCCACGGTAGGCCCTGCTTCTCCACTGTCTGGGGGGTGCTTTCCCCCTGTTTTCCAGCTGAAGTGAGAGAATCACTCGGTGTGACAGCAAGGTGACTGATGAACAGTGATTTTGGGGGAGAGCCATCCTGTTTTAAGTTCTATGCACATTTTCCATATTTCATCCGCTGAGCACTATAGGGCAGGGACTGTTTTTAGGTCCATTTTACAGATATCTCAGCTGGAAGGGTGAAGTCCTTGGCCCTGGTGACACAGTAATGGCAGGGCCAGAATTTGAACCCAGACTGTTTGAGACTAAAGCTGGTACATTTTCTCTGTACCTTGCCCACTGTGAGCCAGAGGGCAAAATCGTCTGTTAATGAACTGAGGAACCTGGGACAGCTGCCACACTGGCCTGACCACCATTTAATTCCAACTTGTTCCTTACAAGCTCGTCAAGGAGGTGCCAGGGGGTATGGCCTGGCTGCGGACAGGCTGGCCAGGTCTTATAACTCCTTTCTCCCTTCTAGCCTTCTGCCTTAGAACCTCGCCTGGTACAGGGGTCACTTCCCTCCCTGCCCACAGCTGGGCTGCCGTCCCATGGGCTCCAACCTGAGGGTGAGGGGGTTCCTCACTCCCGCCTATGCAGCCACCACAGCCGCACACCACCCGGATGGGCTCTGAGAGCCATAAAGCAGCTGAGGAAAAATGATGGCGAGTGAGGAAACGAGCCACGGAGGAAATTAACTCGCACCCAGGGAGCCACGCGGCTTTCTGCTGACAGAGAGGGCCGGCTCCCTCATAAAACTAAACACTTAAACTCTCCTCTTTACAATAATTACAGCACCTCCGATGCCTCTCTCCTGCTTCTGCCCAGGCTGGCTCCTCACGACACTGAAGGGGACCATGGCTAGGGGCTGCCAACCCAGGGTCCCCTCTGCAGGAAGGGCCAACCAGAGAGCCAGAGGGCATCAAAGCTAGACTGGGACTCAGGGACTAGCTACTCCAGCCTCCTCGCTTTACAGATGAGAAGCCAGGGGCCCAGAGAGGGTTTGTGACTAAGTGGAGGTCACCCAGCCAATGAGAGGTGGGCCAGGCTAAAAGCAGCATCCCTCCCCTGGGCAGTCAGTGCCGCCTCCATCAGATTGCTGTCCTAATTCCACAAGCACTTATGGAAAGACCGGCCATGAACCACTGGCTCTAGTGGTTTAGCCAGTGGGGAGCTCCAAGAGGCCAGATCATGTGTGTCTGGTCATGCTGTGTCCCAGTACCCAGAATAAAACCAGAGAAGGGTGAAACACTCTCAGGAGCAGTTTAGGAGGCTGGGGGCAGCAGCCCTGAGCCCTCTGTGAAAGGAACCAGGTCCTGCCTACTTGGTTGGCACTCAGCTCAGGGGCTGTGGCCATCTGGGGTACCCTCAGCAACTGACTAGAAGCTTCCTTGACAGAAAAAGTTCTGTCAGGAGAGACGGCACGCTGGACTTGGATCCAAGTCTAGGGAGGCCTGCTGGGGACTGTGGTGCTGCTGGTCCTAAGCACCTTCCTCCTAGCAGCCACAAACTGCTCCGGGGCCTTTGACCTGACTCTGCCTCCTTTGCTAGCCCTCATGGCCCTGCCCTGCCTTCCAGGAGACCTGTCAGCTCTGCTTGAGAGGACTCCAACTTCTGTGGACTGTACTGGCTCCCCAGGCCCAAGTCAAGTCAGCGCTGCCAGAGTACACTCCTCCCTCCAACTCCCCTCCCAGCTGAGCCTCACTCCTGTAACAGCCTTCCTCTCCTGCTTGGCACATGGGCTGCCTTCTGTACTTAAGATCTCCCCTACCCCCACTTCCCTAGCGGGGGACAGCTGTTGTTTATTCCCTGCAGCATCATTCCCTTTCTCTGATCCAGCCCCTTCTGTGGGACCACCCCTCCCTCAACTCAGTCCTTGAGGTTTTGAAAGGAGTTGATCACTTGGGGGTGGGAGCCAGCCCCCAGGTCTAGCCAAACAGCATGTCAGGGTTACAGGGAGTAGTTTGGGGATGTACATCAAATCCAAGTCAGCCCAATTAAGATGAATCCTGGGATTTTGGAAAGGGAGCCCTCTCTTTCTGTTGGGGATACTGAGCTGAGTGCAGGCTTAGAGCTCCTGAAGGCTTGAGAAGGAAGGGGAGCAGACTTAAGATGGATTTATGGCTTCCTGATGACTTTTTGAGCACCTAGATCCAGCCATACCTGAAGATTTAAAAATATATAATTATTATAACTGTTGTTATTATTGTTTTATTATTACTGTTTTGCCTCACCCTGTTTGAGCTGGGTTTCTGTCACTTACAATCAAGAGGTTTGGATTAATTCAGCAAGACTCCCTGGTTAGGGACCCAGTTAACAATGCAACAGATACAGTGTCTTCCCATTGTTCAGCCCCAGGACTGGGTCGGTGCTGAGTCTCTTGGCTGTTATTATACTCATTCTACAAGCTAAGGGGCTAGATCTTTTCAGTGTGGTCAAAGACTTGGCTTTCCACAGTCTCAGAAGGTCTCAGAAGGCCCATATCAGCACCCTTTCTCTGACTCTGACTCCCAGGAAGGTGAGGAAGAGTCAAGTTAATTTAGCTAGGTCTGTAATTGTCTGCTTTCATTGGTGAATCATCGTGTATCAGGCTGTTTGCACATGCATTTTTTAATCAAAAGGCATATTGGGTTATAGAAGATGGAAAAGAACGAAAGGAATGAGCATACGGTGGCCCCTGCTCCACCAATTGCTCAACACCCATCCTTGCCTGCCACCGACAGAAGACTGTGCCTAGACGTTTTCCCTCTGCAGTCACCCCTCTCAGGGAGCGGGCACCTGGGACAGGCCCCTGGATGAGACTTGGCCATACAGAGCATGCCATTCCTCACATAATGATGTCAGGATGGACACCTGACCCCAGCCAGGCCAAGGAGACTCAGTTCTGGGGCATTTGTCACATCTGTGAAAAACGAGGCCCTTCTTTCCCAACAAGGCAGCTCAGTCTGTAGAATATAAATCTGAAACTGCTGGGGGCCATGGTGGAGAAAGAGGCTGCTAAAGAATAAAGCCACAGCCAAGAAAATCCTGTGAAGAAAATACATTTCCAAGAGAATCCTACTCTGTCACACATGGGGTCGCCAGGAGTTGAAATTGACTCCAGGGGCCATGACTTTGTGTTTTTTGTGATTTATAAGTATAGGCTAGACCTCATCACATTTGAGATATAAAAAAGAGCAGATTAGGTATAGAGATAAGTGAACATGACTTGGGGGGAAAAATGCAGCCACATTTGAGGCTCACTAAAGAATAGAGGAAAGAGGAGGTGAGACAAGACCTTCTCCCAGAGCCAACAGAGAGAACCTTCCCCTAGAGCCGGTGCCCTGCATTCAGACTTCTAGCCTCTTAACTGTGAGAAAATGCTTTTCTGTTCTTAAAAAGAAGAAGAGAAAAGCAAAGAATAAATCCAGCACAGAGGAAATAGACCTGGGGAGGAGGAGAACACAGAGTCCCCAGGACAGTGTTTTTCACTCTTGGTCACACCTGATGCTGCATCCCATACCCTTGAACATCCCTGTACCTTTGTTTTCTTGAGCCAGTTTGAGTTTGAATCTCTGGCTTTTGCAAACAAACAAAAAAGTATAGAACCTGCTATAGAAAAGTATTCCAAACTTGTCATATTAAGAAAATAACAATCGCAACATTTTGTAAGAGACCAAAGGAATCCATTTCTATTATCAAAGTCAAAATGCATCAAGGATTTCATGGGCTCTTAAAGGAGACCAAGCCTAGAATGGTGATTTCATCCAGTGCAGCTCTGCCGTGATGTGACTGGTTTCCGCCAGCTACATCTACCAGTGGGTTTGTTTAACTTAGTTGACTAGCTCCGATGTTCCCTCTCTTTCCTGTTAAAGGGGAAAACAGGAGAAGACACCTCAAGTTAGAGAGAGCCACAGACTGGCTGCACATCCCCCCTCCAAGTCCAGAGAGGGAGAGAGTGCAGGTTCCAGGCAGAGAAGGAGCCAGGAGTCAGGTACACCGAGCTCATTTTTGCTTCTCCTGGGACTCCAGGGACAGTTGTATGAGCTATGCATTGCACAACTCTGAGGAGTACCTTTTCCATAGACTAAGATGGGAATGCTCTCCCCAAAGAGCATGCAATATGATGGTCCTGCCTGCCACCAGCCCACTCCTAAAAACCTACTCTTTGTCAATGCAGTTAGATGAATTACCCATGAAAAGAATTGCTCTCAGGGTCCAGGTTGTCAATATATTGCTTCTGAAGTTCTATTTACTTCTACATTCCCCTTTTGCACAAAGGAGACGAAAGACCAATGGCTCTGTAAAATTCTTCACAGTAAGTGGCCAAAGATCCTTAGCCTTCTAAATCCATTTTTTTTTTCTCTCTCTCTCCCTCTCACGTGTGTGCTCTCTCATTCAATTTTGAATCACTCTGACCAAGTCACTCTCCTGTTCAAAACTCCTCAGTGGCAATCTGCTGCCGGTTGAACTGGATCCAGAGTTTTCATCCTGCTTCCAGTGTCTTATGAGCTCTACTCCCCACCTGCCTTTCCAGAAGAATCTTACTATCCCAGTCACTCCAGTGGCTCACTGCTCTCTGAGCACATCCAGGAGAGTCTGTCAAGCCCATGTTCCTCTGCCTTTTGCACACTCCTGTGGACCTGGTAGCAACCATTTACTGCTCTCACACCCAGCTAGTCACATTCTTCACTCTAGTCTAGGGGGACAGGCAGGCCAGTTCTCAGAGAGGTCAGGCAAGGCTCCAAGGTCACTTTGTTATGGAGAAAGGGATAAGACTTCAACCCCTGGCATCTGGCTCAAAGCCCAGACGTCCTTTCTGGTACTGGTATCAGAGACTCATTGTTATTTGTGGAGATGCTGCAAACACTTCATCAGAGGCCTCTTTGCTGGTGCTTCCATGCACTGGCCCATGGAAGTCGATCGGTATCTTTGTATATGACCACATCCTGTGGATTAGGCAGGTTGCTGGCAGGAGACAGAGACCACTCAGCTGAGAATTTGGAGATAATTTAATGAAGGGTCCATTTACAGGGTTGTGGGGAGGGGTGGAAGGGAGCCCACAGGCTATGGAAGCACCAGGGACTTGCCAGAGCTGGAAGCTGTCTTCACACTGACCAGAGAGAAAGGAGAGGAGACAGTGTCTATAACTGGGGGGAGCTGCAGCCTGGATGACGACCACCCCAGAGGGTCCTCTTAGAGGATATAGCTACTATCAGAACCATTACCCAGGCAGGGAGGGAGTCAGGCTGAACTGCTCGCCTCCTGCATGCCAATTTCCCAATGATGCTGCCCACTGGTTGGAGAGTAAAATGTAAGCTGGAGGGTAGGGAAGCGGGGTGTGCAGTCCTTGGAGGGTCAGCCTCCCAGGCACCTAGCAAGAGACAAAGGACAGGGAGTGGGCCTCTGGTAAGATCGGGGAGGGTTTGATATTAATTTATGATGGCTGCTCTAACAAATGACTGAAAGCTTGGTGTCTTATTCACATTTATTCTCTTATAGTTCTGGAAGTCAGAGTCGAAGATGAGTCTTATTGGGTGAAAATCAAGGTGTCAGCAGGGCTGAGTTCTGTCTGGAAGTTCTATGAGAAAATACATTTGCTTGTCTTTTCCATCTTCTAGAGGTCATTCACATTGCTCAGCTTGTGAGCCCTTCCTGCATCTTCAAAGCCAGCAACACTGGATGGAGTCCTACTCATGCTGCTAGCCCTCTGACTTTCTTATCTTCTGCCTCCCTCTTCCACCATAAGCAAATCCACATAAAGGACTTCCCCTGGATAATCAGGACAATCTCCCTAACTCAAGATTAGACGATTAATTCTATCTGTAAACTTAATTCCTCCTTACCATGTAACCTAGCATGTTCACAGATTCCAGGGACTAGGACATCAACATCTTTGGGGAAATTATTCTGCCTGCCACCGGTGCCAAACAGAGAGCAACTACCCCACCTGCCTGATGTGCTGGTTACCTAAGTGTCTGCTTGATTTTGTCTACTGGTAGAGGCTTCTTGAGAAGAGACACTTTGTGGATTACCTAATGCTATATGAGAACTTCCCTTAAGACTCAGTGATTTCTCTCAATAATTGCAGTTGACCCTTGAACACGTCGAGATCTGGGGCACCAGTACCTCACGAAGTAAAAAATCCAGGTATGAATTTTGACTCCCTTCAAACTTAACTACTAATAGCTTACTGATGACCAGAAGCCTTACCAATAACATAATCAACCAACTGACACACATTTAATATGCTACCTGCATTATATATTGTATTCTTATAGTAAAGTAAGCATAAGGAGAGTTTCCGTGGGGTGTGGCCTGTATCACCTTTTATCTTACAAGAGATAAAAGGAAATAGACACAAGCAGAGAAAGAGGGACCGCAGCACCAGCAAGAAAGATGAGTCAGAGCAGCATGTGTCTTTTGATCTTGGAGTCCTTGCTCTGAGAGCCTCCTAGACCCAGGTGAGATTGATGCCAAGACATTTGGAGATTTTTCAAGGAATGCTGGGCCCACCCATGTTGAAAGGAGACAAGGACTTCCTCCTATAGTTGACAGAGAAAAAAAGCCTTCCCCTGAATTCAGGCTTCCAGACTCCTAAATTATGAGAGAATAAATTTCTATTTGTTAAAACCGAAAAAGGAAATCATAAGGAAGAGATGGTACATTTACAGTATTATACTGTATTTATCGATATAAGTTTATGTCCTCTGTTTACAGGATGAATTGTCTTCATGCTGAGTGGGTTGAGGAGGAGGAGCAAAAGGAGAGATTGGCCTTGAGGTCTCAGGGGTGGCAGAGGTGGAGGAGATGGGAAGGGAGGAAAGATAGGCAGGCACACTTGGTGTAACTTTATGGAAATATATTGTGATTCCTGCTTGACTTTTAATTTTTTCTAAAAATGTTCTATACAGCACCGATTGTTCTTCCATCATTAGTTTTCCATTTGCTTTAGTTTCAGTGCCCGTTTGATAGAAAAGCCTGGTAATCTATTGGAAAAATATCTGTGTGTCTGAGGACTCGTGCAATTCAGATCTGTGTTGTTCAAGGGTAATTATCGCCACTCATGTTGTTCAAGGGTATTTATCATCACTCATGCTTCTGTGGGCCAGCTTGGGTTCAGCTGATCTGGCAGGACCCGGCTGGGCAGTTGTGGGGTTTGTATTTCATAGTGGGTCTGTTGGTTGGCTGGGGAGAGCTCTTGTCTATTAACCCCTTGAACTGGTAAACTCGTTCCATGTCAAGGCAAGGTGCAAAGCTGTGAGGCAAACACGCAATGTCTTTTAAGGCTTAAGTTCAGCGCTGTCACTTGCACCCACTGGCCATTCACCAAAGCGAGTCACATGGCCACGCCCAAAACCAAAGATGAGGATGTGCACTGAACCTTCCATGCAGCTGTGGCCAGGATGGGTCCAGGAAGAATGAGAAGTTGGAACACGCAAGTCAATCCATCCCAGGAGCCTCATCTTAATTGTACTTGTTTCCTGCACTGTCCCAGAACACTGCTTTTTACAGAGTTGGTTCTATACAAAAATGTGTTGAGTGAATGAATGAATGAATGAACGAACAAATGAGTTCCCATGGGCAGGGAACACTTGGGCAAGCTTGGAGTGCCTCCCACTGTGGTGGGGGTGGGTTCAGCATGCCCAATCCTTTTCCCAGCTGCTAGAGCCTGAACACCCAACAGTGCATTTCCTCTTGTGTGAGGGTGAACAGCTTGAAGAGCTGGGGGAGAGGAGCATAGGCGCTCTCCTCCCTCCCAGGTGGCATCTGGATAGCTGCAGAGTGCTGAGAAGGTTCAGCACCTACAGACAGACGAGCAGGCACCATGCCACCAAAGTCAGCTCTGTTACCTCCGTTCCCTCCTTCAGCAAACTCCTCCTGCCTGAGCCCTGCCTGCAGGATAGGCCTTGGCTGAGCCCTGAATAGCCAGGGTGCCAGGGAAGTCGAGTCCTGCCTTCAAGATGCTTATGATTTCTGAGGACACAGAGCACAAACAGGCAAATATGAGATGATTGCTTTGATGGAGTGTGTGCAAAGGAGAGCAGGAGCAGCACCCCAAGAGCACTGCATGGAGGAGGTGGCATTTGAGCTGAGACATGAAGAAATAGCTGGGGTTTGGCAGGCATACGGATAGCGTAGGCGAGTGCACAGAAGTGTGCATGTGGCTATTCTGGGAGCTAAAGTAGTTCAGTAGTGCTGGAGAATGACGTGTGTGTATTTGGGGGAAGTTGGGGGTTGGTGAGAGTGAGCGATAGACAAGGAAGCTAAAGCCTGATGACCTAGGTTGTTTTGTGCCAGAGCAAGAGGTTTGTATTTTTCCTCTAAGCCAAGGGTTGACAAACTTCTGTAAAAGACCAGATGGTGGTAAATAATGTTGACATTGTGAGCCATCCAATCCAGTCTCTGCTGCAACTTCTCAACTCTGCTATCGTAGCACAAAAGCAGCCATTGATCAATCCATAAATGGATGAGTATGGCTGTGTTCCAATAAAACTTTATTAATAAAAACAGGCAGTAGGCCTGGGGCCACAGTATCCCAGTCCCTACTCTAAGCCAAAAGTCACAAATTGGCAGCCTTCAAGCCAATTCTATACACAAATTTCTATTTTATTTATTTAGTACTTTTAAGTCAACATTTAAAAATGGGGTGATTCTACATAAAAATCAAGATTTCCAGGTTCTTTTTAGAAAATCTGAAGCTTTGCTTATACCAGGTTTGTTATCCCACATGACAATAGCCACTTGGAATCACCTTTTCTTGGGGTCTTAAATTCTCCAGCATTCTGTAGTCTCTACCACTCCCTATTGCCTATCAGTTACCATTTCCACTGCTCTGTTAATGTTTTGTTTGGTGTTTCTCCCCGCACCTAGTTTTTTCACTGCCTTACATTTCCTGTCTGGCCCCTCTAAGCAACTGAGTTGGCCACAGCTGCCATTAGCAGTGGGGACCCAGCAAAGTGCTTTGTGAGCAGAGCTGTAGCACAGTCAGATATGCCTGTTATGAAGGTTGCACGGGAGACAGCATGGGGACTGCATCTGGAAGAGGCAGGGCTCAACCTGGGAAGCAAGTTGTAAGATTGTAATGGCACGAGGAGTGCATGAAGAAGTCCAAGTTAGGGGGAGGTGGTAGGAATGGAGAAGAAGAGACAAGGTCAGGGCTAGGAGGGACGTGGAGGTAAAATGAACAGGATTTACAGAGATGTGGAGAGGAGAGATGGAAGTTCACACCCATCTTTTCAGGGAAAAGAGAACAAGTGGGTGGTTGTGCTTATGCTGAAGGAAGCAACAAATGTCAGTGGAGAAGCCAATTTTTGCAGCCAGGTGAAACTGCAGACTGAGGTGGGGAGAAGAGGTACACTGGGCACTCCCAGAATCCCTTACTGGAAGAGACTTAGATGCAGATGGACAGGAAAGAAACAAACCCCAAACCAAAATGGTTGCCATCAACCAAACTCAACCTGTCGCAAGTTGACCCCATGTGTTTGCAGAATGGAATCGCTCCAAAGGGTTTTCATAGCTGTAATCTTTGAGTCCTGGTGTGGTGCTGTGGGTTAATGCGCCAGACTTCAAAGCCATTTGAACTCCAAGGTTGGCGGTTCAAGATCACCAGTCACTCCTTTCCTGTCACCTGACAAGAAAGAAGCAGGGGAAATTCAACAGACGGGAGGATGCAACAGACGAGGGGGTCCTAGGGTTGGGAACTGATGGAATTATCTCAGAGAATGGCAGGGTGCCAGGCGGGGTCTTTGGAGACCATGTTGCCTGTGGTAGATTGATTTATCTGTCCCAATTTCTCACCTCTCTTTGTTGATGTTACTAGCTGCCATCAACTCAACTCCAACTCATAGTGACCCCATGTATGCTGGCACAAAATACTGCTTGGTCCTGTACCAGCCTTATGATTGGTTGAATATCACACTGTTGTAATTAGTAGGGGTTCCACTGGTGGATTTTTAGAATTAGATATCCAGGCCTTTCTTCCTACTCTATCTGACAGTGGACGCTTACAAGTTGCTGTGATGCTGAACAGGTTTCAACAGCACTTCCAGATCCATCTCTACTCATGCTCTTTTTCATGTGACTTTAAAGTTCCTCACACCCAAGACCAAGTGTCTCCAAGCCCCTCTTCTTTCAGTATAGCCATGTGACTAGCTTTGGCTGATGGATGTGGGCAACATTCCAGTTCTAAGCCTGGGCCTTCATAGACATCTACCCCTCTGCGAAAGCCATGACAAGACAGGGCCCAGTTAGCCAATGGTCCCATGAAGTTGAGATGCACACAGATCAGCCAGCTCCAACAGAAACCCAGTAGAAACCAGCTTGGATCAGCCTACAGCTTGCAGCTGCATGAGCCAAATAGATGATCATTGCTGTATGCTACCCAGATGTTACAGCTGTTTGTTATGCCACAGTAGTTGACTGACACAGTCAAATTGCACCATTTACAGCTGAAGGAATTGAGACCTCAGGAGCGTAAGAGACTTGCCCAACTGTATAAAGTAACCAGTAAGCAAAGATCCAGTTCTCTTTCTTTCCACTCCATCGCAATGCCTGCCACCTAGCCTCTGGTTTGTCCTTTCATTCATTCATGCAACAACTATGTTACTGTAAATACATAGGTGACTTGGATTTTTTTTTTAACCCTCAAAGAGCTCCTTGTGGTTGACAGGGGGTGACAGACCTTCAAATAGATCATGATGAATGTGGCAAGTGAGACAATTAAGACGTGTTCAGACATCAACAAGAGGCACCTAACTCAACCAGGGAAAATCAGGGTAGGCTTCCGAGAGGAGGTGGCTAAGCTTAATCACAAAAAATGAGACAGAACAGACTGACAAAAGCTGAGGAGGACAGAGGCTGCTATGGGTATGGGCCAATGGGAGAGGCTCAGCATGTGGTTGTGTGCAGTGAGGGCCTGTGTATGGAGAGCAGCAGCAGGCAAACTTCAACCACCTTTGAGTTATTCAAGAAATTGCCAGAGAGGCAGGGAGCAGCAGGAAATGGGGCTGGTGATAAGGGCAGGGCCCACCTCTGGGCCCTTTCTCCCACGGAAAGAGAGCAACCCTTTCCCCAGCAGGTGGTTGGGAACCATTGCAGATGTGGCCTTTGACATGTCATTGCCTGGGCCTTGGTTTGTTCAAAGGATCAGACACGAGGGCCTTTAGGGACTTCTCCAGCCCTGAAACCATGTTGGAGGCTGATCTTGGGTGGGCATGCCACAGAGGAGGCCATCTCTCCTCAGCAGTCAACCCTGACCAAGAGCTGAGGAGAACAGCCCTCCACTCCACACATGAAATGGGACTTGGGTGGTGCCTCAGAGAACCAGACAACCCTCTCCCCTTTGGTGAAGACCAGAGATGTTTCCTCTGAGCAAAGGCTAGTCCAGGAACATGAGAACAAGGACAAATTGGACATTCAACATTAAATATAGGCCTATCCAGATGGGGGAAATGACTTTCTGTTTCCCTTCTTCTTCTCACAGAGGGAACACGGGGGCTGGACAATGTGGGAGGCTGGGATTAGTCACTGACATGGGGAGAGGGGGCGCCTTTTAGACTGCTGTCTGGGTTGGTAGACCCAAGTCCTCATATCCTGCCCTAGAGCCACCGACCTCGAGACCACCTAGACGAGAAGCAGACACCTAATATGAGAACCCCCTATTTAGCAGAAGAGGTGCAATCCAGCCAGGCTGGCAAGAAAATTTCAGGTAATTGATGCTATTTTCCCATTGACTATGTTCTGCTAGAAAAGATTTTGGTTACAGGGTGTAATCAAATCACACTTAAGAATTCAACTAAAAGATTACTTTTATAATGAGAAAAAAAATGTGCTTTTAAACAAGGAATCTGCGATGTAACCTCCTTGGAGGACAATTTGGCAATACCTATAAAAATGTGAAATGCTTGCATGCTTCACGCCAGCAAATGTACTTGTGGGAATTCATTTTACAGGTGTATGAGCACATGGGCACACACCTGTGTGGGAAAAGATGTCCTTTGTAGCATTGTTTACAGTAGTGCAAAATTGGGAACAACCTCAGTGTCATCAGTAAGGGATTGGGGAGACCAATTCATGTACATCCACACATGGAGTATTTTAGTCGTTAGTAAGTACTATTGAGTTGGTTCCAACTCATAGTGACCATGTATTGGGTTTCCAAGGATTGGCTGGTGGGTTTGAACTGTTGACTTTGGGGTTAGAAATCCAATGCTTATTATCCTACAATGCCATGCCAGGACTACTGGAATAGAAATACCACAAGTGGACTCTTATTGTTGTTAGGTGTCATTGAGTCAGTACCGACTCAGCAACTTTATGGACAACAGAACGAAACACTGCCCGGTCCTGCACCATCCTCACAATTGTTGCGTTTCAGTCCATTGTTGCTGCCACTGTGCCAATCCATCTCATTGAGGGTCTTCCTCTTTTTCATTGATCTTCCATCTTACTAAGCATGTGGTCCTTATCAAGGGGCTGGTTCCTTCTCATGTCTAAAGTATACGAGACACGTTTCTACATTGTCACTTCTAAGAAGCAACTCGACCAGACTTTTTTCCAAAACAGACTTGTTAGTTCTTCTGGCAGTCCATGATATATTCAATATTCTTTGCTGACACCATTATTCAAGTGCATCAATTCTTCTTCGGTCTTTCTTATTCATTGTCCAGCTTTAGCAGGTATATGAGGTCATTGAAAATATCATGGTTTGAGTCAGGTGCACATTTGTCCTCAAACTGAACACTTTAAAGAGGTCATTTGCAGCAAATTTGCCCAATGTACATCATTGAATTTCTTGGTTGCTGCTTCCATGAGCATTGATTGTAGATCCTAGTAAAATAAAATCCTTGACAACTTCAATCTTTTCTCCATTTATCATAATGTTACTTATCGATCCAGTTGCGAGAATTTTTGTATTCGGAGTTGAAATCCATACTGAAGGCTGTATTTTTTGACCTTCAACATTAAATGATTAAACTTCTCTTGGCTTCCAGCAAGCAAGGTTGTGTCATCTGTATATGGCAGGGCGCTATGTAAGATTGAGTCTTCCTCCAATCCTAGTGCCGTGTTCTTCATATAGTCCAGCTTCTTGGATCATTTTCTCAGAATACAGATTAAATAAGTATGATGAAAGGATACAATCCACAAACCTGGTGCACATCTTTTCTGACACATTCTACATAATATGGCCTTATTGACATAACAAAGAAAGCTCTATTTCCAAATGGAATTATATCCACAGGTCCAAATGAAAACCAAATCCATTGCTGTCAAGTCCATGCCAGCTCATGGCAACCTTGTAGGACAGAATAGAATTGCTCTACAGTTTCCAAGGCAGAAATCTTTACAGAAGCAGACGGCCACATCTTTCTTCTGCAGAGCAGCTGGTGGGTTCAAATCGATGAGCTTTTAGTTAGCAGTCAAGAGTCACCAGGGCTCTTTCATCTACAAGTACACATTCCCCAAAAACCAAACCTGGTGTCATTGAGTAGATCCCAACTCTTTAGGAGAGAGAACTTCCCCCATAGAGTTTCCAAGACTGTAATCTTCAGTGGAGCCGACTGCCCCATCTTTCTTCTGTGGAGTGAGCAACTGGCAGGTTAAAGCCACTGGCCTTCCAATTAAGCACAGAACCACGAGGGCTCCTTCATCCACAGACATAGGGGCTATGATTTAGAACATACATTTTGGGGAACACAATTCAATCCATAACACCCCTGTTTATGCTTGCTTGTCTTTGTGCCAAATCTACTTTTCTTCTAGCTCCAAAATGGTTAGGCTTAAGACTCACCCTACAATGATATATAGGACTTCTGCTGTGGCACTGTAGGATCAGCACTGGACTGTGCACCACAAGATTGGAAGTTCAAACCCACCAGCTACTCTTTGAAAATCCTATACAAGGTTGCTATGAATTGGAACCAACTCAACAGCACTTAACAATAACAACACTGATATAGTCTCATTAACCTAACAAAGAAACCTTGTTCCCAAGTGAAATTACATGCACAAATTTAGGGGTTAGAATTCCAGCACATACTTGGGAGTGGTGGGGACACAATTCAGTATTAGCAGTGGAATACCACGCAAGCATAAAAACCAAAAACCAAAAACATGGCAGCTGTTCATGAGAAAGATTTTCAAGTAACATTATTATATAGCAAAAAAACAAAAAAGCCAGAGGGAGACCTTAGACACAGTATGCACCATGTCTGTAGAAAATGAGGAGCATACATACATAGGGAAGGACAGGAACTCTCTGAAAGGACTCTGGACCAGTTTCTTCTCGTTTAAAAAATCAGTTTTTGGTGTTGTTGTTTTTTTAACTTTAAATTACGCATTGGGTGAAGGCTTACAAAGCAAATCATCAGCTTTACATTAAACAAATCATACACATTTCAACTTTACATTTCAACTCATAGATTGCAAGCCCACTTCCTCCCTGTGCTTCCTGCTTCCATTCCTTCTTCTTTCCTAACCCTTCTGAACTGTGTCCTTGGGCAAATAATGCCATTTTGACCAATCTATGATGCGTGTACTTCACTAGTGTTGTTGTGTGCCCTACAGACATATCTATTGTTTGGCTGAAAATCAATCCACAGAGCTGAGTTCAGTTCTAGACCTGAAAGGTGACTAAGGACCATGATCTTAGGGATTTTACCAGTTTCTATTCGAGCCTAGTCTTTTTATGATTTTGAATTTTGTTTCACATTTTCTCGCACTTTAGCCAGGACCTTCTATTGTGATCCCTTTCAGAGCAGTTGGTAGTGGTAGCCGGACGCCATCTAGTTTTTCGTGTCTCAAGGTTGTGGAGACTAGTGTTCACATGGTCTATACTCCATTGGACTAACTGCTTCCATGTGTCTTCAATTTTCATCACTCTTCTTTCCTTCAGACAAGGAGAGACTAATAGTTGCAATTTGGATGTCCACTCATAAACTTTTAAGACTGACTGTTAATCACTGAAGTTCTGGTAGCGTAGTGGTTATGAATTGGGCTGCGAATCGCAAGGTCAGCAGTTTGAAACTACCAGCTGTTCCGTGGGAGAAAGATGAGGCTTTCTGCTCCCGTAAAGATTTACAGCCTTGGAACAGACTCCACGGCACATAACAACAACAAAGTTGAATGTATAACATTGTCTTTGTGGACTATATTATGGGGTCCCCGAGACTATGGCCCTGAATCTCCAAGCCCAGTGACTCATTCCCTCATGACTTTTGGTTATGTCTAAGAAGTCTGTACTACTTTTTCTATGTGACTGCTGTAACAAATTACCATAAATTGACCAAACCTCACACTCTGCAGAGGAGAATTGTGCCATAGGATTTCCAAGGCTGTAAACCTTTACGGAAGCAGATTCCTCATCTTTCTCCTGCAGAGCAGCTGGTGGATTAGACTCAATGACCTTTCAGTTAACAGGCCAATGCTTTACCCACTGTGCCACCAGTAGTCCTTATAGTAGATTGGTGGTGGTGGTTGTGTGCCGTGGAGTTGATTCCAACTCATACTGACCCTGAATGGGGTTTCCCAGGCTATAAAATCTTTAAGGAGCAGGAAGTCTCATCTTTCTCCCTCAGAGAGACTGGTAGATTTGAACTGTTGATCTTTTGGGTAATAGCTTAGCTTGTAATCCACTCTGCTACCAGAGCCCCTTTGCAGTAGATTGTTGTTATTGTTGTTATATGCTGTTGAGTCAGTTCTGACTCAGCGGAGATTTGGTCTATCACTGTTCTGGAGACAGGGAGTTTGAAATCAGTGTCACTGGGCTGAAATCAAGTTGTCAGCAGGGCTGAGTCCCACCCAGGCTGTTGGCATTCTTTGACTCACTACAGTCTCAGTCACATTGTCACCTTCTCTTCACTGTTGTCTATCTTAGAAGGATACACATGATTGCCTTTAGGGCCCACCTGGATAATCCAGAATAATCTTCACATTTTAAACTCCTTAACTACCTCTGTGAAGACAAGGTCACATTCACAGGTTCCAGACATTAGGACGTAGGCATATCTTTTTGGGCCACCTTTCAACATACTACATATTACAACGCCATGGTATTAAGAAGGCTTCTGGGAAAGGAAATTGAGAAACTGGGGTTAGTTTCAACTCATAGCAACCCTGTAAAGGGTTTCTGAGGCTATAAATCTTTACTGGAGCAGAAAGTCTCATCTGTTCTTGAGGAGTAGCTGGTAGATTCAAACTGCTAACCTTGCTGTTAGCGTCCCAGTTTGTAATCCACTGCTCTACCAGGGCTCCATAAGGACCTGCTTATAGGCTTTTAAATCCACATTCAAATGGCAGAATGATAACTTTCTGATTCACTAGGAATATGACTCAAAATATGGCAGGTAACTCAAATCCAGTTGCCACATTTTAATACCCCATAGTGAAAACTTAGTTTCCAATGTTGCCCATGTTGTAGAAATAACCCCCAGTATAGAAATTGGTGTGGCACTGTGGTTAATTCGCTGTACTGCAAGGGCAGTTTGAACTGTAAGTTTGGCGGTTCAAGCTTCACCAGCTGCTCCT